>NW_017306320.1:1420483-1534972 GCF_000935625.1 Nanorana parkeri | reverse complement strand
TCGGGAGCTGTACGGGCTATTGTGAATAGCCCGTACAGCACCCCCTCGGTTCTCCTGAACCGAAGGGGTCCTGGTGCCGAAGCTAGCCGAAGGATCGGCCGAAGCTACGGCCAGATCCTTCGCCAGCTTTGTGAATAGACCCCTAAGAGCAGAAGATGGTGATTACCCTCATTTTGCCCAGAGGAAACTAAGATACCAATGCCCATAACAGCCCTGTGCTGTGTGTGTGTGTGTGTTTTTGTGTGTGTGTGTGTGTGTGTAGGGTGGGGGCGTAGGTAGAGTAAAAGCAGAAGATCTAAGAGCAGAAGACAGTGATCACCCTCATTTTGCCCAGAGTAAACCAAGATAGAAATGGCCATAACAGCCCTGTGCTACATGCCAAATATTTTAAAAAGTACACTTCTACGGTATCTTCATGGTATTTGTGTTCAATTATTATCACTGGGACAGCAGTTGCTGCTTCTGAGGTCTGGAAACAGTTTTGTCGCACATGGCCCAACATCGCCCTCCACATTACCATTCTGATGTGCTTTGCTATTGACCGGCCACTAAGAACGTACTTGCACTGTGCAGGCACAAAGTGAAATGGAGTTTCTGGCCTCCCAGGCTCTGTGTGAGATTGCAGTGAGACTATTTACTAGACATACAGCCAGCAATTAATCATATTTCATAAAAATATGTTTTATTCAAATCGACTGCAAGTCTAAACTTGAAAACTTTTCACATGAAAGTGTATAGACTAATTTTATCATTATGATAAATAGGTGTTCTTGGTTTAAATAAACCTGTTAATGGATATTATGCAAATATTACCAAAACACACTTTATTAAATGATACTATTGTGCATTGAAATTAACAGCACCGATTTCCTGAGTTTCTATTAAATACTTTAGAGTACCATATTTCTTCTGATTATGAAAGCAGAAATAACTATGGAAAATGAAAAAATTATAAATGCACATTGCAGTCATCTGTTTATTAAAGGCAAATGAAAATATTTGCTGTGCATACAATGAAGCTGCTAAAAAGGCAACTGGTGGAGTGGTTGTGTCACCTCCAGTCTCTTATAATACCACTGCTGTGTGCCAAATGCAACATAAATTAAGAGCACCACCAGGTAACAGGTAAAATCAATCTGTAAACAGCTAATACCATTACAATTATGTTAAATCAAAAAAGTCCAAATATGAGATTACACAATTACTTGCAGCCAAAATTTCTAGGTTTTTCATGCGCTTCTGAGCAGCACTGCAACTTTACTTAATAATCGGCTAACTAATCGATTTTGAAAATAATCGTTAGCTGCAGCTCTATTCATGTCACATGATTATGTGCTACCTTTCAGGGAGGTTATTTCTGATTGACTGCTCCAGAGTGTAGATGAGCTTAGACAGAGGATAAACAAGTAACGTGCTGGCCAGTGTTTCCACATTTAATTCTACGCTGTTCAGGAGAGTATTCAGGATTTAGTGATCCATGTGTAAAAAGGTGAATCTCCACTCCACTCCATAAATGCAATTTATTGATGCTTGACTAGATTGTACTTTTATTGTTTAGCTCTGTTTCACAGACTGGAACAAATATTCTAAATTATTTCCTGTATTTTCCTACAAACGTTATTTTTCTGGTTCAGTTTTTGTAGCTGATTCCTTTCTCTTCTAGTTCTTGCAGAACAAAAGCCAAGGTTCAAATCTGCCAAGCCGTCTTCAACGAGTGCGATACTCACTACCACCCAGATGAACAAACATGCCTATATTTCTACTTGGGAAAAGCCATATGGCCAATCATTAGTTGGCTGAAGATCATACTTGTCTTATAGTGCCAATTGTAAAGGAATAAGGTATTATTCCACACACATGGACTTAACCACCCAAAGCTCATCATGGGGAACTACTGGCCTTTTATTGTGGCCCTGTTTTTATTTCACAACTAATGAAAATGTTGACCAGGAAGGACTATGGGAAGCTATACGCATATCATCTTTATGTATTTATTGTTGAACTGGTAATACTACTAGGAAACCATTACATCTATACTAAAATCAGAATTTCCACAAAATTTACCTTAAAGGATGTTTTTTTTTTCTCCTTTTATTGAGGGACAATGGATGTCTTTACTTTTTGGGTTATACTGCTGCCTACAGGAGAGAACCAAAGTTAGCAAACACAGGATAAGCCCGCCTTCAACCAGCATGCCATGCCAGTTTTTTGCTAGTGTCCTCGGGAGAGTGGACATGTTTCCTTCAGCTCTACTCTTCTCTAATTGGAAGATTTTTTCTTCTATCAACAGCTGTTCTCATACTAGATATGTTAATGCTGGAAGTCTCTCCAGTTAGCCAATAAACGTAGGTTCACTCTGTTTTATATTGGTGTTCTTCTTGCGACAGCCCTGAAATCAAGCAGTGCAGGTTCCCATATCATTATCTATAATGGTGTTCTCTGCAACAGTGCAGCAGTCAACAATGACTACTTGTCTGTGTTTCAATTCACACGGGACTCCGCTATTGAAGTCAGGCCTTTATGTTAGGGGATTCCTTATGGAGTTATTGGTCCAGAGCTAAGACAGTTTTTCCTGCCCCTGTCCCTGCAGCTTACTGTTGTGTGTACCTAGCAGGCTTATGCTGGACTGAGGTTTCCTCTGTTTGGCACTGAGGCTACAAATATGGAATTTTCTACAGAAGCAACTGTAGCTGCCTGACCATTTTGTGCATTTGGGCAAGTACCCATACTTGCACAAATGCCCCAATACTTATCCCGATATTGGAACATCCGGTCATAGGGAAATTTCCTCTGTCCTGCAGTGCTGCAAGTAAACATGGAGTCGGCTTCCTGGCCAATCAGCAAGTCAGTCGATGGGTAATTACATTCCTGGCTTCCTGATTGGCCGGGAAGACAGCGCCATGCTACCAGAAGTATCGGTACTCGGTATCGGCAAGTACTGAAATATAAATAACGGTACTCGTACTCAAAACCGAAAAAACGGTATTGGTGCATCCCTATGGCATGTTTTCTTAAAGTGAAACTCAGGAATTAAATCTTAAAAATGCATTCAAGCACCTTAACTATTAACAAAAACATTTTATTGTATCACTCATCTGTAGATCCTCAAATCATCTCTGAATTGGTGCTGACACTGTCCTTCCCTCTGGAGGGTAGGGATCGACCGATTATCAGATCCACTGATAGTCGGGCCAATATTACTACGTTTTTTAATTATAGGTTACATTTACCGATATTACTGTTAATAAACACTGTGCGAATTTCAACTTGTTCTTCAGTGGGTGTCATTGTCTGTCAGTGAGCTGGCAGCTGTCAGAATACAGAGATAACAGAAGATAGCAGGGGAAACAATAGCCAGATTGCTATTGGCAATTGTAAATTTCAATAGCCAATAGCTGGCTATTGACAGCAGGCAGTGGGTGGGTGTAATAGCTAGCCTGATATTGGCTATTGCAGTTAGCAGGCGGGTTATTGCATTGGCTGCTGTTTACATGCAGCTGCTGGCTGCAGACTCCTGCTGGTAGCAAATGAATGGGGCAGGGGCAAGGGGTCGGCCGATATCAGGCATCTTCCTGCTGTTTATATTTAGCTGCTGGGGAAGCTGGATGTAAACAGAATATTGGTATTTGATATTGGTTATTGGCCTGAAAGGTGGCCCATAATCGGAATCGGTTCTGAAAAATCGATATCGGTTGACTCCTACTGGAGGTTGTTCCCCATGGTCCCTGTGTGTAAAGTAACCACCGCTCCAGGCTCACTCACGTCATGGACTGCAATATCATTACAAATGAATAAACTAAACGTGAGATTTAAGAAATATCTACACAAATACAAAAAAGCAATATAGGCAAAAAAAGTCCCAAGGATCGCCCCCTTTATCTGCTGGCCTAATTACTATGTCCTTCCTTTATGTCCTCGCCTATTTGCATACTATTATATGGGATATATTTATTTATTTGTATGATAATTTTATATGAAGTTGGTGCTTAGGCTCCTCCTGTATGCTCTATATTGTTGGTCTTATAACTTTTATGTATTTTATATGTAATTTGATTTATTTCCATTTCTTCTGTGCTCTGACCTGTGTTGTCTCTGCTGATGGTGCTATTTCCATATATATGGTAAAGGAAGTGCACCTGGTTTGCTGCCTTTACGGTAGTATGCTTTTTTGTTAAATAGACTTTAAGACATCAGTAGCTCCAGACCCCTGACGAAGTCACGTGTTTTGACGTAACGTATGTAGGGCAGAGCTCCTGATGTCACCACGCTGAGCCGGACGAGCCATGGTACAGAAGTGTGATCAGTAATTTGCTACATACAATAAATTACATTTTTTTTGCATACTTAGCATATATGTAACAACCAGAGCACCGCCTGCTCTATCTGACAAATTATTTTCTGTAATGATCATAAAATGAAACAAATAATAAGAAACACAGACAGTGCAAACTGCAGTGTCCTCTTACACTTGTGGTAAGAAATAGCCATTGCCATTACCTTGGTGGCCATTGGAGAATGCTCCCTTACATTGGTGGCCAGTGGAGAAAGGCCCCTACACTGGTGGTCAATGAAATGTGAAACATTCTTTGTTACATTGGTGGTTTTGATCATTGGTCACATGCTGCTGGCTCTATCAAGTGAGGTTAATGCCAGAGCTATGCAGGCACTGTCAGGTTCTCAATGCTTACAGAAACCCTGGAAACCTCTGGAGGAAATCTAGAAATCCACAGAACTCTACAGACTGGTCAGTCTGCCCTTTCTAATTAAGGCTCAGTTCAATTGTTTTATATATGTATTTATATAGTGCTGACATAATATGCAGAACAAATAAACACAGATACATAGTATTGCTGGTGAGATTTCATACCAGGACCATTAGAGCTGCAAGGGAAGGGTTATAACCACAGCCACCATTCATGAGTTCCAATGTGAATGGATGACAAGCCAATCATCTTCGATAAAAGTCAATAAATAAGCCGGGTGTTTGTGGTATGGCTAAGCATTTTAATGGCATGGGTAATATACACGTCTGCATAGATGTTTTTGGTTATTTTATTTAGATATTTGTAAGTAATAATAAAATACATCACATTCCACCAAACAATTTATATTGTCTTCTTCCAATTATCAATTATTATTTATGTCCTGTAGATGGCACACCATAAACTTTGTTTCTGCCTGAATTCCTCATAGGAATATCACTTTTTCCCTACTTGAATCTGCCACTTGTAT
This sequence comes from Nanorana parkeri, assembly GCF_000935625.1. NCBI lineage: Eukaryota > Metazoa > Chordata > Amphibia > Anura > Dicroglossidae > Nanorana > Nanorana parkeri. Next base: position 1,529,740 of record NW_017306320.1, on the reverse strand, counting down.
AATGACATATAAATGCTTATTTGTCAACACCTTATCAAGTTGAAGCTCTTTCTGTTTGTATGCTACATATAAGACTACAAGAGTGGATAATGCTAACAATATTTATGTAATAACAATTATATCAAGACAGAAAGTATGGCTAGTAGCAAAACAATTATACTTTCAAAGTAATACTAAGATGATATGTGGGAGGTATTAAGAGAAATGGATATATAATCAGGGGATGTGATAGAAAATATACATATACATTACTTTCAGCTGGAAAATGATTTGCTCATTTTCAGAAACCAAATTCTGAGAGCTGAAAATTCCCCTTAATTGGGTGTTTGCTGAAAGTGAGACCTTCCATTCCCCAAGAATGTAAACATAGTTGTAGTTGTACCCATATAATCTGCTCCACAGCAATTTCAAATGTACTCTTTTTCCCTAAATATGCAACCTAAACCACTAGGTGACACAAATGCAAGTTATGACGTTTTGCCAACATCTCCATCTGTGATCATTCCCTTTGATCACTTACGTGTGCAGAAAGAAATGAGTCATGACAAGTCATAAGAAGAGCTGTGTGAAGTGTGGGCTGTGCTTGACAGCTTGGATTCATCTTTTGTATACTGTGCGACAGTTAAGATGATGGCACCCCATGAGGGAACAATTGGGTCATGGAGGACAGACTGGAGCAGAGTTTTTTTTCACTGATTTTGAACTGGGGAGCTGTTATGAGCCCACAAGTCATACTGAGCAACAGTTTCTGTAAGTATTGCCAAATCAAAGATTTTATTTGAAGCCACCTTTGTTTTTCTTCCCAGGTTTCTCATCTCTCACGCATTCATTACATACCCTATTTTAGACGCTGCAGTGATATCATCAATGGGTCTCCTTTTGTAATGCAATGCAATGCAGGCAGATCATGGCTGGTTGAAGGTTCTGGCAGCTTTCTGAACACATCACAGCACACGGTCTCGGTTCTTCTCTAAATAGACCTCAGTCCTGATGAAGCAGTGGACTTGAGCTTAGGAGGAGTTATGCAAATATAAAAATTCCTTGATGGGTGACTGCCCTAGGTAATACTCACATCTATTGCTGACCCTCCATGATTGAAAAAAATCCAGTAAATGAAGGGGCAGGCCAGGGACATTATAACTGGGGAGGAATAATGATGCTGGATGTCCCCCAGCCAGAAAATGCACACTCTCACTGTGAACTGTGCAGTAGTTGGTCCATTCTGTACTCATGCAGAAAGCATCTGGGAAGGCTGCACATGTGTGGATTCACATAGGGAGTGAGACTCCACTAGCATAGAACATTTTGATGAAAAAAAAGCTGAAAGCAAGTAAAAAAGAAAAAGAAATACGTAAAGAAAAAAAATATGTTAAAAATATTACTTTATAGTGCATCTATGGTCAAGATGCATAATCGTATATGTATTTCTTAATTGAAGTTCTAGTCTACTCCTATTAATCTGAGTGATCTTGAAGTTTGTAAATGTACTTTTTGAAAAATCCCACAAGATCTACTTCCTTTAATGTGGTAGCACATGTACACAATGCCCAGTGAATATGCACTGTGCTGTCACCCAAATCACATAGCCTGTCTTCTGAACTGCAGAGGTGCTGAAGAGGAGCAGTTTCAGGAAGTACAGTCAGTACAAGAAATGCCCCACATGTGACATCATCACTGCTTGCAGGCTGCAATACAATATGGAATATGTATCCCTTAGATATCGATATTAAGCCACATGCAGGGAGTCCAGGAAGTTGTTAAAGAGATGTGCAGCACATAGGCAGTGCTCACAGCATGAAAGGAGATTATTCAAGTAATTTGTATTGGATTGTCAGAAACAACTATCGTCTATATTGCTGTTGCAATCCAGAGGCTATAAAAGGAAAGTATATGTTGTGACTTTAGATCTCCTTTCATCTCTAGGCTTTTAGATCTCTCTAATGGTGTGGTTATATCCTTACAATGCAAGTTAGTCTATGGCTATTAAAACCGGGAGAAAAACGAGGGTAAGAAAGCAGTTTGAGGTACTTTGGCCTCTGCAACTGTTAAGGGAACAAAACAAATCAACCATGGTGATTATATAAGGTTTGTTTTCAAACAAACCTGCCATCTTCAGCTGTCACTGTGCCCTGCCAAGGTAGCCAAACAGCCAGTAGCAATGGCAGCCCCCCTACAATTAAGACTGGGTATCGGGTAAAAAACGGCAGAGTGGCAAGAGCCAGGAATTGTTTGACCATTTTCTAACTGGATCGATAAAGCTTTGAAAGAACACTGGATACACATGATATGTGGTGTTGCCTTTCCTCCAAGTGATACATCATGAGTAGGGACTAGCTCTGGAGCTGAACTGGCACCCAACTAGTCACAGGCGAGAGTCATCGAGGCCTTGGAGTGTAACCATGCTTTGCAGACAATGGCACCCCCCATATTCTTCTCAGTACATGTTTCCTTTAGCTACTGATGAATATCTATTTTTCACATTACTGGTTTATTCAAAAAAGTTAAGTTTGACGGGAGATCAATTTCATATTTTAAAGCTTTTTTCTACATGATCATTGGAGACAAATTGTATAAACCTTGAAATGGATCAGTTCAAGTGCTGCTTCCAGAGAATGAACGTCACAATGTTCCCTGCTGAAATTGTTGTACAGAATCCTTCAACACAGGCAATGCAACCAGTAAATAAATGTAACGGCTAATGAAATATAAATTATTCCAAAAAACAATCCATGGACTATTCACTAACCTGCCAGACGGATCCTAATTAGCTACTAATAGATGTCTGTTGTTGGTGTTCATAATGCTGTTCTTGGCACTGAAAGTCATCCATCATGAAAATAATCACAAGCTATTTACATGGACACATGAAGGGAAAAATTGACCCATTCTGTGTGTTGTTTAAACATGAGGCTGTCATAAGGACCAGGCCAGGTATATAAGGTGATGGACACAGGAAAGGATATTGCATAAGATGCATCTCCAAGTCTTTGTACTTATGAATGCCCAATAATGTTTTGGCCTACTGAGCTTGCCTTTCATATGAGAACATACTGTAAATTACCTTCTAGGTTCATCGGGTTTTCCATTGTGCATCTTGGGAGCACTGAGGCCACTTTTCACATAACTTCCAGGCTGATTATCCTTTCTCTACTGCTCGTGTACATGTGAAATATTTTTTACAGTTGACTGGAGTATACAATATGTAGTTCATATTAATGACAAATCAATAAATAAAATAAGTCATAGCACCATTATGTAAACTGGACCTATCAATAAGCACAATATTGCCATACCACATTTTTTTCTCCTGCCATTAACCCAAAATATTTGATGCCAAGCTCCATCGTGGCCTATACTACATGGTTTCTGGTCTTCATCAACATTGTGCTTACTTTATACTATTAGGAACTGCAAAGAGCATAATGTAAATTAAAGCTGAACCCTAGGCAGATGTAAAAGATACAGAGTATGAGTATAAGAGTATGTTTTGACCTTTTAATTAAATAAGGTCCATCTTGAAAAGTGGGTGGCTTCCCAATTAAGGGTTGAGGGCACAGTCAAGCTAACACGCAGGGGTTTGGGACGATTTGTTGATAAATAGACACTGTAGGAATAAAAGTGGTGGATTTTTTAAATTGGAAATAAGTATGGATAAGAATGGATAACGTTGTATATTTGGGACACATATTATACATTGTAGTATATCATACACATTGAGTTGTTAGATATATTAACTGCACTAGAATACATGCATATTTTACACTGTTGATATTTTTGCACAATTTGCACAAATTGAAGATTTTCAATATCATTGATGTATATTTTGGCACTTAGCATATTTATATTTGTTTTCATAACATTAAATGGTGTTTGAGATAATTATTTAATAGGTACACAATTGCATTTTTAGCTCTACACAGTTTATATGTTCCTCCATACCTGGAAGTACTAGGTATTTTCTTTTGCTCTTGGCATCTAAATGGACTGGAGGGTAACAAAGCGATGTGCTGTAGGTGTGACTAACATTACTTTTCCTTAAATGGTCCTGGCACCGGTTTAGGATAGCAGCAATAGTTAAAGTGCACATGAACCCTAAAAATGAACTTCTCCTAATTTCTCCCTTTTGGTCAATTTGCAATTGGAAGCATTTTGTTCTATCGGCTTGAAAAGTGCAAATAAAACCCTGTTGATCTTGTCCGAAATTCATAGCTGTCCTGTGTCCTCTGCACACTTCTTGTGTTATCTCAAACAGCTTGTTCTTTTCTTGGCCAACAGAATAAATAACCCTTATGTTGTAGAGATATGAGAATGGGCATGTTTGAGTAGTTTGATAAAAGACACTGACTATTACTGACACCACTCAGTCCACAAAAAAGGTTGTCTACAACAGAGCTTAGGAGTTGAGCGCATTTCCTGATGATCAAGAGGCATTTTTCTGCACTTGCATGGTCTTTAAAGGGATATGCATGAGGATATGTGCATGTACTGCAGATACTGTATGTACTACATATGTTTTTTTCCCCCTTGAAGTAATACAGATCTGATTCGGTGGATCTATATTTCGAACCTGGGCAGATCCGCTTATCCCTAGTCATCACTGCTTCCTCTGGGCAAGCCGCAGCAGTCCTATTTTACAATTTGATCAGATACAAAATAGAAGAGAAGTGGGAGGCTAAAACTAGTTTATTTTTAACTGCAGCTACCCTTTCACACAATATAATCAGCATGAATTGCTTTGCTGCATCCTAATATGATAGGCAATTAAGAAACATATATGGCCGTTATATAAATTCTTTCATTAAAACAGAAATACTATTATTGCACTTAAACAAATGAAAGCATCAGGAATTATTTAAACCTGTATTGACCACCAAAATTGCCATTACTATCTAATCTGTATGCTTTCCCTCTATAACCTACACCTACACACTTATTTCTGATAACTTTAATCTAGGACGGGGGTTAGAACAAATCTCATTTGCTTCTTTGCAGCTAATTTGAAAAGAAATGCTCTGCAACTACGCAAATGAAAGAATAGAATACATATTCAGAGGCACTAATATACTGTGTCTATAATGGAATCAGCTAAAGTTTGCTTTAATGGAACTATGGAAAGTTAAAAGGACAGCATGCCAGGATACAGCGCTATACTTGAGGGGTAAAATTGGAGATTGAAGCCGGCGGCTGTTAATAATGCGATGCTGCGGCCGTGGTTAGGGTGCCAGCGTGATGGTATTAGGCTGAACTGGAACAATCAATGTGTGTCCAGTGCTGGCAGAACTAAAAGACACGAGGCTGGCGGAGGCTGGGTCTGTGTGGAACGAGGAAAACAAGGCTATGCGTTTCGAAGTAACTCACTTCTTTTTCAAGCCTTTTTCAAGTTCCGTTTACAAGATTTTGGAGAACAGACATCACTCCTGGCAAACTGGAACCCGTGCGACACCAGCATCATCAAACTCCACCCTCCGTCGATGACCACGTAATATCTTTTACCTAAGGGTAAGTCCCTAGATTTTTCCTGTTTTTCTCTTTTTGTACACGCCATTTCATTTACCTCCACAATTTGATGTTTTTTATTTTTGGGACCACACTCGAACTAATTGGACTAACCACGGAAGTTTGGGAACTTATATTAGCTCCCAGTTTTCCAGCCCCCCCTCCCCCCCCCTTACAAGGTTCAGCGAAAAATCGCCCTGTTCCCTACTCGGCTTGCAGCGCTTCTCCCTTCCCTTCTCTGTTTAATTTGCTTTAATGGAACATACACTATTGTTTTTGTATTTTGCACTTTTGTTTTTACAATGTTTAGGTTATGGAATAGGCAATGGAATGTTTAGGTTACTTTCAGTGAGCAGATATTTTGCTTAATTATTGCAGTGCTTGCCTTAAAGAAGAACTATGAGGTGACTGCTTTTCACTCAGCCTCATAATCTGAGCCGACCTGTGACAATGAAACTGTCACAGGTCGGCTCAGTAGATGGGGAAGTGAGTTAACACATACCGGCACTCGCTCACTTCTCGATCCTGTCACTGCAGAGAGCCGTGCCAGGGGAGTGACTGGATTCTCCCCTCCCCTGTCCGGTCCTCCAGCGCTGACTGGCGGAACAGATGGGGAGGGGGCAGGTACAGCTGGCTCTGCCTCTAGGTAGGCAGAGCCAGCTGTCACTCACGCAGTTGGGTGGATCCAGACATATTTGTCGGGATCCGTTTCAGCTGCAGCGTCTCAGTATACCGCGAGCTGCAGCTTGCGGTATACTGAGCTTTGGGTAACGGGAGGACGCTAGTTTGTGTCCTCCCGTTACCCTTAGGAGAACTATGGGGAAAAGCCCTAACCCCATAGTTCTCCTTTAAAGGCAGATATAAAAGACACAAATGACTGCAGCTCTGCAATCATTAATATACCATTAGGTATATTTTATCTACAAACAGTGTAAATTCCTGAATTTGACCTGTTATCTGTCCCTGAACAGCAGGGTTAGCGTTTGAGAAGAAGAAGCAGCACAATGAGGTTATCAATTCATGTGCTGACTAGTAAAGAGCAAGTCTGCTTAAAGGAGAACTATAAGGTGCTTTTCACTCACCTCATTGTTCTAGCCGACCTGTGACAATGAGACTGTCACAGGTCGGCTTACTGTAGTAGATCGGGAGGTGAGCGAACACATACCGGCTGGATTGTCCCCTCCCCGCTCCGATCCGCCAGCTCTGACTGGCGGAACGGACGGGGAGGGGCGGGTACAGCTGGATCTGCCTCTGGATAGGCAGAGCCAGCTGTCAGTCACGCAGCTGGGCGGATCCAGACATAATTGTCGGGATCCGCTTCAGCTGTGGCGTCTCAGTATACCGCGAGCAGCAGCTTGCGGTATACTGCGGCGTCTCAGTATACCGCGAGCTACAGCTCGCGGTATACTGAGCCTAGGGTGACGGGAGGACGCTAGTTTGTGTCCACCCGTTACCCTAAGGAGATGGGGAAAAGCCTTAACCCCATAGTTCTCCTTTAAGATTGAGTCACAAGTCATTCGTTGAACACTTGAAAAAGTCCCCAAACCCCGACCATAGTGCCCGAACTCTATTGAAGCCTATAGGAACAGAATCTTGTAATTTTTAATGACCTTTTTTTAAGGCCAATTTGTAAACTCTTGGCATTGATAGCTGAGTGTTGCAATCAGGGCCGGATTCCCCAAAAGGCCAACAAGGCCCGGCCTCGGGGCGGCAGAGAGCAGAGGGGCGGCAGCGGTTTGAAATCTCCCGAGTGCCTGGGCAGTAATTTTTATCTACATTTAGCCCTGCTTTGCACAAGGGACAGAGCAGTCTCCAGAAGCAGTTCATATACTAGCTTAGAGAAGGGAGAAGGGAGCAAAGGGGAGCAGGAAGCAGGGGAATGTCTTGCCTTGCTGTGCCTGTGTGTTTATGGAAACACACAGACAGCTTACTAGCACACGCAAGGGTGGTTCCATAGGAGCCCTGCAAGGGCCAGGAGCCCCCCCTAAAACAGGATATCAGGGCCAGTGATCAGGGGACCAGCTGATTCTGCAGGAAACATCAAGGAGCCGCTTCCATTGTTAGTGATTTCATCAGCATTTGAAATAGCTTCAAAACCTTTTGACTTTAATACCACATAAAGGCAGGTATAAAGTACGCACACAAATGCAGTTCTTTATTTATGAATACATCCTTAAATGTGTTTTCCAAATGCATGCCGTTTAACTACCTGACTCTGCTTTGGTATTTGCTTCTTGTAGTCCCTGTACAGCACAGCTAAGTCTATGAGGGGGAGAAGCAGCACAAAAAACATGCTGATAAGAGGACAGACAATGAGATAAGCTCATCAGTATTCTGCTTCTCCATTCACTGTCAGGTCACAGGCTGGGGGAGGGGGCACATCCTGTAAATGTTACTTAGGCAGCAGAGAAAACACGCTGATAAGTGGGGAGAGCAGAGTGACAGAGAGATGACTTAATCTGTCTGCTGCTTCTTCCTTTACTGTCCAGTCATAGGCTGGGGGAGGGACAAGACCAGTAAGTGTTACTAAACTGCGGCAGAGAAAAATCGGGTCTCCTGCCCTACCAGACAGGGCTGTGTAAATCCAAGGACGGGATGGAGAGGATTACAAATCTTTTTGCAGGTAATAAAATATATATATGTGTTTTTTTTTATCCTTAAATCCTGGTCATTTTATTTAGGGATGTGGGGAGATGTGATGTATTTTCCTGCTACAGAGAGCATAAGGCAAAGATTTACAGCCGCCCGTACAACTTCATTACCTCGTTGAACACAGTAAATCCTGTTATGCTGTGTAGTCTCTCTGAAATACAAATATTTGAAGAGTGAGGAATTGTTTAGGACAGTGATTGCTGTTTTAACAAAGTACTCCATCTTATTAAAAAGCTGTAATTAATTTAAGACGTATTTGGCTTTAATAGTTTGTACCCAGGGATACATGAAGGAAATATATTAATGTTACCGTCGCTGCATTGTTATACTCGAAGGACGGAATGACATTGAAGGAGGGAAACACAAGATAAACTCATTCAGAATGTATGTGTGTTACATCTCATTTGTTTAGCGTAAGAACCTCATTTGGGGATTTGTACATCTATTGATGCCACCCGACTGGCAAATACGGCTCTGTGTGCCAATATAACTAATAGGGCAGAAGCAAGAAAGACCTTTTTTTCCAGAGGAGGTTTATTTATTTTGACTGGCTTATTTAGGGAATCTTGTGATGGTAGTATAATGGTGATAGCCACTGCTGACCCCTGTTTCTGAAAATGCGATTTGTCTGGCTGTAATGTTGGGCCTCTTGCTTCATTGGTTTTAGTCAGCCACAAGCACAATGCTAAGGAGTTCTGACGTTTATATGATTTTCATGATCTGCATACTCGTTTTGGGTCAATGAGTCAGAAAGCTTAGGGGGCAAGGTTAAGGGGCAGGGGCGTCCCGAAGCTGGGTGTCACCCAGAGCGGGTACCGGCTGACACCCCGCCGTGATGTGATCGCACATGTGCGGCCATCTTGGTGATACCTGCCATGGTTATCTTGGTGATGGACGCTGGCGGAGAGAGGAGGGGACGTTCACCTGGCTGGATAAGGTATGCAGCCGGGTCCCCTCCTCTCTCCTGCAACTGCCGGGCTTTCAGAGGGGTTGACACTAAAATGACTGTCAGTCATTTTAGTGTCACCCCTCCAATTGTGTCACCTTGTGACGCCTCTGTTAGGGGGTCACTATAGCAGCTAGAAAGCTGACATGATTAGAAGCGCTTCGCACCCAAGGCATGTGTCCAGCCTCCCCTGATGGTTTCCTTCGGTTCCAACTCCGCGGCAGCCTGTCACTGCAGCAGCCACCATCTTTCCTCCCCGTACTGCCTATAAGGATGATAGAATTCAGAGGTGGGGGAAGCTTCCCCTAGGCTCATCCTCTGATATGACATGTCACATGACACAATCATTTTGTGTGTTGCACACTCCTGACCAATGTGCTTTGTGCATTATGTACTCATGTCCCCTGTTCTTTGTTATGTCATGCACCCTTGCACTCTGTGTGCAGGGCCGGCGCTAGCGCAAGGCAAGATGGGCACTTGCCTTACGGCGCCAGGGAACAGGGCGGAAAAGTTGCCCGATCGAGACCAGACTCTCAGTGTGTGGGCTGCCGCTGCGGGCGGGCGGCATCTGAAGGATGCGGGATCTGAAGGATGCGGCGCTGACCTGTGCCGTGCAGTCTCACGTCTCAGACTCAGTGACACTCAGTCTCACTGAGTGTCTCGTCCTTCCTTGGCTACGTCAGTGAGTGACGTAAGGCCCCGCCCCTGGTCGCTCAGCCGCATGTGAAGGACTGGAGCGAGGGCTGCAGGATGCGGAGCAACGGACGGACCGTACCAGCAGGCAGTGTGGCGGCAGTGGCGTCATCCTGGAGGCGACGGCGACCTGTTGAGGGACTCGGGAGCGCCTGGTGCACACATTTTTAAGTTGGGGTTTTAAATCGGGATCGGGAGCTGGCTGAAGTGGGAGCGGTATGTAATGTTACAAAGACAAAGTGCACGTGGTATGCTGCATTGTATTGTATTATTTTGTATTGTATTGTGCATTGTATATACAGTATATTGTATTGTGTATTGACAATACACAATACAATATACAATGCACAATACAATATACAATATACAATGCACAATACAATACAGTATTGTATTGTGCATTTTATAATATATTGTGTAAAGTGCATTGTATATTGTATTGTGTATTGTATTGTATTGTGTATTGTATTGTGCATTGTATAATACAGCGGCACAATGGAGAATACCAGCAGCTATAGAGGAACAACAAATCCCAGCAATAATATATTATACAGGATGGTTAATATATTATTTCTGGGATTTGTTGTTCCTCTATAGCTGCTGGTATTCTCCATTGCGCTGTATAATGTATTATTGCTGGGATTTGTAGTTCCTCTATAACTGGTCAGTGGTAATCTGCATTGCGCAGTATAATCATTATACAGCGCAATGGAGAATACCACCAGCTAAAGAGGACTACAACTCCCAGCAATAATATAGAGCTGCAACAATTAGTCGATTAAAATCGACAATGGAAAACGTTGTCAATGTTTTTCATGGTCGATTTGTCTTCAAAAATGTTAATTTCCCGCTCGCCTCTCACGCCCGCCTGTTCACAGCTCCATACACGAGTTACGCTGCGTAGTGGGGCGGCAAAATGCACCTTCGCCTGAGTTGGCAAAAATCCTTGCACCGGCCCTGTCTGTGTGTTACGTACTCCTGCATATTGCACTCTATGCATTAGGTTTTCCTGGCCCCTGCACTCTGTGCATTATGTGCCAATGACCCCTGCACACTGTGCATTACATACCACTGACTCCCGTACATTGTGCAGTATGTACCATTGATGCTTGCACTCTGTGCATTAAGTAAAACTGACCCTTGAACCCTGTGCCTGACACACCCCTGACACGCCATTGTATATGTTACACACTCCTGACACCTGCACACGGTGCATTACACACCCCTTAACCTTGCATTTTGTGTATTATGTACTCCTGATTTCTGCACTCTGTGTGTTATATGCTCCTGACCCCTGCACTTGATGCATTCCAAATCCCCGACCCCTGCACTCTGTGCGCTATGTACTCCTAAACCAGGCACATACTTCTGACCACATCACTTTGTGCATTACGTAATTCTGACCAAGACCTAGAAATCAGGGGTGTGTGGGATTTTTGTTTTGTTTTGGGTTCTCCCAGGAGGTGAGCTTTATGGTCATTCTGATAGGTTTCTCGAGTTTGATGCATGTAACATTTTCCATGCCTACCTGTATTAAGCCCAAATAAGAAATCAAGAATACTCAATGTTTCTGCTATCTGGCCAGATATCATTAAAAATATAGCTGTTATCAATTGTCTAAATTGTCTTTCTATAATGTAGCATTAGTGGTATCCTTAACTGGAAACACCTGAACTCAATAGGTTGGAGGCATGTTCACATACCTTTGGCCATGTACAGTATATATTACCTAGCAGCTGCCAGTGACTTTGGGTCCCACTCTGATCAACATGTGTTACAGTTGTGGACAATTTTGTACCCTTAAAACTAATTGAAACCATACTTCATTCCTTCTGAAATATGATGACTTTAAAAGCAATTGTCTCATGTACTCTTGCTTGCCTTTGGTATGTCATAGAGTCAAGAAAATAAAGTGCCGATAGAGATACATTATTTTTTATTCTTCAATGATATTTTAAAATGGCCTTGCTGGTACCCTTATAAAAACAGTTAATAAATAAGTGGATCACATTGATATAAATAATTTGATCATATTGATATTTATATTCTATCTGTTTTCTGTAATTAGTATCACACATGTCTTCAATCTTGCAATTAGTCAGTCACTCTATTTTAATGGAGAAAAGTAGTCACTCTGCTGTTTGATATCATTGTGTGCACCCCACTCAACATGGACTAGAGAAAGTAAAGGAAAAGTTGTCAGAGGAGATCATGGAAAAAAATTATAGACCATCATGTTAAAAGTAAAGGCTATAAGACCATCTCCAAGCAGTTGATGTTCCTGTGACTACAGTTGCAAATATTTATAAGAAGTTTAAGGTCCATGGGAGGGTAGCCAACCTCTCCGGATGTGGCTGCAAGAAAAGAATTGAACCCAGAATGAACAGAAGAATCATGACAATGGTAAACAAAGAGCCAATAAAGAATTCCATAGAGATACAAGCTGAACTCCAACGTCAAGATACATCTGATCGCACCATTTGTTGCTTATTAAGCAACAGCGGCTCCAATCAAGACTCCACTGTTGAAAAAAAACATAAAATGTGAGACTGGGAGCATTTGGATATCTGAGACAAAACTGGACATTTTTGGCAAGTCACGTCAGCTCATGTTTACAGAAAAAAATGAAGCTTTCACAGCAGGGAACAGTATACCTACATGAAACAGTGGTTATGTTCGGGCTGCTTCTGGTGTGGGGTGCCTTCAGTTGGTGCAGGGCACAATTAAATCTCAAGACTATCAAGGAATTTTAGAGTGGAACATACTGCCCATTGTCATAAAGCTTTGTCTCCCTCACAGGTCATTAGTCCCCCAACAGGATAAAGACTCAAAACACACAGCTAAAAACACCCAAGAATGGCTAAGAACAAAACAGTGGACTATTCTGAAGAGGACTTCTAGGAGCCCTTTTATGAATCCCATTGAATATCTATGGAAAGAGCTGGAACACGAAGGCTGGAGGAGGCAGTCTTCACACCTGAGACAACCGGAGCATTTTGCCCAAGAAAATTGGGCCAAACTGCCTGTTGGCAGAGAGCTACGGACATTACTTGCTTGTAGGGATTGCCTCTAAAGATGTATAACAAAGTATCAGGTAAAGGGTTCCATAATTTTTTCTTGCTATTTTTGTTTTATTATTTCAAATATTATGTTAAATCTAAAGCAAAGTCTGTTTTTATTAGCTATAGAATAAACATTGATAGATTCCAATTACTTTGAACAGCTTCAAGTCATTTCAGAGAAAATTGTGGATTCTTCTTTTTAATGGCAGGGTACCAAGAGATTTGTCCATGTCTGTATGTGTACATGCCAGGGGGGCAAATGCTCTCCTGCTCTCCAGCCCAGTCCTTCCATGCCTTTGTTCTGGAGGAATGGGCCATTACATATTTTGCATCTGAGTGTTTTGAAACAAACATTCATCAGTTGGCCACTGTGGTGGGGGTCATTATTAGTATAACCGTTTTGAGTGCATTAAAAGCAAAACAAGCTCACCAAAAATTCCAAAAATGTTACTATTTAAAGACGTATTTTTATTGCAAAACATTGGATATTCTTTGAATGCTACTAGGACAGACTACCATTCCTATAGCTATTGACAGAAGTTAGAATGCACTACACATTCTACACACAATCATTAATGGGATAATTGAACTGGAAATGTTTATCTCAATTGCAGACAAGACATAAATTAAAGCACTAACAAAAACATTACTTTCAATAAATTCAATCTATCTTTACTGCCAGACATCTGCTATTCTTATGGTGAATTCAGATTGAGAGTCAGCGCCTCTTGACCTTGGACATGTCAGGGAATCTCCAGGACAACGTGAAGCCGATAATGAACTCCAGAGGGAAGAGAGGTACATAAAGGATAAAGACTAGGTACAGAATGTATGCAATGGATGGTACAAAGGTGCTCAAACAAGAGGTCATCGTGTACAATACAGGAGCAATAAGAGGATCTGGGAATTCATGGTAAAGTAATAGCTGTTAATGGATGGAAAGGAGGATTCATTGCATGGTCTCCAAGCAACAGCAGTCAACATAGGTACATTTACTATATTTATTGCTGTTATTCTTGTAATAAATTAAATTCACACTGCGATGCTTAGCCACCTGTTTAATCATTTGGCAAGTGATAAAATATAAATACCTAAAACACTTCAGTGTACGGATTTTAAAGAACAACTCTGGTCAAATATGTAAAAATGCCCTTTTATCATCTATTTAGTCTTTCAACTCATTTAAATATTTTTCATTTTGACTAATGCAATTACCTGAATTGTATCTGTTGCATATACTGAGTTGTTTCATGCTACCTGGGAGTTAAGAGGGGCAAACGCTCGAAGGATAGCACATTTACTTGAGTGGTATGAATGATCTTACATTCCATTCCAGTATTTATGTGATTTATAGTGTATCTAAAGCCAAAGATTTTAGTTTAGTTTTGACTAGAGTGGTGAAGCGTTAGAATCTTTTCGGTTTTTATTGCTCTCTGTCATCAATCCATGCCACACTGACTCCCACTCACACTGACGCCACACTGACTATGCCATAAAAAACAATGAGTGCTCAGCTTTAGGTGGAATCATGCAAATCTGAATAAAGATTATATCCAGCACTTCCACTGGACTGATTATCCAATATTTCTTTTTATTTTGGTTTGTGACAAGCTTCCCTGTTTTCCTGGTGATGGTTGCCAAGCGCCTGGTAAACCTTGTTTACTATAGGCTGGCACTATGGAGCAGGGATGTCTGCGCATGCATGTGATGTAATTTCGGGTTTCAGGGAAGTAGGAGACATGTAGTAGCATTGCTTCTGGTCGTCAGAATGCACGTCTGTGTTCTTGGCAGAACCATTGTTCCTTAACAGGTATGGCATTTATTTTTTAAAATTTTTTTGTATAGGTTATCAGTACTTTCACAGGGGGCTACCTTTTTATCCACACTAAAAAAAAAGATTTGAAGGATCTCAAACACCCATTTTGATGTCTACTTACCTCTAAGAGGTAAGTATGCATATGTGGAGGGGGAGGGTGGATTAAGTTTGGTTGGGGGAAGGAGACGAAAAGGATAAATTCACTTTGTTTAAAAAAATAAATTCCCTTTTTAGAAAAAAAATATTTCATGTTGCATATTCAGGGTGTAAAATAAACATAGTCACATCCCCCAGCCCTCCCACTCACCTGAATCGCGGGCTTCTCCCCCCAACCCCAATTTAACTGTGTATGGCTCTGCCTGCACAGCCATCTCATCCATTTACAGCTCCATTGACAGGATCTATGAATGGAGAGACTACAAGTCGTGTCTGGAAGAGGGACTTACAGTTCGCAGTGAAGTATAGTTGTGGTGACTACACCGCACTTGTGATTATCCACTGATATTGCCTTGGGTGATTTTTACTTACCTCATCCCCACTTTGTAGAATATGATTTTTTAAATCTTATTTTATTATCTTGAAGACATAGGGAGGAAGAAGTTCAAAAGAGAAATTGCTAAGAGAAAGTACAAATCAAGAATGTGTTTAACTATAAAATATCAAATGATTACAGAATAAATAAATAGTATGATACAAAATATAAATATAGTTTTGCAAACGTATAAGTATGTTGTTGTGATAGTTTTAGTGTGTTTGCGTGTTTGTCTGCATTGTACAAATTAAAAAAATAGTCACCAGAACTCCAAAATGAATTTGGTCAATTCTTCTTTATTAACAAAAAAAAGGTATGTAACAATGTACAGAGACGTTTCGGAACCTTCTTCAGGCAAATTCTTCCCCAAATGGTTACGAAACGTCGCTACACATTGTGACATACCTTTTTTTGTCAATAAAGAAGAATTGACAGATTTCACTTGAGTGCTGGTGACTATTTTTACATTTTTTTTACCTGATTTGCAGGGCACCCGCAGTCATTACAGCACCCACCCAATGTTTCGGGTTGTCTCCGGTCAGGAGTGCGATGGGATTCTATGAAATTTGTCTGCATTGTGTCTGTGTGTCTAAGAGAGTAACAATAGGAAAATAGGCCCCTTTTCCCTTTTTAAGAGTGTAACACCCATCTGCAGCTGGATAGCTTCCTTAGGGCTCAGTTACACCAGATGCAGTGCGTTCCGGGCCGATTCTGGCCAGAACACACTGCATCGCATAGCGGCCGGCTCACTATGTTGTGGGGCAGGAGGGAATCGGGCCTGAACGCACTGCATATGGTGTGAATAAGGCCTTAGTCTTATATCAGAGCATGACAGAGACTGGGGCCAGTGGTTCTGAAATCTGAAACTCTTTGTTCAAACCACTAATAGGAGAGAGGTGGAAGGGAGGAGGAATGCCCCTCACTGTTCTGCATAACTGTAACTGTAAGTTTAATTAATTCATAACTATAATTTGAATTAAATAATGTTAAATATACCAATAGAGTTATACATAATGTAATGTTCTTTCTCATATTGATGCCCTAATCAATAAGTATTACAGTAGAAACATAGCATTGATACTTTGTAATCTCTTTAAATTAGGATATTCTGCACCAAGAGACTCCCGCAGTCTCCCTCAGTAATCAGGAATGGGATGTGCTTTTTAATTTACGTCACCAACTTGGGAGACAGGCACAGAGCGTTGTCATCCTATGACAGTATGTGTCTGAACAAGGACTATTGCTGCAGGATCACCAGGTATTATTTTATTGAATTTTTTTTTTTAAAATGGCTTTAAATATTACATTACCATGTTGAAGCTTATATAATATTTTAGTCATTGGGTTTACATCTACTTTAAAGATGAAGTTTAATCTGCCTATATTTTTCCTATCCTGGTTTTCTTCCTCATCAACATGCTAATTAAATGTTTCATTACATACCGTATTTTAGACCCAGCAATGTCAGCGCTGGGTCCCTGTGTTTCTCAATGCAGGCAGATCATGGCTGGTGGGAGAGCTTGGCAGGGTGCTATACATACCTTCCCCAGTACATTTATCAAGGGCCCTCAAGCAATGCATCAAAACGCCTGGAGGTGTGGGCATTCTGCAACAAATAGGGGAACAGAGTGGAGTTACGCTGAACCAGATAATATGATATGCTATACCAGTCTCCAGGGTTTCAACAATGATAATCAAAATATAAGGTGTCCCCAAAAGAATAGAAATCCCTTACTCGGAGCCGGTTCAATAAACAGGTAGAAAATACATGATTTGACAGTAAGAATATTTAATCCCAAGCGACTGGGCTCCGTCTCCGCACTGTCAAAGCCCAAGCTGACAGTGATAATGCCGCGGCTGATGTGCGGGATGAGCTTTGATGAGTGTGCAGGGAAGTTGAATAGCACACATAACCCTGACGCGTTTCCTCCCCACTCAGGGGCTTCCGCACATCAGCCGCGGCATTATCACTGTCAGCTTGGGCTTTGACAGTGCGGAGATGGAGCCCAGTCGCTTGGGATTGGATTGAAGTCAAGCCTGCATTGGAACCTTTAATGCATCCAGCAGAGTCTGAGTGAAACGACCGGACGACAGCTTGCTGTACTCTGCACAACCTTCGTACTGGGAATTGTCTACCTTTGAGATTCCTGCATATACTTCTTTTGCTTTACTGTGTGGCCGCACACATCTACACGGATATGCTTCTGGGTTAGCTCTCAAAATTTGAAATTCGAGCCCGAGGGCCAGTGAGAGCCCCAAGCAAGGGAAAAAGGCAAGGGCACTTGCATCTCTAGCCCAGCCTATCTATCCCCATCTCCTGATCCTAATTACAATTACCTATTGAAGCAAACACATCATCTAGCACTTTGGAACCTGAGCAGGACTGTCTCTCCCAGAACTCCCTGAGCAACATGAGCTGTGAGTAACCCGGGATACATTGTATCCACACATGAGATACCTGTCTAGTTAGGTGGCAACTCCATAGTATCACTTCAGTTGGAGTGCAGACCACCCATGATTTTTGTATTATTGTTACCTTAGGGAAGTTTTTTAACTGTTTTTAAATATCTCGTTGTGGATGTAATGTTAAAACTTTTTCTATGATTAAATATTCTTACTGTCAAATCATGTATTTTCTACCTGTTTATTGAACCGGCTCCGAGTAAGGGATTTCTATTCTTTTGGGGACACCTTATATTTTGATTATAGGTGTGGGCATTCCCAATTAGGCTGCATTTGTATACAGGCTGCAGTAGGTAATGCTCACATGTCAACCCTACATGATTAAAGGATCTATAATTTAATAAATGACAGGAGTGGGTCAGGGGCAGTCAGGCTTGGAAAAAGCTTAAGATGATGCTGGATGTCCTCCAGCCAGGAAATTAGGTGGACTCCAGCTGACTTCTAATGCACACTGTGGGAATCTCATGGTGTGCAGTGAAATCAGAGCCAGTCATTTTTTTTACAGGAGAGGAGCTTGTATAACTGTACAAGGTAAGGCCAAAGTTCAGCTTTAAATGATCTTAAATCTTGCCTAACAATCTTCTTCACTAAGATGGTGAGAGCTGAACATCCTCTCAAATAAATTGCAGTGACCTCTTGCAAGACAGTTGGCAACCTACACTGCAACACATAATACATTTAATTAGTATTTGGCGACTTATAAAACAGTCAGCATTAAGATGCAGCGAGCGATCATCATCAAGTGATAAACCGTATATAGAAAAGTTGTGATAATGATGGGCGTAGCATTCACACTAATGAACAAGCAGCAGGAATGGCCACTTCACACATTCTCCCAGAAATGGACAGGTGAGTCACAACCCTGTGACGGGATCTCTGCTATTCTTTCCCCGCACAACCGCCGCTGACAAGTGCGCATGTCATTCTACGGCTATTTAATCACTTCAATGATGTTTAATTAATACCTAATTAAAACGAAGAGCTCTGACAGCTGGTAAATTGGGAATAATTCTGTCATGGGCACGAAGCAGAAATAAAAAAAGCTCCAACTATTTTGGGACAATTTATAATTTTCATCTCCGGGAAAGGATCCGATTGGACGGATAGTCCATGTGGAGTTAGGGGCAGCCAGCGTAAAGTGCACCTATAAAGAACTCATTATCTACAAATGAAGAGGTTCACAAGTTCTTTTTTTTTAGACTGTTAATTGCACAATTATACACTTTAGTATACTGACATCCAGCTCTACTGGCCAGGTTAACCCTTTAGTTGCCAGGCCCCGCTCTCCACAACATACGCTAAAATTCTGGAGGTTGACCGCACACCTTTGCATTATGGTAATGTCCAATCCACAGTGCCAAATGTGCGCTGGCTTGGTTTTCATCACAATAAAATGATGCATGCATATATTTTATCACAACACAGCATGTTGTAATGTGCTGCTGCGCATAATGTTGAATAATGTAATTTAAAAAAAAAGTTTAAAAAAACAAGCACTATGATGCATTCTAATATTCTAACAACACAATGCAGCACATTGTACATAACATGCATGCAGTGAATGGACCCATCGCAGTGCACCAACATATGTAACGTGCATTACCACAATGAGTAATCAGTCTTCTGTGGTCATTCCCAAATTGAGGAGATAGTAAACATGTCAATCATATTTACTATTCCTTCAGTTATAAATGAACACTGAATTGATCATTGCTGAGCACTCCTTTGTTCACCCAGGAACATGCTTGCCATCCTGAACAGATGTGACCCTGCACTCTGTGTGCCAACATACAGCTGTCAGGAGTCCTCCACTCTGCCTCCGGTATGTCCCTTGGCACCCTCATTTCTAATACAAGTTAATGGATCTTGTTAGCCCCCTATGTGATAGCAATCAAGTTACGTGTAAAAAAAACAAAAAAAATAAAGTCCCACATTAAAAAACACCCAAAAAAGTTTTAAGTTCCCTGCCCCACGTGCACACACTTATAAACGTAGACACGCGTTGGGTGTGTCTACGTGCCAAAACAACAATTACGCCACACATGTTACATATTGCTGCAAACGTCAGAGTGCGCACAATAATTCTAGAGCCATCAATCACTGATAACACTAAACGGATGAGCGGTAAAAGCTGTTAAAGCGTCACCTATGGACAATTTTAGACATGGTAGTTTTTCTGCAATTTCGTGGGCGCACGCAATTTTAAAGCTTGACATGCTTGGTGTCTATTTACCCGACATTACCCTGTATTTGATATTTTACCAAAAATTTTCGCTTCTTTTTTCATTAAATAGTAAAAAATAAAAACCCGAGTGGTGATTAAATACCACCAAAATAAAGTTCTATCTGTCCCTAAAAATTGGTATAAAATTAATTACAGTACAGCATTGCATGACGCAATAAATGTCATTCAAAGTACTGCAGCGCTGAATACTGAAAAATGGCCTGGACAGGAAGGGGGTTTAATACCCTGGTCAGTAAGTGGTTAAACCAGCTCCCATATATGTATGTATCTGCGTTTTCAGCTGTTTGCTTGGAGTTCAGCTTTAACAAAGATATTGGTAAAACCTGCACACGCTGAAAATGCAGTAATCTCCACAATTTTTTCCAGCTATTTACCATATACAAAACATTCATACCAATGTGTAAAAAAAGCCTACATCAGAAAAATGAGATACACTTTGTAAAAGAAAAAATACAAAATGCAGAAATTGCCTTATATCCAGCCGTTCGTATGTTTTTGATAAATGTCCACCAATGAGACACTACAAAATGTTATTTTATTCTTTTGTGTAAGATAAATATACTCTTTCTCCTGGTGAAAATTCAGAGTATTCCCTGCTGTGTTTGCAAGGTAGCAGGGACAGAAAAGCAGGTGTACGTGATCTAAGCATTACTTCTCTACACACAGATGGGAATTGGCACAGTCAGATCGAGCACAGGATCAGTGTAGGGGAGCTCTACTTGGATTACCAGGCAAACCCAATAACCTGGCAGGTTTAATGCATTCTCTTGATTGGCTGCTGATGAGGAGCAGGTGCATTTAGTTAAGAACTCGGCACATTGCTGGGTCCTCCGCATAGAGTGATGGTGGCACACAGGCAGAACCTGTCACTCTCAATTTCCAAGGGACAGCTGAACGTGCAGTCTTCTATGTGTAGAAAACTATAAGGTTTAGAGGTGAACTCCAGTCAAACATGAAAAATGTGCATTGAAGAGCAACATCAGATGACCGTTCTGACACAATTTACTCTTCATAGCAGAGAAGCGGAGCGTGCTTACCTCCTGCAGAGCTACAGCAGCCGATTTGAAATGGCTGGCAAATGCTATCCCATAGCAATTCGCTACCTGTAAATGCTGCAGTCCCATTAACTTCCAGCAAAATCAACTTTCTGATTCAATTAAAAGTTCATACAACATTTAAATTAGTTAAGCTTATTGTCTTTGCAAGGCCGAACAGCTTGTTGGAGAACACAAACAGCTTAATGAAGACAAAGGAGCCATCAAAAGAACATTAAAGCGGAAGTAAAGTTACAGGCGTAAAAAAAATTCTAATGCAAAAAAAAAAAAAATCTTCCTCTCTCCATCAGCCATTTTTTATTTTATGTGTACACTGTACAGCGCATTGGCCGTTCATACACTTTCTGAGATCCCGTGGATGGGTATAATACATCATCAGTGGCCACCCAATGGCTTAGGAGGATGCCTGGGAAGCCAAACATGGCAGGGGCAGAGATGGCAGCTATGGGGGACAGAGCAAGGGACAAAAGATTGATCCAACAGTGCTGAAGAAGGGCACAATTGTAAGGTAAGCGTGTCATAATGTGCAAATATGCTGTACATACTCCCACATTTGGGCAAAAACACCTTTTTCACCAGCAGTTTACTACCGCTTTAAATATATTCTGGAGCACCATTAAGACAGTCAAGAAAAAAGTATTACCACCAAAATGCAATGACCGGTTAAATCCCAACTCCAGCATAAATATAAAAATTCTCAGCAGCACTTAAAACAAATGTAAAAAATAAGCCCTCCCTACAATATTTAATGTATTTATCCCATCATTCATCCCAATTCCTGTAAGCCCAGGGCATTAAAGACATGCCCAATAGTGTTGGGTTATCAAGCCACCCTGGGCTCACTGGAGAGTACTGCAGTAAACAGTATTAGATCAATATGTGGCAGTTTTCTGCAGCATTCAGGACCCCCCCCCTCCCCCCCCCCCCCCCAATAAAAAAAGAAGAGGACCCATAATGTCACATGACCACACGGAAGACTGCTGGGGAAAAAAAGCTATGTATACATTTAAAAAATATACAGCTGACAATTATAACCTGGATGGTTGCTCTACAAATCTGGGCTTAATAGAAGAATTACAGGACAAAAGCCGTTTGTGAAAAAAACCAAAACATGTGAAAACCTTTATGGAGTTTGCAAAAAAGAAATGAGGAACATGCAATAACAGTGGAAAAGCTTCTCTGGTCTGATTAATCCAAATTCATCTTTTTCTTTTAGTGCAATATGCCATGTGTTGATGAAAACCAACACAGCTCCTTAATACACAGCTCTACCTTGTGGAGGAGGTCAGTTTGGAAGTAGATCTCCAGAGCTGTTCAACCAAATCATTACTTGGAATGAAAGTAGGAACTCAACACTTTTTTTCATTATGCAGAAGTTTTTTTCATTGCACGTTTGGCTGCTATGGGGCAACACAGACAGTTCTTATTTCAGACACTGATAATTAAGGCCAAATACAGTTTGAGCCATCAGAGGAACTTATAGTCACTGTTTATTGCAAATGTAGATGTCTACAACAGATCTTAGCTTCACAAAAGAAATACCAACAGTACAAAGCATTATAATATAATTTACCAGGAAATATTGTACTAATTGGAATCATCTTTGAATCAACACCAGAATGTAAAATACATAAAGATATTATATTTACTGTAGCTGCACATTTATTTTTCATATGTTCTGCACGGTTCTACACACAGGAGAGCACACAGTGGGTACACAAGGCTCCTTACATACAGGTAGTAATATAAGGCACTCAGTAGACCTTTTTCTCACAACCTTTCCATGCTCCCAGACTCCGAGGCAAGAAAGAACGTATTGAGCTGAACAAATGCAGTCAGCAGCATGTGGTTGCAGTGCCATTGCAGTTTTGTGCTCTTTTTTTTTATTGTGCTCCCCACTAGGAACATTTATGAGAGCAGGAAAGGCACCCTCTATCAATCCCACCCCACCCCATGTTTCTTTGGAACCAAAATTACACCATGGCTGCTGTTAAACAATTAGAATAATACAATCCAGATGTTTAAAGAAGAACTCTGGGAAACATTTTCAATAACCCATGCAGTGTGGCTACCCCCGCATTGCAAGGGTTAAGTGCCAGGGACCAAAAAAAAAAGTTATGCTCACCCAGAACCTTGGATCCGGACGACTGTCACAATACTCACTCCAGCCTGTTTTCTCCTACACTGCAGTGATGCTATGTCCCTCGGCGTCCTCACGTGTATAGAGCGTGATGACTCGAGGATCCTTAGACCACTGCAACAGAGGGGTAGCGAGGCTAGAATAGTTGCCACCTGTCCAGAATTCACCAGGACAGTTCGGGTTTTTGAATGCTGTGTCTGGGTTTCAGCTGCCGTGAAAACCGGACACCTCATTCAAAAGATGTCAGGCAGACATGGACGAACAAAATTAAGATGGGGCTACTGCCACTCCCCCCCACTGAAAATAGTCTTGACTGTGATATTTACATATGAATGGGTGGAGCTATTTACCTATGAATAAGCCTCATTCTCCAAAAAAAATAAATGTCTGTGCGTCACTAGAGTGTTTGGGTTTCACTGGAAGAAAAGGTGGCAAGCCTAGGCTAGAAGGATAGGTCTAAGAGCAAGCCAGCTCTGAGGTTTGGGTGAGTATACCTTTTTTTCTGCTCTAAGATGAAAACGAACGGTAAACGCCTGCAGTGTGGGGGTAGCCCCACTGCAAGGGTTAATTAAAAATGTGCCCTTTAATGTTTATGTAAATGGAAAAGGTTAGATGTTATGTTACCAGAACTAAAGAACAAAAGCCTTTGGGACCTTCTGGGTCCGGAGTACACACTGTGTCTTTATACACTACTCACACCCAACACAATCCCTGTTTCGGACTACAACAGACCTTAAAGAATATACCAGCTAAGTATTCCCAATACAGCAAATTAACTGCAACAGTATATCCTCTTCAGACCCTTCCTGTCTCTTCCCCTCAAAAAAAATCACAATGTTATTTTATTAACAAACATCCCCTTATTTTCTAAAAAATGTCTCTCTTCAGTTTGCTCTAGGTAAGATTTAAAAATGAGACAGATAAGCTGATTGGTTGCAGTGCAAATCTGCTCCAGTTTTGATAAATTCCCCTCATAGTACTTAGACTTTAGTATAATTGGTGCAATAATGTTTATTTGTTTATAGTGGAGAAAATATAAGATGTCTGCTAAAAAAAAACAGATGCATAAATACATTCAATATAAGTGTCCTTCAGACATTATAATTTCTCTATGAGGTAAAAAGTAGAGATGTCTCTTTAAGCATCACATAGGTAACCTGGTGTTTTTAGAAATGCAGTGTGAACCCAGGTGGTGAGAAACTGTTTCAATTTCCAGCAGACCCGGAATCAGTCACAGGTAAAATGATAAGCACAGTATGTCTCCCTCGTGTTATACACCGATAATTGCCACATATTTGCAGCCATAAGCATCTGCAAAACACAGGTGAACATATGCTGCAGCAGCAATATTATATTAATGTATTCCTGGCCTCGCTTTCTTCCAGAGTTTAAACCCACTGTGACTGCTACAATGTTTAAATATCATCCTTTATTTATTTACTGTTTGCAAATGACTACATTTTACCATCCTAAGAAGATAGAACTCCCGTCGACTGCGCTTGTGAGAGATGCGCTTCTGTAACCAAACATTTTAATTTGTTAATACCAATAGGCCTCAAACATGAAACCTTGCATTTTATTTACCTTAAATGATTGATGAGACTTTGATCAAAGGTGTATTGCAATCAAATCAATGTGAACAATCAATGTGAACATTTTACAGCTCCATGTTCCATACTTCTACTTGCTTTAATACTTAGCCAGGGCAAGCATTCAGCCAGTAGTGTTTGGCTTACTAAGTAGCTGTAATGAGCAGCCTTGAGCCTGCTGCCTGCTGGTTGTTACATAGCCCTTACACTGCAGGTCACACTGCAGGGCACCTCTATCCTCATCAGGAGTGCTTCTATAGACAGCTGAACATTCAGGTTGTGCCATATCAAATATTCTTTAAAAATCCAAGGAGTTTGGTTGGTAGTTATGGGTGGAATTTTAAGGTTTAGTGTAGAGAAAACCCTAATGACTCCAAATGACATGGGTCACATTGAAATAGCTAGAAGGCAGCTCATGAGCCATAATATTACCTTTTTTTAAAAACATTTGTTTAGATTTATCTGTTGTTTGCCAAGACCTATTTTATTACCTGGATGGTTATTCACTAAGCAGCCGAAGGATATAGCTGTAGCTTCGGGTAATCCTCCGGCTCACTTCGGCCGCTGGAGCCCCTCGGTCCATCCGAACTGAAGGGCTGCTGTACGGGCAGCCAAACCGCTCAGCCGAGCCGAATGCATATGCTTCAGCTCGGTTGAGCCATGTTTAAAAGTGAAATTTAAAGACAGGCACACCTTAATTTTGATTTGCACCTACTTGCAAAAATCATCGAACAGGCAGGGAAATCTCCATGGCTGGTTTATCACCATGCACCACCTAAAGTTCAAAGTCACCCCAATTGGAAGAAAGGTTGTAATGGCCCTACAGTGCTTTGATCAACAGGTAACTATAACTGATAAAAAGAAAACAAGCACAGATGTTCTGATAATAGCAACCAATCAGGTTTAATTTTCCATTTTATGGAGCAGCTAAACAAAAAAATTTGATTGGCTGCGGCTGCTGCAAAAAAAACTTTTGTTCTAATTTCCAGTTCAAATTCATCAGGTCCATTGCTTGCCTCTCTTAGGGCTTGTTCACACGGCATCCGGGTTTGTGTCCGGACCGGAACCGTGCGCTCCTGCACCCAAAATGCCTCCCAATGTATCCCTATGTGTTTTATAGGCTACAGTTCTCACATGCACAGTCCGCTCCAGTCCGTACAGAGACAATACTACATGTCACATTTTGTCCGGTCAGGATACGGTCCGGAAACGCATGAACGTGTCACAAACGCAACGAAAACGCGCTGAAAGTGCACTGCACTGCAGCCAACATACTGACAGCCCCACTCCCAACAAAAAAAACAGAAAAACAAAAAAAAATGTTTTTCTTTTAACTGGAACGCGTCAAAAATGTCTCAAAAACACACTGTACGCATAGCACCGCGTCTGCAGATCTGCTCCAGATCTGGACCAGAAAATCGTGTGAACAAGCCCTTAATGAGAGATTGACATATCTTAAGGAGCCCTTAGGGCATTGGGTGTGGAGCGTGATATGCAGAAAGCCACTAGAGGTCGCTCTCATTTTAATAATATATGGATATGAGTATTAAAATATAGGAGTTCCACTTTACTGCTGTTTAATGTGTTACAGAGTATCTTTATCTCATTATATGTAGTGTCTTGGCATTGTACAGCCTTTTTAAATTGATTTCTTGTAGGAGTAAAACATAACCAGAGACTCTAGTCTGAATGCAGATGCACGGTTCTATAGATTTAACAAAAGTAGAAATTACTTTTTTTCACTGGCCGCCTATGAGTTTTATTATTAGAAGACCTCCCTTACAGATGAAATGCATGCCCCCAGGCATAACATGTCTCACTCCGGGCAACACAGCCAAGTACCATGACGCTCACCTTTGTCTGTAGCATATTCTCCCCCGTGACAAAGAAGCAGGGAAATATTGGCATTCATACACATTCTTATCTGCACAGTATGTTCTTTGTTCTGTATTAGGGATGAATGGAGTGATTTTGGCAAATTTGATTTTGCTGTGAAACTACCAGCTTCACCATTTGCAACATTACGACGATGTAGAAAGTCTCAATTTCACTCACTGAGCTGCTTAGGTGGGGAAAAAAAATCTAGTTAGAGGATGTGTTTTTTGGGGTTGTATTTAGATTAGTTGAGATTATTACATTCAATAGGAAGGCTTGTTATTTTAATTTTAAAAAGATCACTGATTACATTGGGAAACGTGTATTCATTTATTTTTGCCTTTTAAAAATAGAGAAAATTAAATAAATATGTAAAGAAACACAATCAAAAGAAATCTCTATTAACTTATACCAAAGTTATTGCTGAATTATTAGGCCCGCAGCTAAAAAGTGAAATTGGCTCTCAAGCTGAACTGGTTAAAGTTTTAAACTCTCAAACTTTTTTTCCAGTAACAAATCCACATCAAACAAATATACATTGCCCAGCAAAGTATTTAACATTTTTTGTCCAAACACTTACAGTCATCATGTTTCGCAACAGCTCTAACTCTCTCAGTTCAGCTTCCTGAACGTCCTGTGCAGTACAAGATCACAAGTGATAGCATAGTCTCCGGCAGCTATCTACTACTTTGGAGACAGAAGAAGGGAGGGAAAGGATATAGGGGAGTGGCTTGCCTTTGCATACCTGTGTGTTTGTGGAGACACACACAGCTTACTAGCACACACAAGGGTGCCTCCATTATAGGACCCTGCAAAGGGAAAGGAACCACCCTAAGATGTATATCAGGGCTAGTGCTCTGGAGACCTGCAGGAACTAAAATGTTTAAACATCAAGAAGCACCATCCATTGTAAGTAGCTTAATGAACATTTAAAATAGCTTAAAAACTTTTGACTTTATTATCAACTTATGTGGGTCGCTCAGAGTCAGCAACAATGGCAGCCGCTCAGATCAGATTACAATTAGGATTACAAATAGCAAAAATTAGGAAAGGTGCAAATGGGCAGGGAAATATACAAAACAATACAGAAATGGCCCCCAGCAGTCTTTCAAGCTAGCCAGAAAACAAACAAAAAACCTAAGTAAACTGTGGCTGTTCCATATAAAATACCTTAGTTTAAGGTTTAGTTGTTCTGCTCTATTTTTACATGTTTTATGGTTTTAAATAATTGCATACTTATTGTCCCCTCCTCAAAAACGGATACAATGCTAAATATAAAACCACTTATAATGCAGCTTTACAAATTACATGTCTACAGATTTGTATTAGTGAAAAGATCAAAGCTCAGTGGGTGGTATAATATCACCAGGGAGCCACAATGGATTAGGGACACGTGTATTTATAATAATGTTTTTATTATGGCATGATTAAGAATAAGAAAGGTGATTGCTTTTCATCATCAGGAATCATTTCTCATCATAGGGAGCCCTTATCAAGCACATAGTGAAGAAAAATTAACATGTTGGGAAGGAAATCATTTCTGTAGCATACCTGTAATTCAAAATTCAAGCAGATGTAAGGTTAAGGACCAATGTAAGCCAATGGACATCCGTTGACTTGCAATTTCAACCTCTATTGACTTCCGTTGTGATCCATTCTGTTGCGTTGAGTTTTTTTTGCCAATCTTTATTTTAATTAGCATGTCCTAAATGGACAAACTTCTGTGTATTTTTGTTTTCACTTCCGTTTTGTTGAGTTGCATTAACATCCACTTTTGACGTGTTGCGTTATGTTACATTGAAAAAAAGTATCACACTGCAATGAAACGCAATGGATCGCAGAGGAGTGAAATGGTCCAATTCACACACATTTTTGGGGTTACCTTCCAATGGCCTCCCTTTCAAAAACAGATGCTAACGGATTCGGTGTGAATGGGGCCTAGATGTAGTAATCAAAGCTACTCTAAATATACCACACCAAACCACACCACACACAAAATACACCCTCTCAATAAATAAACAATTTTACAAACAAATTTCAGCTCAGATGCTCAGTGAATGAATCAGCCCATGTATCTTTACTTTTGAGGATCCTACAAACTCCAGCACACATTTGATTTTCAAGCATCTACTTCCTGGTACCTGATATACGAAAAGGTTTCAGCAATATTGTTTGATTTTGCATGATAAAAAAATTCTGTCAAGTCTGGACACCTTGGATTGATAACTATATGCCCCCTGACTTTGACCCAACTGTGCTTACTGTCTGAATTCCTACAGAATGCCCACTCTGGAGGTTTGGACCATCCTGGGACTCAACTTTCCCTTTCTCTTTATCCCTGTTTCTTCTTCTTCATTCTTTTTCTCTTCTTTTACTTAATTCTTGATTCTTTTATTTCTCACCTTTGCTCTTGTATTCTTCTCTCTCTCTCTCTTTGTTTGGACTCCCTCTGTGACTTAACGGCACAATGTATGATACACCAGTTCCATGTGATCTGGACTATTAAGGTCTTTGTGTATCTGCTTCACCTATGAGCTTGTCCTGGAGGGTTAGCAATTCACAATGTTTCTTTCATCTATGACTATCACAAAGTTAACTTAAAAAAATTAACTTACACCCTTACAGCAAATGAAAGTTACCTGAATATGAATGTCTGTGTAGGGATATGTACATACATACTCTTAAACGGTATTCTTTCATATATGACAATATGTTCTAAACTATGTAGTGCATTAAGGACACATCCACTTGCTGAAATCTTCTTTAAGGGCTTTCTTGCAACTTTTATTAAAAGTAAGTTCAGAAAAACAATGCACTTACCCTTGCAGGTGTTCTTCAGCATCTCTTGGCAACACAAACACATGCACATCCAGCGTCTT
This sequence comes from Nanorana parkeri, assembly GCF_000935625.1. Classification (NCBI taxonomy): domain Eukaryota; kingdom Metazoa; phylum Chordata; class Amphibia; order Anura; family Dicroglossidae; genus Nanorana; species Nanorana parkeri. Next base: position 1,500,297 of record NW_017306320.1, on the reverse strand, counting down.
GGCTTTGCGCTTGCAGCACCGCTGCACCGACCTGAGACCTTAGACCACTGTCTGTTCCTCCAGACAGCCTGGACACCGTGCTAACCTGCACAATCAGTTTCATAACCCGCAGCTCCCTGCTGCACTGGACTCCACTCTGACTCCCGGGAGGAGTCCTCTCTCTCCCGAGTGGAGCCCTGAACATTAGCCGGCACCCTTTTCATAAGGGCTGTGCACAGGTGCACAGTCGTTGGGTGCTGGTCACTATTAAAGAAAGGACCCAGGAATGGAGAGTTCATCCCTCCCTAGTCTCTTTGAAATCTCCCGATTCCTGGTAAAAGGTTGTGCTTTCAGGAACAGCTCAGTCCCTCTGGCTGAGAGTCCTGGGTGACTATATTGCCAAAAGTGGGGGAACTTGAAGAGAATCAGCGGTGCCAACGAAGCCAGCACTAGAGGAAGTGAGGCGGCACCAGAGGGATCAAAGTCACATAAGCCAATGCTTCCTCTATAGCGCCGACTCCTGTCACAGGCGGAGTGATACCAAATATACTCCGCCTGTGAGGAATCGATAGTGAAAGCGCGCTTCGCTCATTCTGGCCAGCGATTGGTTAGCAAATTGCTCTTGGAATGGTACGGCACCCCTGTTTGCCCTGATCACCATATTTTTGTACATGAAAAAGTGTGGATTGTTGTACATTAAAAAAAAAAAAAGACCTACCCCGAAACTAAGACCTAGTGTGTTTTTTTTGAGCCAAACAAAATATAAGACAGTGTCTTATTTTCAGGGAAACACGGTATGTACATTTATTCTACCAACTTTTGCCAACACTGTGTGTTGATCTCATGCCTGCCAATTATCTTTGCTAATCTATCAGACAGGACAGAAAACCTGTTCCGGTCAGCATTGTTGGTCCCCAAGATGAGCGATCCCTAAAGCATCTGGCCATCACTCCCTCTTCTAAAGTATGAACAAAGACTTCTGAATGTTCATGTTTACATGTGTGTGCCAGCAGACTGTGGTGTCTTAAGGTGGCCATATACTGTACAACCATCGCAAGACCTTAGTCTTGCGATGGTTGTAAAGTGATTAAAAAAACGTACGATCTGCCCATCTTGGACAGGCAGATCGTACTCTCGATCATCCGATGTCCGATGACCTCAATGCTGAACGGGCAGTGTGCGCACGCGCACACCGGCCCGTTCGGCATTTGTCTCCCGAGCACCGTTCAAACCAGCGAAAAGCGTACCGATGGCTGGTTTTCTAGCGTGCTCCTTAGACAAAAGACGTGCAACCGTACAGTAGAAATGGTCGCACGTCTTCGTTCACACTGCTTGATTCTCGTACGATCGCGGGCACCTTTAGGGAGGATGCACTTTGCCTGCTAATCTCACCCCTCCTATATCTATAGGCACCTTATGATACCTGTTGGCTTTTTAATCAGTTGGTTGCCCCATTTTCTGTAATGTTTACATGCGCAGCACGTTATGCATGCTTCTTAGGTGAAGGTAAAGCGTCAGCACATTACGCCCTGCAATTTATACAGCATACAAAATGTATAATAACACACATTATAACTTCAACTTTCTGACAGCCAGGACACACCAGAAATCACGTCTATACTAATCGCGCTACAAATTCCCATTGTTAATTATTCGTCTGCACCCTCCTACACTTAAAAAAATGCGTTTAGCTAACACCGTGTTACAACAGAGGGTAGTTAATATTCTGGTTGTTGTATATGTGGTTTAACATTTAACTTGTTTTGTTTAGATGAAGTAAAGTAGAGAATGTGGTTCAATTTTACGTACAGATAAAAGAGTAATTTTCTCTTTGTGAAAGATTCCTTCCCTTGCTTCCATTACAGCATTGTTCAAAGACGCAGCTTCACAAGAGAATTCATGATGTCATTAGCGTGATGCTATGGTAATGAGTCAGAAATTCTTGTCATCATAGAAGTTGTGCTATCTAATCTGTTCTCTTGACACTCTCTTATGCACTGTGTATTGATCAGTGTCCATCCAGCTATGTGTCAGCCAGCTATTGTGTCATTGTAATCCACAGCAGAATGAGTGCGCACTTTGTAAATAAAGCCCAGCAAAATAATTAACGCAAGTCTCTCTATAGATTGAAAAGATACTGTTGTTTTTCTGTGAATTATTTTTATTAGCCTTTTAATGGCATTACCATTTACAATAAACTAACGATTTACAATAAAAAATAAACACGGTGAATTTATGGTCTTTGGACACATTAAATAGAAAGGTCTAGCAAACTGCACTTTATAAGAGAGATAAATTAAAGCACTCAACTAAAATTTACTTACATCTACAGCTAATATATTTTTTAAACAGGGCTTGATTAGTCCATGGTTGCTTAGCTGTCCCTGACAATACGTTATTCTCTTTGAAGATGTAGTACAAATGATTTATGGAAAATGAAGCTGAGGAAACTACAGCAAAATAGGACTACTACTGGCCTTAGTAGTTAATGTGATTTCATCTATCATTCGCTGAGAGAGTGAAACATCAGCCAGGATTAGCAGAAACTGGAGCAAAAGTCAAACATTTGCCAATAGTGTCCAAACAAGTTTAAATATGAACTCCGGGAAGTGGCATTTGCATTCTAATTTGTTGTGACAACCAGCAGAAGACTGCTGGTAGGGATAGCTGTAAGCTTCAATGTCAGGTCTAGTGACACAGTAGACAGTAGAGTCATATCTATTAACTCCCAGCACTGTTGAAGGAGTGTCCAGGAGTTTGGGCAGGGGTCGAGAGCCAGAAGGAGAAGTCAGCCAGGGCTGGGGCCTGAACCAGAGTATCATTCCAAGATAAGATGGGATGGATAAATAAGAGGAAAGAGTCAAACGTGGTACCTACCTACAGGTCACAGAGAAAGGTATGTACGTTGATAAGCCCTTTTAACTTAAAGTGTATATCCGACCAGAAGATTTTCTCCTTAATTTTGGATAGAGTAGGTTTTAACTGCTCTCTGGGGCTTCTTCTAGAAAGATTTACCCTCACTAACTGTCCAGCTGACAACATTTTACCAGACGGTTAGGGGAACTCTTCAACACAGCACAGAGAAAAATAAAATGGGAGTAGGGGAAGGTTAGAACCCCTGTCAGATTGTAATTTCTGTGTTCCTGTAGCAGATTGTTCGTTATTTCCTGTCTGCTAAAACAGTTGTGAGTAGTACAGTAAGTGAGGGCAAATCTCTCTAATAGGTTCCTGCATAGCAGAAAAAACCTGACAGGAGTTCTAATCTCACACACTAAACAAAACTAGAAAATAAATTTTTGGCTTGATATAGAGTTTAAGCAGTCCCATGTCAGGCTAAGAACCAACATTTGATAGTATTTGGTTACCATCATGTCTTGCCGCTTGCTGTACCTGTGGCAGCTGAGGGTACAACAGACTACACCAAACCAGAGAAGGGGTACATAAGGGTTAACAAAGTCTGGACAGACATTGAGTACAAGCAAACAGAGAGGCAGGCTTACACTAGGGGGTCGATTCATAAATCTTCCACCCAGCACATAGCTAGGCAAATGTAATTCACAAAGCACTACTGCCACTAGTTGGGATTAAGGTGTATAGGATTTCCTATGCTCCTCGGCAGCATCAAGTGGTGGTAGTGACGTGTGAATGGCATTTATCCAGCAATACGTTGGGCGGAAGGTTTATAAATCAGCCCTTGGGGTAAAGACAGAGAGAACCAAACAACAGCTGCAAAGCAGCACAAGGGTTTAGATGTTTCAGGGCAAGCTCAAGAAATGAAACAACAACGGAGAAACTTAGGCTGAAGGATAAGGCTTGCAGTGCCTTAGATGGGCAAGACTGTAAGATGGAATGGTAGAAGAGAATGTAACCAGAGACAGATAACTGGAGTTGCCAGACAGGATGAAGGAGACTAAAGTGGTAAGGGCAAATAGGATCAACAAACTAAACAAAGACAGAGCTAGAAGCCACTAGACAGCGAACACACTGGACCAGAAGGTTGCATGCCAAACAGTACAAGATGCATAAGGTCAGGAGGTAGCAAACCCTGTAAGCACAAATTTTTAAAGCTTTAGTACCTGCAAGCACGGGATTGGGAGCAGAGAGGATGCTTGATATTGTGGAAATGTAGTTCAAGTTAGAGGAACAAGAGTTGTAGGGTAGTTTCCCTACTCACCCCCACTGGATATTGTATTGCTATATCTGAAAGGAAAGTAGTTGTGACTTTGGGAGTCATTGTAGGGGTTAAGTGCCTTCCCTGCCCCTTTTAGCAGTAGGGCATCTTAGGAATGGGGTTGAAGTGTACATATAGTTGTGGCAAGGAGCCACCAGCAGGAGAAGGGATTTCCATGGCAAGGTAAGAGGACCAAGCACAGCAAGAATGTAAATGCTGAGTAATGCCTTGAGCTTCCCCTTTTGGGGGAAGCTAAGGAAGAAAAAGCAGGACTTTTTGGGGTCTACCTACAACTCCATGGGGAGATTGCAGTATTTTAGACAACCCATTAGGAGCTCTGGGCTTCACCTTGACTCCTCTCATTTTCAAATCATCTCTTGTAACTGTTTGTGTTCTAGTAGATAGTGTGTCATCACTTTCATGTGGATGAGTGGTGTAAATATGTACTGAACCAACTTCTAAAAGTAAAGCATTGAAAAATCGGTCCTTCTCCTAACCCCAAAATGGGAACGTCTTCTGGCAACAGTTATGGCGGCCAGGCAGAAAGGGGTAATGAGAGGGGGAATTTTCCTGGTGCTGCACAGTGAATATATGTGGATTGCATGCAGCCCAGCACACTACACTTAGTGATTAATGCACCAGCACATATACATTTACAACCTCATGTACTTTTGAAACAAGAGTTAGGTGATGGTTGCTGAAACATGGTGGAGACACTTGGCAGAATAAGAGATGCAGCCTAAAACACGCGGCATAGCTGAAGGACAGGTGAGGGGTACACAAAAAGAATTATCGGGCACGATTCCGATGCTAGCATCGGTATCGGGACATCCCTACTTTTTAAACATCTTCACTGTCATGTTTGTGTCCTCCAACACATGTGCACCATGATCTTTATTCATTTTAATTGAAAGTTCACACTCTAAAGTCCAATTGAATTAATAGAATTAGATTTGCATTTAGAAAGACATTGTACCTCTGTTTTCATAGTCTCACCTCCACCTCCGCTCTGCCAGAACAAAGCAAAGCATTTCCAAGCAAATCATAACATGCACATGTACAGGACTACAAAAAGATAAAATACTAAGAAAATTTCAGTTTAAATCTTAATAAACTAATTATACACTTACATTTTGAGCAGTTATATACAAAATAAGAATCTGTGTAGATATTTTTCTGATGCATCATAGTAAAATAAATACAGTACAGTCATTGAAAAAACTGAAAAAGTCTTCAAAGTACCAAAATAACTGTTAGCATGAATTGTAACAGATGCAACAGGCACATAATAGAAATATCTGCAGTCTTGAAGTGGGTTTTCAAGGTTTGCCATTCACTTCAATGCAAAGCTCCTTACCCTGGTGATTGAAGGCAAAGCATTTGAATGTCAGGCTTATCCAAAGCTGTAAGAATACACAGAGGAGTGGTAGCAGATTCCGTAGGTATTATTGGTGTAGGCTTCAATAATAAAATATAAAAAAGGAACTGATCTCTGGAAGCTGAGGCAGGCTAACGGCAGAGGATTAGTCACCAGTATTGCCTGTGGTCTCCCTGCAGCTGATCTTTCCCCCTTTAATGACTTACCATACCTTGTTCTACACTGTGACTGTGTGGGAATGGTTATTTTGAGAAAGACAGGGCTTTAATCTTCTTATCTAATTCTCCTGCAAACAGAACAATAAACAGCACAGCCGTGAAATCACCAAATCTCACTCCAAATCTCCTCAGACTAGCAGAGGCAGCAGTGCCCTAGATCTCTCACTGCAGCTATTATTATTATACAGGATTTATATAGCGCCAACAGTTTGCGCAGCGCTTTACAATATAAGGAAGACATTACAATCGCAATACAACTAAAGACAAGATGGTAAGGAGGGCCCTGCCTGTGAGGGCTTACAATCTAAAAGGGAGGGGTAAGTGATACATGAGGAGGAAGCTGTGTGGGAATGAATTGTTTGAGAATTCAGTGGTTCAGTGGTTAGGTTGAGGTGGGATAGGCTTCCCTGAAGAGATGAGTATTTAGGGAACGCCTAAAGGCAGTCAAGGTGGGAGATAGACAGACAGGTTGGGGGTAAAGAGTTACAGAGGATGCGAGAGACTCTAGAGAAGTCCTGGAGGCGAGTATGGGAGGAGTTGACGAGGGAGCTGGAAAGCAGGAGGTCTTGGGATGAGCGGAGTGGACGGTTAGGGTGATATTTTGAGACAAGGTTTGAGATATATCCGGGGGCAGAGTTGTGGATGGCTTTATAAGTGATTGTTAATATTTTTAATTTTATCCTTTGGGCAAGTGGAAGTCAGTGCAGGGATCGGCAGAGGGGGGTTGCTATGAGCTATGAGGCTCAAGGCACAGAAATGCTTAGGCACACGCACCTGGCAGTAATTGCTGTTATTCTTTAAGAGGGATTTCAGCCAAAAGATATATTTTTCTGGGTACTGCATAGGCACATTTAACATTCCTAGATATTTCCTATAACAAAGCAAACGTTCATTTTTTTTAAATTCAGTTTCTCTTTAAGATGACAACTCTTGAGGAAGACAGTACTTACAGCAATGTAGGCAGTGTGGTTCACCTTTCTTGGCTTTGTAACTTCTTGGCCATTCAGGTCTCCTAATGAAGCCGTAGTGGACACATTTCTTTTTTTTTATAGGAGTAAATACACTTGACACTGGTTGCTGAAAGACTTGTCCTCCCGTCATTTATGTTATGTGTCTCCTGTGTGTGTGGCAGAATGGGGGCAAATGACACCAGCTATTTAACACAATCCAGTGGAAGCAAAACCTGAGGCTTGATTGATAATGGAACTTACAATTTCAGACAGAAAATAATCAAATAAATCCTTTAATCAGTAGCTCAGCTCTAAAAACATTTTGACGTTTGAAGGGGTTTTCACCTTAAAGTGACATAATTTATTTGTACCCTTTTGCAATTTCTGACGAAACATAGAGATTAATTCTTAAAAACATCTATACTTTTAGTAGCCATCTAAATCCCAGTAGTTATTTTGTAAAGGAATTCAGGAAATTAGACCTTAGTCCTGATTGTTATTAATGTAGCAACGTACCACTTTCTTTTTTGTTTTCATTTTAATTAAATGCTGTGCTTGGCTTTAGTAACCCCAGAATACTATATAACACCTTTAGAATATGGAATATATAGAATACTATATAATTTATAGATTATATAGAATATTATATATTATATTTTATCCTGGCATAATGTTTTCAGCATCAATAAGCTAAGTATGGGATTTCAGGGGTTATGGTATAGGGTTAGAAGGTACATGTTCAATTTAGAAATAATAAAAAACAAAAAAAACAAAGCCCACCCTAGCCCCCTAACCAAATCCAAGGCCGCTACTGCCATGGTGAGTGCACAAGGAGGGGGGTGGGAGGGGTGTCGTGTAAGGTAATTTAGGTTAAGAGGCTAGGGAGGATAAACTCTTTTTTTAAGTTCTAGGAGGGTGTTTTTAAAGGATTAAGTGCTTGTCTTGGGGGCTCAAATAAAGCTGTTTTACTTGATCCTCAGTCCTGTGGTGGTCGGCACTCACCTCTTTTCCCTTCTGCTTTGGCTATGGAATGTCTCTGAGTGTCCTCACATCTAATGCAGGTCCTGCATAACACATGATGACAACAGCGGTCCTTAGACCAAAGGAGTCCAGGGGAGAAGAGGCTGTGGGGAATAGTCTAGCAGCTGGCAGCACTGAGGATCAGGTGAGTTAGCCTGCTTTACTTCAACCCCCTAGATAAAAATTAGCACTTAACCCTGCAGTGCAGGAGTAGCCCCACTGCAAGGGTAAGTTTGTGGTCTTCCTAGAGTTCTTCTTTAAGTTTTAAGGTGTGACAGGGGATTCATTAGGATTACTAAATAGGTCATGTTTAAGGTTCTGGATATGTGGGTTCTCGGTGCTAAAACATAATGCTCCATACACACCTTTCCTTTTCATTACCACATATTTTATTCCTCAATGCAGACATAACCATTTTATTGGTTGACTAATCTTCCATTAGAATGGAGCCAAACAAGAACTGGCACATAGACCACAAGAGCCATGCTTCATTATTATGTCAAGTGACAGGTACACTTTTCTTAGTACTGTGTTTGTCAACACTGATATATTGAACTCCGTTTAAGTACCTTTGCAAATATATATATGTATAATTCATTACAGTGTTTCATATAAAAAACTGAGGGTCAGTATTTTTTTTTAGATCTAGCAACAAAAGAGCAGATACGCTGGTAATAATGGTAAAACTGTATTTTGGACCCAAAAGCTAGCATTTTCCTAGTCTCAGCCTATAAAGCAGCAATAATAAACTATGTCTAGAATCACTGACATCTACAATGGGCACCAAATTACAGCTGAAGCGTTGCAGCTAAATGCGGAATGTAGCGTGTCCTTTGACATAACGGTGATTAGAATATTCATGCTTGGGAATGGCGCTGCTGTGGTGTATGTGTGTGTGCGTGTGTGCCCTATTTCGCTGTAGCTAACACTGTCAAATTGACATCATCAGGCAATGCACAGTAAGCCCTGATGACTCACTCCAAAATCTCCAATAATAGGTCCAATTAAAAAAAAAGTTTACACTGAATGAATCCCTGTAAGACGGCCCGCACTTCACAAATATAATTCACAATGTTCCTTTTAGCGCACGGCTAAAAGGGAACATTAAATCTAGGCAATTTCTGTGTTACTTTTGCAAAACTAAACAGGTAAATAAAGCAATTAATCAAAAGGTTTTTCTCTGTTAAATGCAGAAGTGTTTTTTTTTGTTGCTGATTCAAAGGAAATCTCCATCCTTACTAAAAGCTTCAAAGTCATTTGAATAAGAGCCTGGCTGTTTGCAAATATCCTTAAAAATGTTTGATATGTGTTCTCACAAGGCCATGCTCCCTCTGTTTTTAAAGGAAGTTTAACATATAGTTGCTATATGGGTAGGACATTTTTAACCAGGAGTAAAATAGCTTTAAAACAAGCCTTTGTAAATAAGGTACTTTGGAGTATTCCATCCTTAAACAACACAACAGAGCCTCTAAATTCAGATTTTCAGCCAGTTTCTAACAGCTTACTGCAATTTCAGTGGCTTTATTGTAAAATTTGAAAATGAATTTCTTCCAAGTGCCTGTAGCTACAGAGTTCAGTGAGAGCTTGGTTTAAAGCCAATGTATTGATTTATTTCTTGTTAAATAGGAACTTTACCCCCCTCTACTTTTTCCCCTGTCCCGTCTTACCTGTTATGCTGGGCTCTCACCAGAAAACATAGCCACCTGCCCAGCAAATTTGGAGTTGTCCAGTAATCTGCCGATCTGCTGCTATATCTGGAGATTTGCTGCCATCTTCCTCTTTTGGTGACATATTCTGCAGTCTTCTACTGTGTCATTAGCTAGCTGTCTCTTCTGGGTTCTGCAGCCACCCCCCCGCTTATGGTTCAGGTCCGTCCGGCCGCTGAAGATCCCTGTTCCTATAGGTTCCTGGGATACGTGAAGTGCATATCCTAGGAGGGTGCAGGAACAAGACACATCATTCTTGCCAAAGTGAGAATAGTTGTGGGGGGGATTGACCAAAAAAGTAACAAACACCCCCTCCGCCATTTATATTGTAGAGAGGTCGGGGATTGCAGGGAGATAAAATGAGACTGAAGGTCTGCTTTAAGAATATATAAAGACTTATGTCCATCGTCTAGGCACAACTGCACTTTTGGTTTTTGCAAACCCAAAGGATGTAGGGGCTTCTTTTCAGTTAGAACGGTTACATTTTGGAACTCGCTGCCACAAGCAATGGTACCAGCAGAGAGTATTGAATAATTCAAAAAGCATTTAGATACCTTCCTCAGAGACCATAACATACAGGGATACAGGTACTCTTAAAAACTAGACCACACAGGGATTCATATACACACACACACACATGCACAATCACACAAAGGTTGAACTTGATGGACCTGTGTCTTTATTTAACCTCAAATACTATATAACTATGTAAAATGGAACCGTTCATGGTTGACATTTCTGTGGTCAGTTACCCGATTCTCATCAAAAAATATTTTTTTTAATATACTCCATGTTACTTTTTTGTAGGCCTTGTAATCCTTTATGTTTGTTTTTTTCTTTGTAGTTATAAACAGATGTAGTATCCTAGAACTCAATGTGTACACATACAATTAAGCGTAACCCGAAGTGACAATTCTTAATTTTTGCAGATCTAAATGTACGCGGTACTTGATGGCAAAAGTTGATAATAGTACAATAGGTTAATGAGTAACATGGTTAAATGTATATGGTGTCATTATACATTCTAAAAGGCAAAGTAAAAAGTTGGCATTAGATGGAACATCTGCCAAAATATCAGAACTAGACAAAAAGAATGTTCAACAAAAGTAAACTTTGCCAACACAATAATTAAGTAAGTGGTCTTTGGGGTCTGTGAGAATGGGTGAGATGGTTACAAAGCGGGGGGCGGTTGGGGTGCATTTGTGGAAATGGGTGGTTTCTAGTACAGCCTTATTTTTGCTGACACCAAAGACCCCTTCTCATAACCAACAGACTTTGGGTTATTTATCTGAAAAGGTTCATCATAGTTATTCTGATTGATAACTGTTACTTGTTATATTCGTTAATAAAGGGCTGCGGTGGCCGTTTTAAATTCATGTCACGCAGTCCGTGTGTTTATTCAGTGGTTTAACTAAAGGTACAGCATTGATGAGCCCATGAGTCATGCTTTTTGGTTTAGATATGCTTTATTCATGACATTATTTAGTATGAATATTTATTGTTTAGTATTAGTATTTATTTGATTAATTATTTAGTTGTGTTTGTTGTTTTTTTTTTTTGTTTCAGGGTACAGCTATATGCTTTAGTGCCAGTTTGGGACATATATGCCACTTGAAAATGCTAAAAGAAATGTGGCTTTTCTGCATCTATGAATAGTGGGAGATATTTTCACAAATTTGTCACGTTCATAAAATCGTCTGAAGTTATTTTTCTAGCACAGCAAAAAACCTTTGTATAAAGGAATACTTTTGAATTTGAATTTTGGCAGCTACAGGTATTTTTCTAAGCAGGATTACCTGTTAAAACAATGACTGTGTGGATGTGCCTTTTATCTCTTCAGGTGACTGTTTGCCAGTTATCTGAATATCCCTGCCCATTTTCTGTCATTTTATTCCTTCAATCTTTTTTCATTTCAAATAAGTTTTCTTCTGCGTTAAAGAAATATGCCACATTATGACTTATTATTTCTTATAGAGTAATTACCTGCACCAAGTAAAAATGTTTAGTGTTAATCTATGCATCTGCAGAAAACATTGCAATTGTGGCATTTACTTTACCTTACTTACCTTACCTTGTAAGGTGTAAGTGTATGTAAACCCTGACAATGAACTTCCTTCTTTGCTCCCTTTTTGGACTGTTAAATACCACCAAACACATTTTGCTATATCTATGTGATAAGTGCGAAAAAATACCCTTTGATCCTTTCAGAAATCCACAACTGTCCCATGTTCTGTGCACCCTGTGTTATCTCTAGAAGTGTATTTAACCTCCTATATCCTATCATACATTACAAAACAATTACTCTCTATGTTGTGGGGCTAAGGAGAGGAGATGTAATTCTGTAGTTTTTCAAAAGATAACTGGATATATGTTACACTTAGAACATTTCTTGCCCGGCGCTCATGTCCCCTCTTTCTCTGACCTTTCTGCCATGTCCGACCCTGTCCAAATGGAAATCCCTACAGTTGTCACACTTCCTAAACACTCTCCATAAATGCTACGACCATTCCCACACTGTCACTCCATTTGAGATATTCTGTATTGAAAGGGGTTTGTTTTGTCATACCTTATTCCTCCTTATTCTCTTTTGAAGTCCCTCCTGATCAGTCTGGCCCATCATTCTTATTGAAGTGGATAAGAGAGCTTCAAACTAAGTTTACTGCTGAACAAAAGGAAGACATTCGTTACTTCTCCCATTACTCTTCTATCTTGAGCAGACTTCAGGAAACTGAATACAAGGTTCTGACATATTGGCATAGGACCCCCGTAGTACTCCACAAAATATATTCACGAGTACCAGCAAGGTGATAGCGAGTACCTGCCTTAGAATCCCTTCCATTATCTGGATATCAGCATCTCACCACCATCCTGCCTCCACTCCCGTCTACGCCATCGCATCACCATTAACCTCTTGTAGCTCACTAGCCCGCCATCAACGATCACGGACAGCCGCATCACTACGAATACTGCGACCAACGTCTCAAAATCTGAACAACATCTCAAGATCTTCCCACCTGAACGCCAGTCGTTGACGTCGCATCTTCATTTACCCCGTGGTGATTTTCTACATATCACACACTTGATTTAATTTCCTACACTCACCTGTATCACCATTTTTTACCCCCTCATCAATCAGCACCAACATCCAACGCGAGAAGGAACAGTCTTCATCAACCCGTCCATCCATCACACCAGCATTCCAAAGCAATACAAACCCATCTGAGTTTTCCATAAAGTGGACGTCCACCCTGTCATCGGTTTTTGCTTGGCTGTGGCGCTTCCACTTCCATTTTAATTTTATGTAACCTGTACTCTAGGTATAAAAATGTATGTACACTTGCATTGGTCCAGCTTGGCCCAATGTAAGTATACGTATTTTGTACCTGGTAGGGCCACGGGGATTCTGTGAAACACTAGTAGTTGGTGCCACAACAGAGCTTTACAGTGATCCTCCAGGTCCTCTACTGCCTGTGCAGAACAACTTCCCATCTTTTTTGCTATATCTATTTGATAAGTGCAATAAAATACCTGTTGATCCTTTCACAGACCCACAATTTATTAATGTCTGCTGTGAAAACATAAAGGGTCCCTTGCTTGGCACATCAGAGAATGTCCAGTATTTTTGACAAGGAAGTAGGCGTTCTCTGATTGGACAGTGATGTTACCACCCTTTGTGCTGTGATGTCACCACCCGCTTGAGATGCCAGCAAGCCAGTCAAGAGGAATTATGTGCAACCTATGCTGAAGTCAGTGTGTATAGGAGATCAGCATCACTAAGTTAAGGATAACAAAAAAGTAAAACCTTTATTTTGTGGAACAAATGGCAGTTGTTTTGTGATGCAAAGTGCTTTAGCAAATTAAATGTCATCCAGAATGGGTTTAGATCTGCTTTAATTCTTTAATTCTTTTGGCTGGCTTGTGCCTTTAATTTCCTTTTATCTCTTTGCTGTCATCATAAATTTGATTCATTTAATTATTTATCCATTGTGATTTCATAGTGTGTTATCCTAGCTTGCTAGCTGCTGAAAGACCTGCCCAACTCTAAAGATACCATGGCTCCCTATTTGTAAAATAAGGATGGAAGTGATGATGTTTTATTCCTTGTTTTATGAAAGAAATGCTGTATATCACACATGTCCACAAGGTCACAGAAAAGACTAGTTACCAGCATTGCTGTGGTCTCCTTGCAACTGATCTTTTCCCTATTACTGTCTTACCATATCTCCTTCCACACTGTGTCTATGGGTAGAGGCTACTGTCTTGGTAGAGGAGCAGGGTTTACTTCCTCATGTCAGTACTGTCCCCCGTTGACTTGTGGTCTAATGACTGGTGGGGGAATATTTAGGAGGCAGCAGGATAGATGAAGGAATTACAAAAGCAGGGAACTCTTACACTTCAGGTTCTTAGGTACAGCTTCCTCTCCAGCAAGGAGAACTGTGAACATGTAACAGGATGTTAAGCTCATTTAGATTAAACCCCATCCTTTCAGTTTTAGGCTACCTGCCTGTTCATAGTTATTATTATCTGTGGGTTATATAAGAGCAGGTGGGTGGTGGATTAGAAGGTTGGAGTAGAAAGGAAAATGACCCGAGAATAATACGGCTGGGTTTTCCTTGTCTCAATGTGCCATGAACAGTCCCGTACCGTAACCTGTGAATACCTTATCGGAAGGGAGCACCCTTGTGTAATAAGAGAAAGGTAAACCAGAAAGATAGTTAAAATCCATGTGGGCACTAAATATCTACTGGATGCATTACACATAAAATATGAAGTTGTTCTAGTAAAACCTAACTGGACATTTCTTCTTTGTGGGCTGGGAACCTGAAGAGAGAGATGTGGCGACTGTGGGGTTCTTTTTTGGCAGCATGGGCTGGTGTGCCTGGTGACCACTCTGTCCTTCTCAAGGATAATGAGAGTGCTGAAGATTTCAATCATAGGTTAGGCCTGGGTGGAAGGGGGCAAGGGTTCACCAAAGATTATGTAGAGGAAGCCAAATGGAAACTAGTCTATGGACTGGTCAATGATGATGGTTGTCATGGGGGTAAAGCACCCTCGTGAGATTTGCAGTCAGATGCAGATGTGCCTACAATGATCTCACACTGTGGATATACAGCTATGAGGCTCAAGGTACTAGAGTGTCAAGGCATTGGAAACACAGTTATTTTTCAGGGGATATTTAGGACAAAATGAACATTTTTCAGGGTACTGCTCAGGCACAATTAGCGATAATATATGTTTCCTATAAGATAGCATAGAGTTCACTGACCTGGGACAAGCATAAAGATTAGAAAGTCAGAGGGAAGTAACAACCCCTGATCTGCATACTTGTATTCAAGCAAGTGGTTAACAAGATGGCCAGGCACCTAGCATTTGCAAAACAAAAGTCATGACTGGTCACATACACATTCTTTCGCTTGAATTCAAAACTGACCATATCTCCCAATGGCAAGTATTTTTCAGTCAGAAGAGGGCAGACTGGGAAACATATCCAAGTTGGAAGCACATGTAAGAAGATAACGTAAACAATTACATTTGCTGTTTGATTTTTATATCCTTGTGAAATGTGATTTTTTTTGATTATATTGCATTTATTGCTAAGACTCACCAGTGGAATTACACTTTACGTTTCTTGAAAGCTTAAAACAAAGCACATATCGATTATATCCCAAATACATCATGCATGCCTCATAAATGAACCTAGGGATTGACTGATTTCCTGAACCAGGGATATCTCCTAATTAAAATTGCTGTTGGCTAACTTAATTCAGGGAATCATAGTCTGTTGCACATATGAACCTATTCTGAATACTGAACATTGGCAATGCTTGCAAAAAAGTCACCAGTCGTTCCAGATTTTATCACCGTCCAAATGCTCATTATTGCTCAGTCGAGCTCTTATACGCTTCCTGATTAATGCAAGCGGCACTCAAATTTGTTGCATCGTTTGCAAAAAAATAAAGAGCTTGGCTGCCATAAAGCTAGACTTTCCAGCTCTGATTAATGCTGACCATATAAAAAAAATGGGCTATTTTAAAGTCTATGCTGCCTTAGGCTAATATGCATACTGACGACCCTTTGGATAGGCTCCACCTCTTTTGCATGTAGCTATGTTACTTGTTTATCGTGAGAGAGGGTATGTGAACCTTTTCTTCTGGGGTTCTACTGTTACTTAAAGATCTCCTTCCCACCCCCACCCAGTGAATGGACAGTGAAAGGAGAAGCAGCACATTGATGAGCTTATATCTCTTTCACTTTGCCCTTTTCTATACGTGTGCGATTCGTTTCGTAAAAATTAATTTTTTTGGGCACATTCTCCGGATAACAGAAATGACGAATGAAAGCGAATCTGAATTTCCGAAAACGACATTTCAGACAAAATTTGTTAGCGGCAGTCTGTACGCATTTTCGCTTGTGGACAAATTTTCGTTGCAGCAA
Organism: Nanorana parkeri; assembly: GCF_000935625.1. Classification (NCBI taxonomy): domain Eukaryota; kingdom Metazoa; phylum Chordata; class Amphibia; order Anura; family Dicroglossidae; genus Nanorana; species Nanorana parkeri. The sequence goes on along the minus strand of NW_017306320.1, from coordinate 1,484,440 downwards.
AGTGACATTAACAGAAATGTTTTTATTTTTTAATGTCACTTTGCTATAACGAAACGGATGAAACGGATACGAACAGAACGCGAACAGACAAATAAACTTCGTACAGACTACCGCTAACGAATTTCATCCGAATCCTGAAACGAAGTGACTTTCGGACTCGAATCCTAAAAAGCGTAATAACGCAAAATCCGAATCAAAACGAAAAGAAACTAAACAAATTTTTGTGCACATGTCTACCCTTTTCTCCCATCAGCGTGCTCCTTGCACTCTAGCACACCTGACTGGCTCCTTGTGCTGCTTCTCCTACTCCCTCAGACATGTAAGTGAAAGGAGCAGACAGAGGTAACCTGCAGCAGAGAAAGATCAGGTTCCCTTCCCTTCCAAGCAGCATGCTGTAAGGCAAAGCTGTGTAAATCTCAGCACTGGATAGGCAGAAATGCCTATCCTTAGGCAGGCAATATCTCACTCATATGGGTATTTCATCTGTGTATTTAGCTGAACACAGTGTTAAATAATAGAACCTGGAGAAAGCAAAAGTCCATATGGTAAAAATGTAAAAAGGTACTTACATTTTGTTTCTGCTCTTGGGTGCATCTTTGGAAGAACAAATGATTTTCTATACATTTTGGGACCTACAGTAGGAGATTAAACCTGTCTCAGGCATCTTCCTGTTGCTGTGGGTTCCATGAAACACACTAGTGATTACATACAGTGCAGTTCCTTCCAGCAGCATTTGTAAGATTTCATGTAGCTGAGCATAGTTTATGTATTTGTAAATGGTAACTGCCTATGAAGGCACTACTGCAGTTTACAATTCAAAGCAAGAAACAGAAAGTGCGTGTAATCTTATAGTAGATACATTTACTGGTGATTTTTATCCTGTCCGGGGCACTCATTTAATTCCTCCTTAATTAGTTTTTAATCCCTGTTTTCAACAGTGCCTGCAAGTTCATTGATTCTTCATTCATTAAAGTAAATAGATAAAGAATCCGTGACACAGACCTAGTTTGACGGTAATGAATGGGTGTTGTTAAAAGGAGGCCATACCAAACAAAATTATTTAAAAATGAAACCAATGTGTTACAGTAATTAACTTGTGGGCAGACGGAAGGTAGGCTGTCACTTACATTGCATAGCACGAATCTCAGGGTACCTACTTGCCACCCCTGTTTTCCTGTACGAGTCCAGGAACTACTAAAACATACAGAACTGTGTTATACATATACTAATCAAACCACATGATTTTTGTTTATAATTAACTGAGCTAACTAGCTGCTGAGGATGCCTATACCACATTTTACAGCTCTTACTATGAAGAAGCCTTTCTGTATGCAAAGGTTTAACCTCCTTTCCTTCAAGATAAGAGTTCCCCTTGTCCTTTGCATTGACCTAAAAGTGAATATTTTTTTACCAAGCTCACTGTATAGACCATTTATATATTTATACATAGTGATCATGTCCCCCCTTAATCACCTCTTCTCCAGAGAGAACAAATTCAGTTCAGCTAATCTTTTCTCTTTACTGAGCTCCTCCATGCCTCTTAACGGTTCAGTTGTTCTTCTCTGGCCTCTCTCCAGTTCCACAACATCCTTTTTGTGAACTGGTGCCCAAAACTGAACTGCATATTCCAGATGAGGTCTTACTAATGCTGTGCAAGGGGACAGGATTATGTCGCTCTCTGGAGTCTAGACCCTTTTTAATACAAGAAAGTATTTTGCTTGCTTTAGAAACTGCATCTTTACATTGCATGCTATTATTGAGTCTATGGTCTACTGGAACACCCAGATCCTTCTCAATCAATGACTCCCCCAGTTGTACAGCCCCAAGAGTGTATGATGCATGCATGTTTTTTGACCCCAAGGGTAACTTTAATGTCAACAGAAGTTGAATGACTGTTTCCTTATCCAGTAAAGAAATCTTATTTCTTGAGTGCTAAGTTAAAGCATAAGATAAACCTAATCACTAAATCTTATATAAGCTTTAACATGTTAATGTAATTTCAGAAGTAATTGGAGTTTGTGTAGTCAACTAAGTCCAGCATTTCTTTTCATTTACTAGTCCATCTTCATGTACTGGAACATAATTTAATTTGTCTTGAATTCCTTTACATGGCATAAAATATTGTAACCAGTGCTTGGCTGACAATATTCTCACATGAAAGGCCTCTGAGCAATAAGTCTCCATTAACATTGATGGCAGAATTTGGGGGCTTGGATTATAACAAGTTTGAGAAATGAGTCACTACGGGAAAGGCCATCAGATGAGCATAAGACCCTTTAAATGCAAAGGCCGGAAAGCATTCTTCACTCCGAACATCAGGCCAAAAGGGTATGTTGAGTCGAATTTGTTTTCTGTTGTAGCAAAAAGAACATTATCTATGGGGAAAAAAAGACAGAAAATCTGCACACGACTTACAAGCAATGAATATCAGCGTGGAACACCATCGGAACAGCACTTCTGCAAACCAGGCCACAGCATTGAAAATGCAAATCATACAATACTATATACTAAAATGGAAACTGAACAAGAGGAGAAACTGGGAATACAAACTTAGAAAAGAATAATGTATGTTTACTAAAACAAGGGTGAAAGCCCAAATGCAGACAATGTTTTGTATTAGTTAGGAACAGATACAGCAATACAAAGCTCAGCATGTGTGGGTGTGAGGCACTGGATCTTTAGCAGAACTAGAACCTCCTATGCCTTACAGTCAAGGAAGGTGCCATCTTAATCTCTACATGGTGCTGTACATGTGATCAGCTATGACACTGGCCATTTGAGGGCTTGAAAGTACAGTTGAGAGCTGAAATAAGCACACTGGCAACCTTTGGCAGTTGACCATAAAACTAACTGTTTTGGGAGACATTGAATTGGTGAGTAAAGTTCATATTAAGTCTCATATAGTCAAAAGTGAATTCAATTTCTAGAGCTCACTGGTTCTGGATAGGCTGCATTCATTACACAAGGCAACTCAGAAAGAGCACCCTGGGTAGAATCAAAATGTTGAAGAAACAATACGTGGGCCACACCAATAATCGGAGAGTTCAAGCTGATTTCTAAATATTCCATATTAAGATAAAATAGCCAACATGTTTTGGGGGCTCGGGTACTCCCCCTTTATCAGGACTTGACAGCTGTATGGACTTGTTATAGTAGAACTTGATGGCAAATGTCTAGAACAGTAGCTCAATAGCTAATGGCAAAGCATGGCAGCTCTATCTAAAACTAGACAAGTTTTGAACTGGGGTACAGGTACCATGTTAAGTGCTATACTAAGTAAAGTGTTAGTGCATTGACTTGCAGTTATTGATTACTACTCAAAGACACTGCAGTACTCCCCCTGAAAATGTTGAATCTTCTCCAGCATTATTCACAGTCAGCAGCTACATGTATGTCCTAGACTAAGATGCTGGTCTATAGATGGCTTGTTGAGATGTTCTTAGCTATGTGTGTATAATATCTCTCATGCTCACACTCGGTCCTCTGCTGGCACTCAACTTGTGATTTGTCAGACAGTTCCAGTATACAGTTCCAGTGAGTAATCTCTGGAAGAGGGGGGAATGGGGAAATGCCCTTTTCTTGGCTACAGCAGAGGTAGGATATAATTTTCCATGACTTGCTTAGGGGAACCAGCATCTCCAATAGGACCCATGGAAATGACTGTGAAACCATCTGAGCTGTCACAGGTTGTGATGGGTGAAGGGGGATAGGAGTCAAGGGGAGTGTAACATGTTTCCCATACACTGAAGTAACATACTGTATATTTCTATGGGACTGAGGTAGTACTGACTGCTGGCCGCGCTCTATTACTTTTCCAAGTATGAGTAAAATAGATTCGCTTTTGTATAATTGTTAATTGTGTTACTTTTTTTAATTTGCACAGGACAAACAAACCCCCAAAACATAGTACTGTTATTCTGGCTGTAGGTTTTCCCATTCTGGTTGCTCCTATAATTGGCTAGCACTTTGAGAAAATGATCAGTTGATCCAGATGAAAGTAGCTAAAGTAATAGGTAGAACTATTTTGTTCCTGTAAATATCAGGCGTTCCCCACCCAACCACACATACATACACACATTCTGAACTATTCTATTAGTTAGATAGGCCACCCATTACATGAAGTGACCAAAAGAGGCTCAGAAGTGGGCAGATCAATTTCTACTTTTGCAGGAAAAGTTTAGGCTCACATGTAATCTCCAACATCTGTTGATCTTCTGATCACTTTGACATACAATTCTCACTGAAGGTAACTTTTGCTTATGCATTTTTTCCATCATTATCTTAGGTTTGTCACAAGCTTACTTTAATGTTCACTTGTTTTCAATGCTGAAAGTCTCATGCTGAGAAGAGCACTCAGCTGCTAGCGCCAAGAACCAGCATGCTCATATGAAATACATGTCACCGTAGCTTTTGCCTAGGAATGTGCTGAGTGTTCTAAATGACCGCCACAGTGATGCTTTTCCATATGCAAAGAAAGGTGGATCTCGGTTGCCATGTGAACAGATACATGGATGCTTTGGGTCTTTTGAAATGCAAACATCAATTCAAATAGAAATCATTATGTTAAATTGTTATTAACATTTAATTATAAAGTGCCAATATGTTCTGCAACATTGCACTATTAAGACTGAATGACACTGACAAATATAGAACAACAATTGAAGTTTCAGATGCCCAGCATTGTAAGGGCTATTGTATACACGTTAAATATGAATAGAATGTTTATATCACAAGTTCACCATTATAATGTGCTAGGCATATAGGATAATTGCTATGTTTTCTTCATTTGCTCATGTAAATGTAATTACCTTTCTCCTTTATTCACAGCTCGTCCTTGATCTGCGGACATATGGAACTCCAGGTTAACAGACAAAATAGCTATTGGGAATACCCTGACTATGACTATAACTGCCAGTAATGGCAACCTTAAAGTAGAACTATGAATGGGGTATGGACATTCAAATATTTGTATATTATTTAGGGTTGCACAGATACCAAGTACAGTACTCGGTACAAGTACAAGTACATGTACCGATACTTTTGAGCTCCAAGACTACACTAGAGAAAAATTAAAAAATTAGGAGGCAGCTGTCATTTGTAAGGAGCACGCGGAGCTCCTGGGATTTGTACATCTCTGTTTTAATGTACGATTTTGTTTTTATAAATATAAATAAAGAGATGCACCGACACCAGTTTTGCGAGTACGAGTACTGGTACTTGCCGAGTACTTACAAGTACGAGTACTTGTTTATTGTCATGTGACAGTTTTTCTAAAACAACACAGACCAATCATTTTAGGACAGTGGTCGAGTGCCAGAGCTAGGACCCAGCTGCAACCGCTGCAACCCTCCTAGTTCTCATGAAAATGCCAAGTATCTGCACTGGTACTCGAAAAGTATCTGTGCATCCCTAATATTATTAATGCAGCACTGACTCCCTAAAGAGCTGCTGGATTGTTGGGTCCTCCTGCCACTTCTAGTGGTGCACAGCAAAGCCCTCCAGCTCACTGTTTCCCTCATGGCTCTCCAGCGCTGTCTATCTCCAGGCCTACTACTGCACACAAAGCCAGCTGAGCACTTCCTCTGCTCCTGTCTCCCTGCACAGAGCACAGCCGCTCCCCACCCTTTGCTCTTCTGTTCTCTAGTCTGGTGGGTGGGGATCACATCCTGGCCATGGCCACGGTCATGGCCAATCAATATACTCTTTCCTTCCTGCTTGCTTCCCCCTGCTGCACTGTCCAATCAACAGCAAGAGACAGGGTGATGAACTGCAGAATGGCCACAATATAGCTGCACAGAGCTGTGTGGCTATGCAATAGAGGGGCCACCAGCCTGGGCTACTTTAAAAAGCAGTAAAAAAAGCTTTACAGCAATCCTTTATTGCCCTGTGTAGCTTCAGTCACTGTGGAGTAATTTATCCAAAAATGGAAGCTGTAGCTCTACTCTCACCTTAACTTTTTCTCCAATCCAGGCATCTGGTGTAAACCCGGTCTTAAAGTGTATTCCCACTTTTTTGTCAAATTTAAGAAAACCTCTCAATATGTTTGTTACATGTTCCCATTCACACAAGATACTAATATATACTATGCTTGGAAAATTTTAGGGTGTCTCACCAGTCAGTCAAATTTGAAGCGTGTATGCCTGGCTTTAGTAGCCACTTCATTTTTCTCACAACTAGCATATGCACAATGTTCCTACCCCAACCAATTTTTAATTTGCTACCAACATCCTGTATCCAGCAGCCCACAAAGCCCCTGAGTAATTTGCATCTGACAACATGGCACTAACACTGGTTCTTGCAAAAGGGATCTAGTTAATTTTGTTACAGTAATCTCTCTATTATCCTGCATGCAAGCAACCGGCACTCTTAAGCAACCATCACATCCTTGATTTTTTTTTGCTGGTTGCTTGACAGACGTGTACACTAAAAAGTTCGTTAGCGACTACATTTATTTAGTTGCTAACGAAATCCTCTGTTTACATCCTGCTGCCAGCCTGCAGCTAGATTACAGTCAGCAGCTGAATGTAAACAATGGGGAGCAATAGCCAGACAGCTATTGGCTATTGCAAATTGCGATAGCCAATAACAGGCAGACTATTGCACCCACCCACTGAGCAGAGAAGCGGACCAGAGAGAGAGTCCGGCTATTGTTCCTGGCTGTTTGCATTCACCTGCCACTGTGGAATGTAGCTGGCAGATGAATAGGGTGTGTGTGTAGGAGGGGGGCTGCAGGGGGGGGGTTGCTTGAGAGTTACTATTAACTCTCAATCAACCAGAAACTACAGTTATCTGGCATCTATCGATCCTAATGGGTGCCAGATAACTGGGCATTTACTGTATTAGTTGGTAATATATTCCCATGCTACCTTTTCAGGGTCCAGAAAAATGTGTCCAGACTATCTTTGCTCAGTGCCCTTTTTTCTTTGAACCAGCCCTGTATAGGGATGAGACCCAGACTCAGAACCAACCAAAGGATGAGAATACATGAAACTTTATTAGGCAAGTTGTATTCTAATCCTTTGTGTATCTAATCCTCAAAATCTCAAAATGAAAAAATAATTTACCACACTACCAGTTCTTAAATGAGGTGGCTGCATTACTTTTCTTTGTTTTTGATGTCCTTTAACTTTTTACCTGGTGATCCTGTGATTAACACACTTCTTGTCCTACCCTGGCTACACTCATTTATTCCACTGTATGTATGTAGGAAGCCATGTTTACCACCCAGGCTGGACTTTAAATATTTCTTCCTCTATTCATCTCCACTACATGGAGAATTGTGAAATTAGTAATTTACAGAAGAAGGATACAATCGTTTGAGCTTTTAGTTCAGCTCACAGGAATTGACAAGGACATCAACAGGCATTTTCAGCATCTGATGAAAATGTTCTTAGCCTGAAAAATGATAATGAATGCAGCCACCACATCTAAGGTCTAGTAAGATGCAAAATATTACATTGTTGTTGTTCGGGTTTAGTATTGCTTTAAAAACTGCTTCCATTTTAAGCAGCATGCATGTTTAGACAGCTAAGAGCTCATAAATTCACACTAATTATAGCACCTCCAATTAAAATATTGCTGGCACAAGCACGAGCGAGAGCTGCATGTTGCTGACAACATTAAGCCCAGGGTTCTTCATAATGGTAATTTGGTGTATGACTGAAGGCTAGCAGCAGGAGCACTGCCAAGTTACACCATATTGTTCCCACAACACGTCTTGAATAACTTTTGCAACTCAGGCATTTTTGTTCTGATGTTGATTCTATCTCGTAGATAAAACATATTTCTGCTTCTCGACACTTGAAGGGAGGAGCAAATCTGTATTTTGCACAGCCGCTGCTTAGAAACGACAGTGAAAAGATGAAGATGGGCCTAAGAATTATTTGCCATCAAAGCTTGAGACCTGCATAAGAAGTAGGCTTCGGTGGCAGAAAACGCTGCAGGCTCTCCTTTTGTTGGAGTGATTTTGAAGACCCAGCTAATGCATTCAAAGGCACACTGCCCGTGCATCTTACCTAAAGAAACAGAGTGACACCTTTCCTAGGTGTACCGTGATTATTTCCCCCCCAGGTGGTCTAATAAAAAAAATGGTGAACATGATCACGAAAACCGCTTGGCATGATGTGCATCTTTTACATTAAGGACTAAAATTGACCCATTTACAGTCCTTGCTTGGTAATTTAAGATACATTAGTGTGTTCACACGTTGAACTGCAAGCTGAAAGAAATCTTTTAGTGCATTAAAGCAGTTACATGACATCAATACGTATAATAGGGTAATTTGAGGTCACTGTCAACTTTCAAGAAGCTGACTCCATGGGGGGGTTTGGACAAGGCTAGTAATACAGCAGGCCTTTCTATTCAAATCAGCGGGTATTAAAGAATTATTGCATTATTAACCCATTATTTTATCGCCATGGCTGTCATCGAGGAAATTATTAGACTACATATAAAGGCACCGCTGAAAGTTATAAAATGAAAACTTGAGAACCAGTGGTGGCTCACTACAATGCCAGAAAATGTACAGCTAATCACACACATCAGGTGATCAAGCTGGCATTATATTTGTCTCGTTGTGATGACACAAGTGTATTAATTATCTTTAAATTGAGTCTGAATGTGTGCTCTTGCTTTCACTCCCAGAATGGACCCTGATTATCGGTCTTTAATTCTGGCTCTCTTGTAAGATAATCAGTGGTATTCATCCCCACTGCGTGGCTGAACAGCTTTCAACTACAAGCACAACATAGAAAAAGAGATTTGGCACAGATGAGACCACTCCACTCTATACTTTCAAATTGATATTTTGAAAAATTGCCAACAAAGGTTGTCATTAGTGGTTTTAACCCAAAAGCAGCTAAAGGAATTTTCTTTATCAGTTATACTTACCTCTGTAGCTGCAGGCACTGCGGAACAATTTATCCTCAAGTTTACAGCAGAAGCACTGCAATCCTTCAAGTCGTTCTTTGCAGCTTATCTACCTTTGCTTGCTCCTCTCCGATCACCTACTTTGTGTTCATGTTACGGATTAAGGACTAGAAGATTTGGAAATTGCTAATTTCACTGCTGAGAAACAAAGTTTTTGTGCATTTCAGTGCTTTTTTTGTTCATATGTAATAGCATTTTAAGGAGCATTTTCAGCTTGTTTTCAATTGTCCAATGAAAAGCATTCTCAGCTGCAAAAACACGCTAAAAAAAACACACAAACTCATGAAAACTCTCGGATCAGCGCATTTCCATTGAAGTCTATGAAGCAAAAGATAAATGCCACAAAATAAGCTCAGGGACTATTTTATAAGAAGGTTTCAGCCTCCTCGCCTTTTGTTATGTAAGATATTCCCAGGATCAGCCTCTCCAGCCCAGCCACAAACAGCACTGCAGGTTAACATCACCATAATAGTTGAAGGGGTTTAAGCAATTGAGTTGGAATCTTTATATGGTACATGTAGCTAAAGGTAAGAGTACAAAACCTGAATGAGAGTGGTTTCACCTACCGTAGTATATATATATATATCAATGCATGTGAACATCAGACTAAAGAGTGCCAAGAAGTCAGTTGGTTTGGGGGCATATGGCATACGCACAGGATAGAGAATGGTCAAGAGGGGGTTTCTTCATATTTGGAAGTTTGATTACATACTGTATTTAAAGGCTGAAGGAAAGGTACCTGTGGAATAGGAGAGATTGACCAGTTCAGTCAATCCTTGAGCCAGGAGGATTTAATAATATAAGGGGTATTAGCCAAGGGGTATTTAATAATATAGTGGGGATTAGATTTGGCAGACAAGTGGTGGAGGGGTGTGTGTCCATTATGTTTTAAATGATTTTAGAGATCTGGTTTGCATGTAATTGAAAGTATGTCTATACTATAAAGGCTAATCCTAAGAACAGGACATGTTTCTAAATTTTCCCAGTGGTCCATACAAAAGCTACTGCAATTTGTGCACTTTACAAATCATCCAGTGTGTATGGTGTTGCTTGTTTTGCATGAGCAGGAATGATTAGAATGCCTTCTTGACATGAAGGTTCTTACATGCATAACATATTAGATTTCAGTATACATAATTTCAGTGCAAATCTAAATTCTCAGTGTTTATCTAAAGAGAAGTCAAGAGCACTCATGTCATTAGAGAGCCATCATTCTAACGAATATATTTCTGACCAATTCATGCACTATATCCCTGATTCATCAAGCCAAGATCTGACCAATAAGGTCAACACCACTTACCACATCTCTGCAAATAACACAATCACGTCTTGTTGAAACATCCATTTGCTGCATTAAGTCACAACATCTTACCCCTGCTAGGCAGTGAAACTCTGTAGTAGGCTTTAGTAAATACTAACCCAGATGTCAAGTTCCTAGAACCATAAATCAATGAGGTTTGAAGACCCACAGCCCAAATTGCATTTTACTTGCAAAGTAAAACACTGAACATATATGAAAGTAACTGGGGTTGACCCTGTGTCAAAGAACCTTCTTGTGTAGTGATTTTATTCACCAGGTAAGTGGATACAAAAATATGAAAAACTGTATTTTTTTCTAAAGTGATCCAGAAATGCAGGAAAAAACATACTAACCCTAACCACTCAGATTTTCATTGTGTGAATCATTATTGAATTCCGAACTAGCTCAGCGTACACATTAAAGCTGAACTCCAAGCCATGAAAGATGTAATTTAATGCAGCGCTGTATTTATTAATACATCATTCAGTCTATTTTCTTAACGCAAGCAGTGCAAGTATCTGAATTTGGTTTGGTATCAGCTTCTTGCAGACGCTGTACTGCAGCAATCAGTTGTGCATGCGTTGGAAAGAAACATGATGATAAATGGGGAGAGCAGAGTGACAGAGAGATAACCTAATCTGTCTGCTGCTTCTTCCTTTACTGTCCAGTCACAAGCTGGGGGAGGGACAAGACCTGTAAGTGTTAGTAAACTGCAGCAGAGAAAAATCGGGTGTCCTGCCCTACCAGACATGACTGTGCTGTGTGGCAGAGTTGTGTAAATATCTGGACTGGCTGGATAGAAATACAATTCCTTTGATTGTCAAAAAGCTGCCTTATATGTATTCCATCTGTGTAGTCAGCTGTTTGCCTGAAGTTACGCTTGTATGTCTGGGTAGAATGGAAAAAAAATACATATTCAGTACATCTCCGCAATACATGCACATTTCCCCATGTTTATACCTTTTAAAATGATAATGACATTTTAAAATGCATAAAATGTCTGTTGTTCCTGCCAGAAATCCAGTGAGCTCCTACCTTTCTATTTGAACCGACAATTATGACTGTTGTTTTCAGCCCTACATGAGTACTGCCTTCTGGAATACTTAAAATTACATTAAAGTCAGAAGGTAAATACATTCAAGTCCCATACCTTTTAACAAAAATGTATCTTATTTGTGTATCACTCAGCTGCAGATTCTCATATCATCTCTGAATTGGTGCTGACACTGTCCTTCCTTCTGGAGGGTGGCTACTTTTGTTCCCCATGGTCCCTGTCTGTGTTGTAAAGTAGTCATGGGGTACAAATTCAGAGATAGTTTGAGGATGTGAACACATTCAGTGCTGCTCCTTAATGTGCTGACATTTTCCTTTCCCTGATTCATGTGGTACCCACAGTGCAGGCCCCGTTTTCCAGGTAGGCTCCTTCGACTGAAGGGTCCTAAGGAGCCATCCATTTGTGCACACTCCAGAAACTACAGTCTGATGTCATGGTGCTGCCTGCACCAACGGGCGTATACGTAGCCTGGGAGCAATGTGCAAATTGAATTGTAAGCACCATGCATGTACAATGGTACTATGAACTATAGGACATGTAGGTCCAAGGAGAGGGATTGGCTGTGTAGAAAGTAATGAGTTGACCGGAAGTTGGGGGAAGCTGTTTAAAGGAACCTGAGGCTGCGGCTGTGATAAAATGTAGGAATAAGTGTTTTAGCACTGTTTTTGTAGCCAAATTATATTTGTTTGTGCTGAAATAATTTATGCAGATTTATCTAGGAAAAAAACTAAGCCTTTAGAACTACATTATAAACAGCAAGTTTTGAGCTCACTGGATTTCTGCATGGATCAACAGGTATTTTGTACTTGCATAATTTTTAAAGAGACAATACATGAGGAAATGTGCATTAACTGCACATGAACGTGATGTACTGAATGTTTTTCCCCCCCCCCAGACATCCACTTTAAGCACAAGCAGAACAATTAAATTTGGTATTTTCAATGGCAGTAAGGCTACTGGATTGTGCTACTGCATTGACAAGCCTAGTAACACAATAGACACAAATGTCAGACAAATTATTTCACAGTTTTTCACTAAATAAGTATTATGATGCTGAGAGGCACCAGGGGAACACCAGGGAGAGGTGGGAGGACAAGAAAGGTCTATATAATGTAGGTTCTGTCTCTGGGCTGCCATTACCAGCAGGGCAGAATGTATTGGTGGGCCTGCCTGTTGTTCATTTGTCCATAAGGATCCATATACACTTGAGTGTTTAGACACCTGTAAGCAGGAGTGCTTAGTTAAATGTAGTTGTTGTCAGATTGTAATCAGTCTGGTGCTGATCTATAGTCTATGCTCATTTGGTTTTCCTTAATTAATCGCTTGCATCTGACTGCTGCTAGGTGTATCCTTGCCACAGTGTATATCCCTGGCCAATCACTAGGAGGTTCATGGCCAGTGGTGCATGATGGGAGAAGACATATATATTCAGGGCGGACCATCTGAGGGTCTCTTTCTGCCCCGGGCCCGGGGGAAGGCTGCTACTGACTGACTGATTTGGCTAGGCCTGAAGCCAAGGGGACTAGCCATGTGCTTACACTGTGGCCTGAGTCTGGTGGCCCAGCAGCTAATACTAAGGATGAAGATGTAGATACAGAGTAACTTCAACAGGCCTGGGGAACCTGAGAAGGGAGTCTCTGCTGTGAATGGAGAGTCTGTTCCTGAATGGATTGGTGACTTCTGATTCAAGTACTGGTTAGCCAGGTGTTTTAAACACTGATTGCCACATGTGAAAGTATATTACTGACGTGGAAGAACCACACAGCAAAAATGTAAAAAATGTGTCAGTCATTTATGAACAGAACCTGAAAACTAGCTCAGTCATGAAGGGGTTAAAGGTCCTAGTCTGTTGAGGCAGCAGTTACTGTGCTCTAACACTGAAAGGAGTCTACACTATCCTAGATGTCCCTAGCCCTAAACCTCTCTCCCTGAAGTTCTACAATAAAGTTTCTTCAGTATTATACCTACAGTCTGGATCTCAGGTTTATCTGTGTATCACTGGGATGTAGAGCCTTAAATCATCTCTGAATTTGTGTTAAAGCTGTCCTTCGTTCTGGAGGGTGACTAATTTTGTTCTCCAAGGTCCCTGTGTGTTTTGTAAAGTGGCAACCTCTCCAAGCTCAATCCTGTGATGGACTACAATCTCAATACAAATTAGTAAACTAAACATCAGATTGTAGTCCATCATGGGAGTGAGTTTGGAGAGGTGGCCACTTTACAATACACAAAGGGACCATGGGGAACAAAAGCCACCCTCCAGAAGGAAGGGCAGTGTCGGAACAAATTCAGAGATGGTTTGAGGATGTGATCACATTCACTGCTGCTCCTTATTGTGCTAACATTTGTCTTTCCCCTGATTCATGTGGTATCTACAGTGCTGGCCTCATTTCTCATTTATGAATAGGTGCTGACACTGTCTTTCCTTTGTTCCCTACAGTGCGTGTGTGTGTTGTAAAGTAGCCACCGCTCCAAAAGCTCGCTCCAGTGATGGGACTACAATGTCAATAAAAATGAGTAAGCTAAACATGAGATTGTAGTCCATCACAGGAGCGAGCTTGGAGTGGTGGCTACTTTCCAACACACACAGGGACCGTCAGCACCAATTCAGAAATTATTTGAACATCTACAGCTGAGTGATACACAAAGAAACTAAATTTTTGTTAATGTTAAGGTACTTGAATGCATTTTTAAGATTTAACTCCTGAGTATAGTGTCACTTTAAGCTTCTTATAAAAGAAAACATAATTTGCTTATAGGGCCTCAAGTACAGTGTTCACGCTATCTGAATGGAACCCTAAAGAAGGAAGTTGGGAAGTCCACCATACAGCCCCTTTCTTCAGTTGATAGTAGCTGTATCTATTCTGGCAAACGTTCCATGAAAAATCAGGCTGGTACTTTTCCTGCAATAGCTTAAAAAAACACTGAGTTTTGAGAGCCACCGCCATGGTAACATTTGTTCTACTCTGCACCTAGCAGTGTTTGTGTTGGTAGTTAAAAGGCTGTGTCAGAAGTAGACCAACGGTATTTTCTATTGAAAATGTAATCTTTCTTTCTTGTTCAATATGTTTATTGATTTTGGTTGAATAAGTGTACAAGCAATCAGGTTAAAAAACACTGAGATAAACAGAATGGGTTATTGCTATAACATCATTTATAGTAGATAGATAACAGAATCTTGTAGTTCAACAAAGTCCAGTAAGAGATGGGCATAAATTCACAAGTAGAGAAACATATAGTTTAAACGAGAACTATGGGGTTAAGGCTTTTCCCCATAGTTCTCCTTAGGGTAACGGGAGGACACAAACTAGCGTCCTCCCGTCACCCTAAGGTCAGTATACCGCAAGCTGAAGCTCGCGGTATACTGAGACGCCACAGCTGAAGCGGATCCCGACAATTATGTCTGGATCCGCCCAGCTGCGTGAGTGACAGCTGGCTCTGCTTTTTCTAGAGGCAGAGCCAGCTGTACCCACCCCCTCCCTCATCCGTTCCACCAGCCAGCGCTGGCGGATCGGATCGGGGAGGGGGGAATCCAGCCCCTCCCCTGTCACGGCAGAGAGCTGTGACAGGATCGGGAGGTGAGCGAACACCGGTATGTGTTCGCTCACTTCCCGATCTACTGACAGTCTCAGTGTCACAGGTCGGCTAGAACTATGAGGTGAGTGAGGAGCACTCACCTCATAGTTCTCCTTTTAAATATGCATGTGATCAATATAACAGTATGTGGTGGGGGAGTTCAGGAGGTCAACATTACTTTCATAGTGAATCGTCAACCTGACACTCGAATCACCTTAGTAGTCCTTCTGGGTTTTTTTTTTCACACCTTCAAAGCGGGAGGTAAGTACTTCATTGTCTTTTCACAGGGCTCCAACATCACAGACATGGCTTTTAGCTGTGGAGTGAAGGATCTCCTTTCTGTCCTCTTGGTCAGCAGTACACTGGCTGATCTCGTGGATCTCCTTGGAGAGGTGTTCTGTGATTTTTCTGACTGTGAAGTGGAGAGATCACATCAATTTTGTCTACGGGAATCTGTTGAGAATCACCTAATGAGAGTCTTAAGTGGGATCACGGTTATGGTGTCTTCGCCTTCAGAATGTGTATCCTGATGTGGAGAGGAGAACAGCGGAGGTGAGGCAGTCGGCTTCATCTTGGTTAGGACAGGCTCCAGGGCTTCCCATATTGTTTTGGGACAGTATTCAAAATGTAGGTGACTGGCTTGCAGACAAAAGGATCTTTTTAGTTATTCTGTATAGTCTGTTATGACAGAAGTCTCCCAACTAGTGTCTGCTGCCCTTGGCAACCAATGAGGTATTAGCTTAAATTTTCAAAATAATTCTGGAAAAGCAACAGCTGGAATCTGTGCAATAGCCAACATCACCAGCTTCCATTCCTCCTTTCTTTCTAAGAGGTCCATACCGTTTTTGTTCTCTTCCTTAGTTTGTGCACATCGGAACAGGCTGCAAATAACTATGACAGTGTAATAAATATCTGAGCTTTTAATAAGCAATGTTTTGCAAGTCCTTTATCTCCATGGGAGATTGTAAAGAATTTTTGGAACATAAGTAGATGAATAGTCCTATAATAAATGTTATACGTGGAGGAACCCAAATTAATAAAATCAAGTGAATGATAAGTGGAACTGTACTAAAATGTCATATGTTCCTTTGAAGCCAAGTCTATTAGGCATTAAAGGGAACTCAATTTCTCTCAATTTATGTAACTTTAAAGGAAAAATATTGCTGCAAATACTCACTGTTCCTGTATCAATTTAATTTCAGGTATGCTTAGCAAAAAAAAAGAAAAACTAACTGCAATTGTGCTTGCCTGATTCATCTTTTCATGCTTAAGAGGTGATTCAAGAAGCTTTTCACTTGCAATAAAAATACCTCTTCATCCAGGAGCTCATGGGTACTAGTTGGTACTTTGCGGCCACTGAATAATCCACTGGGGATTTTGAAGATTACAGATGTAGAACCCTGGCCATTAAATAGGGATTTATAAGCAAAAAGTGTACCTTGGAGGGTCAATTCACTACAAGCAAAACACATTCTCAGGCTCTCAGTTTTGCAGGCTAGCAAATGGGGCTTTATTGAAACTTTCTTGTAAATCATGTAAAGCAACACTTCCAGTTGCATTTATTTGCAAGTATATGTGTGAGCCATATAAGAGCAAGTTGGGATACTATTACTGACTTATCCTGAAAATTCTAGTTCTCTGACTGATGATGATCCATTGGTTGCAGTTTTTTTTAGAATCGTTGATGCAGAATTGGAGTTTTTACTTTCCAAATCCTCATTGGGGAAATAATTCAGTGCTAACACTTTGGCAGCCTTTAAAGTGGTATGGCTGCCATTTTACTTTCAGTCCTGGAGCCACAACAGACAATTAATGAACTTCATAAACTAAACATAGTACCACTTTAGTACTCTTACACTGAGCCTTGCTGCTTCAGCTTTGACTGCCTAACCATCTCCAGTCCTCCTCTCACAAGCTCAAGCAAGTAAAGTAATGGGAAGCATCCACTGATCATCCATCAGTCCTCCAATTTAGAACAAACAGATGATACTCCACCACTTGGCTTTTCACTGACGCATTTCAACCCCTGGTGGGGCTTAATTGTAGAGTCAGAAGTTAGGAGGAAATCTCACCAAATTCTCCTTTTTGGCCATTTTGTTCAAACAGACATCAACTTGCGTAAGGACAGTGTGTAAAGCAAGCTTTTACAACACATTTTTCAAAGCTTTTAGGTCCCATTTACAGTACTGAGCTGTGTTAACAAACATTATCAGGGTTATTCACTAAAAGGTGAAGAGTTTGGAGAAGGCAGGAGAAGTGAACAATCTAGGCTAAAAAAGCTGAACTGGAAAGTGAGCCGAATTGGAAAATGTTTCCAACTATTTTGGTCTAGATTGTTCACTTCTCCTGCCTTCTCCAAACTCTTCACCTTTTAGTGAATAACCCTTTATGTTATGTGATAATGTATGTTTCTTATAGGCAACCTATACATTTGAAAAGGCTGCTCAAGGCACAAAACTGAACCATCAAAAGTGCAATACATGTCTGTTGACAACACACACGTCTCAAAAAGGCACCTACAGTACCATTTTGCTCCAGTGTGCATATGTTAAGTGATGATCTTAATGGAATTGCTGACTTACTTTAACTGCCTAGTTTTTCTACTACGGCCGGCCCGGAGCTCTCTAGATCTGAGCGGGCGTCTTTAGACGTCCGCTCAGACACGCCCCCTCGTGCGCGGGAAATTGCAGTTTTTTAAAAACAGGCAGCGATGCCTGTTTTTAAAATCTGCAGATCTGTGCTGCATCTGCAGATTTTTGCTTCATCAGCTTCTTTTGGGGGGTCCTAGGTCACATTAGGGGTCAAGAAAAAAAAAAAGGAAAAAAATGTTATGTCCCCCCCCAAAATTTAAAGTTACACATAAAAAAGAATAAAAAAACAAAAAAATGTGTTAAAGTTCCCACCCATACATACACGCATGCAAACATGCGTCGGGGGCGCATACGTGCAAAAAAGACGATTGCGCCCATTACGCCGCACATGTTACATATCGCCACGAACGTCCGAGAGAGCAATAAGTCTAGGGCCATCAATCACTGATAACACTAAACTGATGAGCGGTAAAAGCTAAAGTGTCGCCTATGGCCAATTTTGGGTATGGTAGTTTTCTGCGATTTCGCGGATGCGCGCAATTTTAAAGCTTGACATGTTTGGTGTCTATTTATCCGACGTGACCCGATCTTTTATATTTTACCAAAAAACTGGGTAATAATAAATGTTTCCTAACATAATGTTAAAAAAACTTTTCTTTTTCAAAATTTTCTGTAATTTTTCCTAATTATAATAAAAAATAAAAACCCCAGTGGTGATTTAAATACCACCAAAATAAATCTCTATCTGTCCCCAAAAATGGTATAAAATTCATTTCAGTACAGGGTTGCATGACGGAATAAACGTCAGTCAAAGTACTGCAGCGCTGAACACTGAAAAATGGCCTGGCCAGGAAGGGGGTCTAAACACCTGGTCTTGAAGTGGTTAAAGAAGCTGGTATGAAGTAGGTTTCAGGAAGCTTCAGCACTACTTAATGTGTGTTGAAAGATGATAAATCCTACTAGAAACATATTCTAAAATGGCAGTCAGCACTCCTACTGAGCTCTGTGTTTAACATTCCGAAACTTGTGCTGAAGGGTGCTTCAACCTTTTTGATGCTGCTTCAGTAACCACTAAGACAGCAGCAGAACTGGCATGTAAACAAACTCCAAGCTGTTATAGTCAACTGGAGTTTATTTTACATTTCTTCCCCAGCTGCCAGCTATGTAGTAGCAGTGACGATGTGTCCCAGGCTTACCTGTACCTTCTTGATGTTGGCCTCCATGGTGTGGTGTCAGGATGGAGAGCAGTGGGAGACCAGCAAACATCCATTCTCCACTGGGTAGTATGAACCTGTAAGCACTCGGCTCTGAGCACTTCCAGGTTTAGAGCTGTCATACCCTGGTGGAAAAAAGCTGATTGATCATAGTCTGTGATCGATTAGCTTCAACAGAGTGCATATGTGACATTAGGGGTCTAATAGATTGCTAATGTCTCCCCTTAAGAGAACTTGTCACTGTAGGGGGGTTGTCAGCTCTCTTCTGATAGCAACAAAGTTAAGTAAAAAAAGTAAAAAAAAAATAATGTCTATTAAAATAAATTTTAAGAAATCCCCCAAAATTTCCAAAACCCCTCTCTGCCCATGTATGCACACATAAGAAAACTGTCAGGGTGGTTCCAGGAAGATCTGCAAGGCTATGGAGCCACCCTAGTAGGCAGAAATGGATAACACTTCAACTTCAAAAGCTAATGATGCTGCGATCAGAGGTAAATACAGAAAGGAGCATGGAGAGAAGTAGTGGCACAGGGTATTTTGCTACATTTCATTATCACCAGGAAGGGTTTAATAGCAAGTATTACATATACTGCTGTGTGTTTTACATTGGGGCATCCCCCCGAAAAAAACAAAACATGGCACCCTTCTGAGCTGTTGTTGCAAGACATTTCAACCACTTTTTTGTTCAAATAGAACTTGATTTGAGGAACATTTCACACTGTACAGTCTATACAAACAATTAAAAGCATCTGTACATATATGGGTCAACCCTTCTTTTTGACTCAGTAGGGTAAAATGCATCAGATGGATGCATGGTTTGTTTTAATAAACTCTTGGACCTCCTTTGTGATTCCTTGTGTGTAGGACGCAATTCCTACCATGCAAACGTGAACAGTCTTTCAGTCTGGAACTGTTTGCAAAGCTCTCAGTAAGAAGAGACATCAAGCAACATGTTTTTATGAGACTTCTGTCCTAAAAGCTGTGTTTTGCTCTGGGTTAAATTACTCCTCCGATATGACAATATCTAGATTGTTGGAAGCCAGCATTTGTGGATAAGTCCATATGTTAAATTACAGATTTCTTCATGATGAAAACAGTTTAGCTGGGCTGTTAGCCTTTGACAGCTTTGACAGATTTTATTCTGGAGAGTCTTCTCTATACAATACCAAGAATTGCAGATACTCATAACATTGTGCTCTTTAAAGGAGTTAATGAAAGGTATTCTATTTGCATTTTGGTTCTGACAGAGCCTTATGTGTGGAGCAGTCCATGTCACAACAGTTTATACAAATGACCAGATGTCCAATTACAATTCCTTTATGGAAAATAATTCTTGTTCTAGTTTATGGATTTCACTTTGGAGAGATTTTTATATGTCATATTAAGTATTACAAATACTGCCATGTGTTTTACATTAGAGCATTTCCTCCAAATATATATGATCCTTCTGTGTTATCTATCCTCTTCTTTTTAGTTTCCTTCAATTCCTTTTTTTCTAGTATCTCTCTATCACACACCTGATATCTCTTTCTCTAACTGAATTTCTTTTCCCTACAACCCACAACCGAACATGTTTCACCATAATTGCAGGGCTTCATCAGGGGTATTTATTGCTTAGAATAAGTGGCAGAGCTCAGGGTACCCTTTGAAAACAAGGAATTGAAGGAGGAAGCAAACTCAAAAGAGGAGGATAGATAACATAGAAGGATTTAAGGGATTATATATCCACAGCATATATATATATATTGTGTACATTGACTAAATGCCTTACTACCGGCGATCTCAGGTCACGCGCAGCCAAATCCGCAAGGTGATCTGAGATTCTGTTTTTGAGCATTCTTTTTGTCTTGCCAACATAAAACATGTCACATTTATATATATATATATATATACATACATACTGTATATATATTACACATTTCTGCTTTGTATTTAGCTCTTTGCCTAGTTTAAGTAGAAAACTCTTTTAATTGGTATAGGCGAAGCTAAAAAATGTGCAATCATAAGCTGGTAAATATATCTAGACAATATATTTAAAATGCTTAAATTAATTTTTCTTATCCTTCAAGCTCTGTTCAAGCAGACTCCACTCACCTGCTCTATCATTCATTCTGAATGCACTTACAGTAGCCGGAATTAAATAGAATTCTCCTTTTCCCCCAGCAATTTGTGTGCCTTAATACTATTTAACAGGAAAATGCTGAAAGATCAGTTTTTAAATAAATTGTATCACAGATGAAGAAAAAAAAAAGGTTTTCACTTAAATGGCGACTATCCAATGATTTGATTTGCTGAGTCTATATAAAGCCAAGGGTGGACATCGTGAAAACAGCAATAACACAACTAGTCGTGAAAAAGTAGATTTTCAATACATCGTTCCAATGTTTAACATTGATTTTGAGCTTAAAACGGCTCTTTGAAAAATGATGGCTGCCAAGGACAGGAATAAACATCGTACTTTGCTTAAGTCTGTTTTCTTACACGTTTCCAATCAATATCAACCTGCCTGCATCTAAATATGCAGGGTCCCAGGTGGCTGGGTCTGTTGATAGTGAGCAGTTTGAAGCTGTGGGCATTTACAGTATGTTATTAAACGTTTTAGTGTTCCAAAAGTAGAGCGGATTTAATACAAACCACCTTTAAAGACACACTGACCTCCAAAAATGTAATTTCCACCACTGTACTTGCGTGTGTATCGGGAGCTGTACGGGCTATTGTGAATAGCCCGTACAGCACCCCTTCGGTTCTCCTGAACCGAAGGGGTCCTGGGGCCGAAGCTAGCCAAAGGATCGGCCAAAGCTACGGCCAGATCCTTCGGCAGCTTCGTGAATAGACCCCTTAGTGTTTTCTACATAGCTGCCAACATTTGAAAATGACTGGTCGAACAACTGAATATAACTTCATTAAAACTACGCAATATTGGAACGCTTTGGTGCTCAATGTTTCATAAACAAGAAACATAATAATGGATATTCTTATAATCAGCCTTATATTACAAGGTACATAAAGTAAACTGTATATATTTATTGACTGAGGCAGTAGACACATCCTTGTGAGTCAGAGCTAGAGCACTCCAATCACAAGAGAGAATGGGTTTTACTGATTCCACAGCTATAGGTCTGACTCAGCAGACTACGTGTTGGACCTCTGCAGAGAGACCACTGCTCCTACCACAGGGCAAGACTTATGTTTGATGCACCTGGATAGTTTTTAGCTGACTTAAACTAAGAGGGTTATTCACAAAGCTAGCTTCGGCCACCAGAGCCCTTTGGTTCAGTCGACCAGAAGAGCTGCTGTACGGGCTATTCACTTTAGCCCATACAGCTCCTGAAGGTCACTGCTAGCTACGCCCAATTTTTTATTTTTACAAATTATTTATTTATTTTTTAAATCTTTATTTTTTTAACATTTATAATTTATTTACATTTTTAAACCTTTTTTCTACTTTTTTTTCTTTTCTACTTTTTTCATTGATTTTACATTCTGTTCGTTACCACGGAGGTACCGAGAAGAATAAGCGAGCCAAATGGCGCTCGTCGGCATTCGGCTATTCACTCACTGCCGTTTGGCCCCTATGGGAATAGGCCGAACGGCAGCTAATTGAACGTATTCTTCCCTTCGGCTCAGTCGAACATGCTGAGCATGTTCGGTTGAACCGAAGCCAGCCGAAGCAAGCCGATGTATAGCTCATTTCAGCCGATGTACAGCTGAAATCAGCCGTACCGAGCTAAAGTGAATAGCCGAACAGCCTTCGGCTCTGTTCACTTCGGCTCGGTTATTCACTAGGCTGCCTCCGGCAGCTTTGGGAATAACCCTGTAAAATTTGAGCTGGGCTTTAACACTTAACCTTTAGAACAGGCCCCAATCATCTAACATTTCCTCCAACACCTAACCCATAATCTTTGCCTTAGCCCATGACCCCAACACATAACCTGGCCTTAACACGTCTTTCTCTGGCTAAACCCTTCACACATTTACATAACTCTTGAAGTTATTCCTTAACATCTGAACTACCTACCTAACAATGAACCCTTCACCTATGACCTAACACTTAGGGGCTAAAGGCAAATAGGCTCTTTACTTTGCAAGGTAATTTGCCCCTTGCAAGGAAAGTTTCTCCTTAGTTTAGTGAATTAGGTGAAGCGTTTCGGACTTCCATCATCCAATCATATGAAGCAAAAATGTATTTTCCTTGCACATGATTGGGAATTCTTTGCAAAGTGAAATTTCATCACATTCGCCAAACACATTGCAAATTCCCTAGCAAAGTGAACATCCTATTTGACTTTAATAAGTCAACCCATTTGCCACTATTAGTTGAACTCTACAATAACCATAACACCTAAACCCTAAAGTAGGCCCTTAAACCATACCTCTCTCCCCAACTCTTAACACTTAATGTCCCCCTAAAACCCAACACTGACCCTAAAAATGTAACTAAACCCCCTAATTTTTGACCCTCAAATTAATTTAACACAACCCAAAAACTTAACCCTAACATCAAACTAGCCTTGTTCTGTATAATTACTTTGTTCTGCATGGAGAGGAACTGTGGTGAATCTTAACATTATCACAGACAGCTCTACTGCAAAAGAAACTGGCAGCAAGCTGTTAGCATGAAGAAGTACTGATCTATGTAATCCACTGCACTCCATAGATGTTCAAAGGTCTTTAATACAATATTGATCACTATATATCATGCTGCAGTAAGCATGTCACAAGAAAATGATAAATCAATTAAAAACATATAACCGCACTGATTTATTTATATTCTACAAAGCCTTTTTAAAGTTTACCTATACCAAGCATGTACGGGCAAAACTGACCACATATGTTACAAGTAGGCGCCATCTTCGGAGTGTGGTTACTAGGTCCAATGTGCCTCCTCGGCACCCTGGAGACTTGGGTAATCCAATATAAATTTCAATTAGGTTCAATTAAGTTAATTGAACCTAGACATGTTTACATCCCATAGGGCAGTGCAGGCACATCTCACATGATTTCCAAGATACTCAAATTGCATAGTGAGAAGCGAGTCTGGTACCTATACTAAGCATGTACAGGCTAAATTGACCATGTATGTAACCACATTGCTGTATTTATATTCTACGAGGCCTTTTTAAAGAGTACCTATACTAAGCATATACTGGCTAAACTGACCATGCATGTTACAAGTAGGCACCACCTGCAGAGTGCAGTTACTGGGTCCAATGTGCCTCCTCAGTGCCCTGGAGCCTTGGGTAATCCAATATAAATTTCAACTTTAAGTAAAGTGAGCCTAGACATGCTTACATCCCATAAGGCAGTGCAGGCACATCTCACATGACTTCCGAGATACTCAGATTGTAGTGGGATGGGTGTGTAGAGAAAATCCAAAAGCCACAGCGAAATGATAAGAGGTTCCTGGCAGTGATGTGCAGTCACCATGGACCTAGTGTCCCAAACTTACTCCCATGACAGGCTGCAATTTCAGTACAGGTTAGTAAACTAAACATAAGATTGCAGTCTATCCTGAGAGTGAGCTTGGAGTGGTGGCTACTTTACAATACACACAGGGACCATGGGGAACAAAAGTAGCCACCCTTCAAAAGGAAGGACAGTATCAGCACCAATTCAGAGATGATTTCAGGATCTACAGCTGAGTGGTGCAGATATAAGATGCATTTTGTTTAAATAGTTAGGGTACTTGAAAGTATGTTGAAGATTTAACTCCTGAGTTTAGGGTCACTTTAAAACAAATAAATCAGTTTAATCTGTATGGTCACAATGCAGATATGCTTTAATAAATATCAATGTACAATAGCCAACAGCAACCAGCCAGCAATCTTGTTTGATTGCTTTAAATTGATGAAAATTTAAATCTGAATTGCTATAAGGTACTGTATGTCTTTAAACTTAATCTTATGGTATTAAATAAACCCATTTATCCATTTTATAAAGTGGTGCAAAGTGCAGTAGTGTGCAAGGAGCAATATGCAATAACAAAGTTTTACTCAGATTAGATGGTTTATATTGGTGGTTTTGCTTTTCCCTTCCCCATTTTTATAAGAGAAATAAAACCAAAACTTTTTGGGGCTTTAGTCCTCTTTTGGGTCAAAGAAGTCCATTTACTAATAAACTCCTTTGGCCCAAAGTAAGCATCTAGCTGGCTACTGCCTTCTATTTGCTGACAGTGCAGAGCCACGCTGCAGTTGGGAAAGATCCCGGCAATATCAGGATCCACCCTGCTGCCACATTGACACCTAGCTCTACCTCTCTAGAGTCAGAGCCAGCTGTGCCCTCCCTCTCCCCTGTCTGCCCCTTTAATAAGTGCTGGAGGAACAGAGAATCTCCTGGGAGCAATGACTGACAGTCACCACTCTCTGCAGGGAGGAGACCATGGACTGATTGACCAGAGGTTCATGATCGTTCAGCTCTCGATCTAAAGAGCCAGCATGTATCACCTGCACTGTCACACGCTGGCACTAAGTATTGGGAAGAGTACATTTTACTCTTCCAATACTTCTCCCTTAACTCTGCTGTACAGGGAAAGGGCTGTGGGATCCCCCTCTCCATCCTGACTACATGGCAGGATGGACCTACCGCTAGATGCATGGCCCCAGCTCCTCATGAACAAGCGCTCAACTAGGAGAACTTGGCTTGGTAACTGCACATGTGCAGTCTGCTTTGTCACTTGCAGAATTCTGAACTCAGCTGCTGCTGCAAGAGTAATGGAACTGCACATGTGTGGTTAGCATGCCGAGGTCTTGAAGCCGACTGCTTATTCACGAGGAGCTGGTGCTGTGCATCTATTGGTGGGTCCATCCATGTGGTCGGAATGGGAAGAGGGGGGCCCTAACAGGACCGTCCATATAATGAATCTGCCTGAGGCTTTTGCCTCAGACAGCATCTCTTTGGGTAATTGCTGAGCCAGGTGGGGGGATGTGTAAGGACCATAGCCCAGCCATTAGTAACTTGGGACTCTCTGGCTGGCATCTCACTCAGCTCCTGGCAACCAGTGACTTCACTAGTTGCCAGGAGCTGAGTGGGACCATCTGGCTGGCGTCATGCATCCCCCTCTTGTTATTAACACCACCCTCCCCCCACCGCTTCAGGCAGTAAAAAGTCTAGGGATGGCCATGGGCCCTCAGGAGCAGCATTAATCAAAGTATGCATCAATTTTAAAAACAGAAGACAGCATTTTAGTATACACTGTAAGCTGTAATGTTAATGGCTTTCTTAGAGAAATACAGTAAGCCCTCGTTCACACCTGAACGTTTTGTAGCACGTTCTACGCTCGACGAACGCTCTACAAAATGCTCAAACATGAAAATCCCATTGTTTTCAATGGGTCTGGTTCACACCTTGGCGTATTTCAGCCCGTCCCTAACGCGCTACAAAACGGCCCACGCCTGATAAGGTACATGTACTACTTTGGACCGTTTTTTGTTGCGCGTTTCCATTGGGATACAGCCAAGTAGCCCTCGGAAACGCACGTTTGTTGCGCGATTTTTTTTACCGCGAATCGCGGTAAAAAAACGCGCGACAGATGCGCATATGCAATACGCCTAGGTGTGAACCAGGACTAAAGGTGAACTAACCAACCATTCAAAGTACAAATAGCTGCAAAGTTTCTATCAATAAATTTCTTTTTAATTTAATTTTCATGTGTAGCTCTGTCATCTCCCTACAAAATCCCCCCCCCATCCTTTCCCCTGCTGCTCATGTCTTACACGTCTCATTCTCAAATGCTGCTATGGTGTTTCCACACTCTTGCTGAAGTGACACATTTAGCTAATTTACAACATAAAACAAAGCCAACTTTTGTAAGTCTTATAAGGTTCACCTTGTACTGAAGCTCATGAAATTTGTATCTTAATAGTTATTCATAATATAAAACTGGGATTCCTTTAGCGGTTGTTCTCCGATGATGAACTCTGTTATCTTTGAAAGGAATAAAACAGCTGGGGTGCCGCTAAATGCACTACATTTACACCTCGTGGTAAGGCTGGAAGGGACTTGGGTTACCTAAGGGCCAAGTCAACTCAAAATTGATATTTCAGTTTTGCTGACATTAAATCCCAGGCTGACTTCACGTCCCTCTGAGACTGTAATGGTGAGATAGCTGCACCAGAATTCCCATTTCTGGTGGATTCTTCATCGTTTAGAATAAACATGAAGCTGGCAAATTTAGTTGCAGGAGAGTGACATCTTCGTTACGTCTCTACAGAAGGGGTGGAGACACAGATTACCGCAGGGAAATATAAAAATTCGACACACATTCCTCATCTGATATTAAAAATATAGTTTTGGGGTGGATCATAATAAAGTGTATGTGAAACACTGATTTGCTGAGCCAGGTGGGGGGATGTGTAAGGACCATAGCCCAGCCATTAGTAACTTGGGACTCTCTGGCTGGCATCTCACTCAGCTCCTGGCAACCAGTGACTTCACTAGTTGCCAGGAGCTGAGTGGGACCATCTGGCTGGCGTCATGCATCCCCCTCTTGTTATTAACACCACCCTCCCCCCACCGCTTCAGGCAGTAAAAAGTCTAGGGATGGCCATGGGCCCTCAGGAGCAGCATTAATCAAAGTATGCATCAATTTTAAAAACAGAAGACAGCATTTTAGTATACACTGTAAGCTGTAATGTTAATGGCTTTCTTAGAGAAATACAGTAAGCCCTCGTTCACACCTGAACGTTTTGTAGCACGTTCTACGCTCGACGAACGCTCTACAAAATGCTCAAACATGAAAATCCCATTGTTTTCAATGGGTCTGGTTCACACCTTGGCGTATTTCAGCCCGTCCCTAACGCGCTACAAAACGGCCCACGCCTGATAAGGTACATGTACTACTTTGGACCGTTTTTTGTTGCGCGTTTCCATTGGGATACAGCCAAGTAGCCCTCGGAAACGCACGTTTGTTGCGCGATTTTTTTTACCGCGAATCGCGGTAAAAAAACGCGCGACAGATGCGCATATGCAATACGCCTAGGTGTGAACCAGGACTAAAGGTGAACTAACCAACCATTCAAAGTACAAATAGCTGCAAAGTTTCTATCAATAAATTTCTTTTTAATTTAATTTTCATGTGTAGCTCTGTCATCTCCCTACAAAATCCCCCCCCCATCCTTTCCCCTGCTGCTCATGTCTTACACGTCTCATTCTCAAATGCTGCTATGGTGTTTCCACACTCTTGCTGAAGTGACACATTTAGCTAATTTACAACATAAAACAAAGCCAACTTTTGTAAGTCTTATAAGGTTCACCTTGTACTGAAGCTCATGAAATTTGTATCTTAATAGTTATTCATAATATAAAACTGGGATTCCTTTAGCGGTTGTTCTCCGATGATGAACTCTGTTATCTTTGAAAGGAATAAAACAGCTGGGGTGCCGCTAAATGCACTACATTTACACCTCGTGGTAAGGCTGGAAGGGACTTGGGTTACCTAAGGGCCAAGTCAACTCAAAATTGATATTTCAGTTTTGCTGACATTAAATCCCAGGCTGACTTCACGTCCCTCTGAGACTGTAATGGTGAGATAGCTGCACCAGAATTCCCATTTCTGGTGGATTCTTCATCGTTTAGAATAAACATGAAGCTGGCAAATTTAGTTGCAGGAGAGTGACATCTTCGTTACGTCTCTACAGAAGGGGTGGAGACACAGATTACCGCAGGGAAATATAAAAATTCGACACACATTCCTCATCTGATATTAAAAATATAGTTTTGGGGTGGATCATAATAAAGTGTATGTGAAACACTGATCATAATACAAAAGCAGTGCATGTATAAAGCAATTCTTCCTCAATGTCTATTGATTTTTAGGACTGCATTAGATAAATATGTTTTGAAATTAGTTTTATAAAGAGCTCAATTTTTATTCCTTTGTCCTTTGCGGGTGGATTTATGTTTAAATGGTGGAATATATCTAAATTATTTTTCTTTTAAACAAGCACGTAGGCATTTTGGGGATCACTTTGCGTTTTGCATCTATTTCTCCATACAAGTCACTATGAATGCATGGTGAGCATCACTACTAGTTGTGTACATTACCCCTTCATCAGTCAGCAATGAGTACAGGTATGGCCTCATAGGGGTCTATTTATCAATATACAGAAAAAATACAACATTAAATTACCATGAATCCAATATAAAAAGAGACATATCACCTTAAATCAATTAATAAATATATAAAACAATCATGTGAATATATAAATATAAAGTGTTGTCAGTGCTTTCACACTTTTTTATAAGATTTAATTAGAAAATGTGCAAATCTTGGGTAAACGTGTCAATTTTGGGTGAGAAGATTGATGAATAGAACCCATAGGGCTCATTCACGGCATGTGGATTGGGCAGCGTTGCTCAATGCAGGCCCAACGCAATAGCAAATAAAGTGGGCACAGTTGCCACCATCATGCTGCATTGGTGTGCGCATTGGTGTGCTCTGGGTGGAAATAGGACATGCTGCATTTAAAGGTAGTGCAATGTGCTGCAACACAATACAAAACAATTTGGCTTCTGATGTGAAATAAATAAATGCACAGCAAAGCAATGATTTAAAAAAAACCAAACAGCGCACATCAGCGTAAATCCAGCTAAAATCACAAACATGGCACTGTCTTCCTGTATTGAAGAGGCACTATATACTATAAAACCTTTCAATCTGTATACATATATATATCTTTCTTAGCACATTTCCTGCAATTTTGTACAGGGAATACTGAACTATTGCATGGCCTTTGAAGGAGCTTACAATCTAATGACCCAGCCACAGTCAAATAGGTACACCAAGTCAGTCTAGGGTGAAGATGATTAACATACATACATATTTTTGGACTGTGGGAGGAAACCTGCATGCCAAGGCATTATCGGTAATGTAAAAAGCGTAAAATCCCTATTATTACTTGAATAAATTCCTTGCATTATAATTTCTTATGAAAGCTTTCATCATTCATTCACGGAATGTATCACAGCGCTCATTGTTCAAGTCACCCGTTCCAGTTAATGTATTCATAAATTCAGTATTTTGTGCCTAAGAAAAAAAAATACAATGCAGGTCACTAATGTAACAGTACTTACTCATGTATTTTAAAGAGTTACAAGGAGATCAGTGAATCCCATTCTAGGGAAAAATGCGCATACTGTACAATGCACAATAAAACATTTCTCCCTGTGATGTCATTATCAGAAAATCTCTGACTATTTGGCCGCACAGGGAAGGGAATTTACATACCTTCTGTGTATTGCTATAACTGAGGTATGTCGTTGCACACAATCTGTAGGAATGTGGCTCTGCCGTATACAGTGATATTTTAATAACTTTATTGGCGATCATAAAATAATGCTCGTCTAGGTTACTACACAGGAGAATATGCATGAAGAACAAAACCAAGGGATGCTTGCTTTATGGTGCTTTTCAGGAGTTAACGTTATTTTTACAGAGGAGAAAAATGGAAATTCTAGTGAGTGTCTTTTAGACTGTTAAGCCAGTGGAGGGGCTGAGGGATTTTGGCAGATCCTGAGCAAGGACATCACTAAACTCACTGTATTGCTCTCATTTACATGGTGTATAATGCATTATCAGTCTGACATTGTAGCCTGTACTGGGTATTTCAACCCTCACTCTACTGTAGTATATACTGAGCAATTTGAGTCACCATTAGCACCTCCAATGTAAATTGGGCAATTCAAGCCACAATCAGCACCTCCAGTATAAAATGGGCAATTCAAGACGCAATCGGCTCCTCCAGTACATAATGGGCAATTCAAGCCGGAATCAGCTCCTCCAGTATATAATGGGTAATTCAAGCCGGAATCTGCTCCTCCAGTATATACTGTAATGGACAATTAAAGCCGCAATCAGCTCCTCCAGTATACAATGCACAATTCAAGGTGCAGTCAGCACCTCCTGTATATAATGAGCAATTAAAACCGCAATCAGCACCTCCAGTATAAAATGGGCAATTTGAAATGCAATGAGTTCCTCCAGTGTATAATGGGCAATTCAAGCCACAATCAGCTCCTCCAGTATATACTGTAATGGACAATTCAAGCTGCAGTCAGCTCCTCCAGTATATAATGTACAATTTAAGGTGCAATCAGCACCTCCTGTATATAATGGGCAATTCAAGCCACAATCAGTACCTCCTAAATATAATGGGCAAATCAGGCTTAAATCAGTACCTCCAGTATATAATAGACAATTGAAGCTGCTATCAGTACCTCCAGTATATAATGGGCAAATCAAGAGGCGATCAGCACCTCCAGCATATGATGAGCAATTGAAGCTGCAATCAGTGTCTTCAGAATATATTGGGCAAATCAAGCCTCAGTCTGCACATTCATTATATACTGGGCAATTCAAGCTGCAAACAGCTTTAGTATAATGTATACTGACAATGTAAACCTCACTCCTAACGTCAGAATATACTGGGCAACTCAAGCCTCAGTCTTCACATTGTGTGTATAATGGGCAATTCAATCTCAGTCTGCACCTTCATTTTATATATGGGGCAATTTAAGCTGTAATGAGCACCTTAGGTACTGTAAACACTGGCCAATTCAAGCCCCAGATTGATTTCTTAGTATATTCCAGGCAACACAAGCCTCAATCTGAATCTTGAGTATATACTGGGCATGCTCCTCATGGCAGTGTCTGGCTTCTCATGGCTTTTGTTTTAATGCCGGGTTGCTTATTAGCACTACAAATGTCCAGAATTGAATATCAAGATTCCTCCCCCCCCCCCCCCAAAAAAAAAAACTTCAAACTTTGAGCAAGATTTGCAAAACTGTTTGCAAACCGTACCCAGGCATATTCACTCATCATTTGAAGACTTTGCATTATGGGGTTTGGCACTGTGTCTTAGTTGTTAACTTGAGCTCTAATACAGATCCATGTTATGGAGAAGCTATTTTCTACCTATACCCGTTCACATCTAAGTCTTTTGATGTGTAGCATAGGTACTCTGTGTGTATTAGAGGCAAAAGCAGGAGTGGAGGGGAGACTGGAAGAGCGCCAACTGCCGGGGGATCAGGTAAGTCAAAACCCTAGACATATATGACCAGTTAACCCATGCAGTGTAGGGGTAGCCCCACTGAAAGGGGAGTTTTTTCAAACGGAGATAGGCTTTAAGCATATTGGCCACAAACAAACAGTGCAAAACAACATATCTGTACACAATTGGCAAGTGTACAGTAGCTGATTATAGGTAACTGCAATCAGATTGGTAAGAGGTTATTTCCTACTGCCAGCTATGGGTTACAGCTCTTTGCTAATAGCCATTGGCCTCTGCAGAAGTCTTAAAATCTTTAACTTCCAGAACATTTTCAGTATGGTGGAAACTTTCTTTCATTGAAGCATAAACCCTCACTAATTTAGAAAAGGTGTAGCATCCAATATTTGTGTTTATATCGATGTAGGGGGTGCGGCTTCTTCTTTTTTTTCCGAAGAACCTAAGCAAATAAATGAATAAAATTCACATGAACACAATTAATGACATAAATTTTTATGGAGGCCCTTTAACGGTGTGCCCCAGGCCTATGTCTCGCTTCTCTAACTGGTAAATACGTTGCGCTTCCAGCGGCAGTAAATTGAATTAACACATATTTTAGGCAAAATTAGAGATGTAAATCTTTGTACACTGTTCATGTGCTGTAAAACTTGCCATGTGTTACGTGAATGGAATAATACATAGTGAGTAGGAGTCTCTGGGGAGATAGCATCATTCAGCATACTGAAGGGAAGGCAATATCTATACACATTGTTTGGATTGTCTAGGAAACAGAACTAGTTATCTAGAAACCACTTATATTTAAATGTGTCTTTACACGCCTGCAGTAGGTGGCAGGGGAATAACCATGATAAAATCCCAAAGGACACGTGAAGGAGAGGAAAATCCTACAGATATGCAGATTAGGAGGTATTTGTTGAATTCTGAGATAAATAAATCCCATAGGATTTTATTTATGCCTCTTTATATTACCCTCACTGACTATAGATGGGCCAATTTTTCTTCACTGTCAATCTGCTTGGCGTCATCCTTGTAATGTAGTTACAAGTTTCATTATACACAGCAGCAGAAAAAAAATACATTATATTAAATGCAAGGAAATGGTACAATAGGCGGCAATGGAGCAAGTAATCAGGGAAGAGGCAGGGAAGCGGATATGAATGAATGAGCTAGCCCTTCTGCTTTTCAGCTGTGAACTTTATTCATGAACTATAAAAAGGAAACATGTTTTATTTAACAAAGACAACAGAATACCAAAATTTCCCAGGGTACTTACCAGCTAACCAGCAGAAAAAAACAAATTGCGCTGTTTCAGCAATTTGCGGTAAAAACAAATGCAAATATATGTGGAGGTGCGTGACAAAACGCACACAATGAGAAATCCTATTTATTCCTATGGCTCCTGTTCACACCTAAGAATGTTGTTACAAGCCGTAAAATGCCAGATGCTCATAAAAGTACATGAGCTTTTTCTGGCAGTTTACAGCGTGTTTTGTCCCCATAGACTCAATGGGGAATGCCTGTAAACACACAACATAAGAAATTATGCAGGTTTTTGACCGTTTGTGTACGGGTCTTCATGCAAAATTGCCCATTTACACCAATGTTTCAGAATCTGTCAGCTGAAGCATGCAACTTAACATACATGTGTCAGATGCATACACTCCCTATCTTGAATGCACACTTACAAAGGGTCAATTTAGACAGGAGCCAATTAACCTACCAGCAATATGTTTGGAGTGTTGGAATAAACCCGAGTACCTTGAGGTATTCTTACGCAAGCACAGGGAGAACACTATTAACGAAAATATATCTTATTTGTGTATCACTCGGCTGTAGATCTGATGTAGACTCAGCTGTAGATGTAAAGTAGCCACCGCTCCAAGCTCTCCCCCATCAACGGAGTGATTTATAACAGGGACCATGGGGAACAAAAGTAGCCACCCTCCAGAAGGAAGGACAGTGTCAGCAACAATTCAGAGAGGATTTGAGGATCTACAGCTGAGTGATACACAAATAAGATATATTTTTGTTAATAATGAAGGTACTTGAATGGATTTTTAAGATTTAACTCCTGAGTTTAGTGTCACATTATTGCCAGAAACCAGTTGGTGGGGCTCCGAGAATCTGATCACTGTAATTGTCTAACATGGTGGTCACATGATTGTGAGCCCATTTCACTGGCTTCTGATCGTAAACAGTGACCAGGAGCCCTCAGTAACAACTGCCAGCCTGGCATTAAACTCCACTGCTGTGGTGCCACATATATGTGTACAGTCTGCAGGATGTGGTTAAAGGTGTAGGGACACACCAGAAGTACAACACAACACAATGGCAGCTGAAGCCATCCAGTGTGGCTTTTCACAAAACAAAGCAAAATACAAAAACTTCCCAACACTTCCCATCTGTATTTCATTTTGTTTTCTTTTCCTGTGAAAAACCCTTTCCATGTGCAACTTAACTGGGTTTGCACCAAGCCCAGGCTCATCACCAACGATGCAAACCTCCTTCTGTCGGCATTCTGGTTGGACTGTTAGTGCTCTTATTTTGTAGAAAGAGTCTGCTAAAATGCTAAATATTTAGAGATGATAGAAACTGAGAGTTTTCATTTTCCCAAAATGTTATCACATTTGCAAAATGCAACGGTGTAGTGGAGGAGAAATTAAGGTCGTTTTTAGAGGTGCAATGGGCATTAAATGGCTCCTGCAGATTATGGAAGCTCTTTTCAACTATCCTGGACCGGTTTTTCTGACAAAAAATGGCCTTTCGTTATCCTGCTTTTCATAAAAAACATAGTAAAAAAAAGTAAAATAAAAATTGAAGGTGACAGCACATGAGTAGAAATCAAATACACAAACACATATGTACCAAAGGAGAAAAAAACACAATAAATTAAAAAAAAAAAAAAATTAGATGAAATAAAAAAAAAATATTTAATTAAATTAACTATACCCCTTGCATGCTCTAACAAAAATCAAATCTTCTGAGTAGATCTTTTGTTTTTTTTAAGCAGTTCAATGCGTGAAATTGAGAGGTTTTTGCTTTGACAAAATTTCACAGATGACGAAATCAGTAATTTCACTATTCACACTCACAATTTTTGGCAAACTGACTGTTCATCCCTACTGGAGATGTACTGTCAATAGTTTAAAATAAAGGAAAAATCCAGCTGGTACAATAATAACCTCTTTCAAAAGCTGACTGTTGGTGGAAAAGCCAATATCAAAGCCAATAATTACAAGTAATATGGAGAGCAAATGATTACATCTGGTGATAGCTACCCAAAGTTGAAATGTCAGGTTATTGCTAACCTACTCTCTACCTTATTATTTTATACCTACTGGCAAAATAAAAATGATCGACTTTAAAAATTAATTGCATATCTCTTGTATCTTACATTTTAAAAAATAATACCAGGACCATCTTAATCTTTTCATAAAACCACAAGCCTCCAAATCTTTTCTTACATAGCATAATAAAAATGAAACACTTCAACAATTAATCACATGTTTCTTGCATTAAAATACAAGTCCAGAACCCTCTTGATCTTTCCATAAGACCACAGTCCTCCACATCTTTTCTAGTAGCATAGCATAATAAAATGATACACTTAAACAATAACCATCCCAATACAAATGAGTAAACTAAACTAAAGATTGTAGTTAATCACGGAAGTGAGCTTGAAGCGGTGGCTACAATACAACACACACAGGGACCAAGGGGAACAAAAGTAGCCACCCTCCAGAAGGAAGGACAGTATCAGCACCAATTCAGAGATGATCTGAGGATCTACCGTTGAGTGATACACAAATAAGATACATTTCTAGTAATAGTTAAGGACCTTTGAATGCATGTTTAAGGTTTAACTCATATCTCTTGTATCTTGCATTAAAAAATAAGACCATGGCCATCTAAATTTTTCCAAAAAATCACAACCCCCCACATCTTTACTTACATAGCATAATAGACATCCGAGCATTTGCACGAGTACGAGTACTCATGCAAATACTCAGTATCGCGGCCGGTACCGATGCTTGTATCGGTATCGGTGCATCCCTAATAAAAATTATATACTTTAACAATTAATTGCATGTTTCCTGCATTAAAAACCAAGTCCAGAACCCTCTCAATCTTTCCACAGTTCTCTAAATCTTTTCTAATGGCATAGCATTATATAATGGATACACTTTAACAATTAATTGCGTATCTCTTGTATCTTGCATTAAAAAAAGTAAGGCCGCCGAAAACCACCCAAATCTTTCTATAAAACTATAATCCTTCAAATCTTTTCTAACATTGTATAATAAAACCGATACACTTCAACAATGAACTGCATGTTTCTTGCAATAACAAATAAAACCAGAACCCTCTAAATCTTTCTATAAGATCACCATCCTCCAAATCTTCTCTAATAGTTGAGCATATTAAAAAATATACCCTTCAACAATCAATTGCATATTTCTCGCATTAAAAAAATAAAACCAAAAGCCTTAAAATATTTCCATATGTTGTCAATAACATTTTGCTAAACCCTCTGTGTTCATGCCTCGAAAATCAGGAGGGACATCTTGGAGGTCTTTTAATTATATAGGCCTCCCGTGTATGCATTCTCTTATATTGCACTCGACAAACACATTTCTGCTTATCATAATTAAAGCTGGGTGACGTCCTGTATTTTTCGCCACTGCACAGAATACTCTGATAAATAATAACATAAAGTGTTTATTGCCCCTCTGTGAAGTCAGGCAAAACATAATAGTTACGGCACAGCAAATTGTTAATGCAATGGACTGTTTCATTCCACTTCTCGAGCTACTTCCCATTTGTCTTAGGTGGGTGGAAGACAGACTGCAAAACTATAGCTATACACACTGAAAACTGACAGCTAAGAATAGTCTGATATTACCGCCAGCTTGTATTAAAAATACGCTAGGCAAACTGGTTTCTTAAAAGAATGCTTCAATTAATTTAGGAATTTGCAATGGTTGGTTGCATGATTTGTTACTGCAACTGAACCAGACTAAAAGAAAATTGATCTTATGATTGCAAGCGCTCTGTACAGCATTGTAAATTGGATGGCAGGCAGAATCCTCAGTTTGTGATGCTGTTTCTCACTAAGCTCTGGAGCAACCTTTCTCAACCAGGGTGCCGTGGCACCCTGGGGTGCCTTCTGACATACTCACGGGTGCCTCAAAATTTTCACATAATGTCATGCCTCTGGTATAAAGAAGTCACCTGGTGTGAAAGAGGGGGATTCTGATGTAAAAGGGGGGATTCTGATATGAAAGGTGGGCTCCTAATATGAAGGGAACTCTGATGTGAAGGGGGTAAACACCCTGTTTTTCTGTGTTTTTGCATGGGGTTGCCCCTTAAAATCTATACCAGAGCCCTATTTTGGATAAGGCTCTGATATGGATTTTAAAGGGACCGCACTTAGTTTTTTTACATTTACAGTCTTAACATTTTAGTCTGGGGTGCCTTGAGATTTACATTTAAAGGGTTCTGGCACTTAAAAAAGGTGGAAAAATACAGCTCTAGAGAATCACACAAGTTACCCTCATCTCTAGGTGGCCATTGCATGTGGCCGTGCCCTACAATTGCAAGGAGAAAGGGAAAGTGGAAAGGGACCTTGGAATATGGAACTTGGAGGGTTACTGTTTTTTATGTGCTAAAAGCTAAGCTCTAGGCATATATAAACAATATCAATCAATGCAGCTCTGTAATGATTATTACATAATTCAAGTAAGCACATGAATTTGTAGCACAAGGAACCAATCAGTTCATGTACTGACAAGAAGCATGTCGTGAGGAAGAGAAAGCAAAGTGACAAAGATGTGAGCTTATCACTGTATTGTTTATCCTTTCACTGTTCAGTCACAGACTTGGGCGGGTCCAGGATGACCTGGGCTCAGAGAAAGTTAATTGAATAAAGGTACTGTGGAGGAAATCTCTGGATTGAAGGGGATTTTTGGAGCAAAAGTTGGTTTTGGTATTTGACCCTTTAAGGGGCTATTCTTTTGTATCTTGTTATTCTTGGCTGGAATTCTGCTTTCAAGAAAAGATTACTGAGATAAATACTGGTCATTCTGCAAATGTTAGTTGTCTACCTGTCATGCTGGGCCTTGTGCTCTAAAGCTTTAAGTCACTAACCTAGAAGAACTTTGCAGATAAGGACTTTCCTGCTATGTGTACTTGTTTCAGTCTCTATTATTGAAGGCGGGAGTTCAGTAGAATAACCAGGAAACTAGCACATTCAAAAGGAAGTTGTCAATGGCAGACCTCATATTTTCTTTGATGCGTATTTAAACCAAAAAAATAAAAATGTGTTATATTGTAGTTTACCATTCCTTATGTGTGACAGCTGCATAAAATAGATGCTTACAGGTCAGCTTACAAGATCTGGCCAGATCTACAGGTACTTACTGTACTTAAAATGTAGCCTGAAAAAAGGAAACTAATGCAACCACCATGTCTAAGGCCTAGTAAGCTGCAATAGATAGCACTTTTTTTCTCTTGAGTTTAATTATCTTTTGAAGCTGAACTCCAGGCAAATATTTAACAAAACCTACAGCAGCTATATATTAAGTGGAGAAAACATGGCTGTATTTTTAAATGTAACTCATCTATGTACATGAATTAGACTTAGTATTAGCTTCTGTGCAGTAGACCCCAGGCTGGGAGAGGAAGGGCTGTAACCAGGAGCCAATCTGGTATTTTGCAGTGAACAGGGAACATGTAGACACAATGAGAGCAGGGGGATGACCTAATCAGCCTGCTGTTGCTCCTCTACTGTCCAATCACAAGGTGGTGGCATGGAGGTGATACAGCTAGACTGTTCTAATTGCTTTAAAAAGCACTGGATGGACAAAAATCCAAACCCTTTGGCAGGCAAAACCGCTCCCATATTTATTTCAACTATGTATTGAGCGGCTTGTCTGGAATTCAGCTATGATTTAAAGACTGTTAGAATTGTTTATTAAAATGACTTATTGGGCATTATTGTAAATGTTCTTCATTTCTCTTCAGACGAGGTTGCTATAATATGTTTTTAAACATCTGTATCTCTTGTTCAACAGTTTACCACTGGTTACATTACTACATTCTTAATATTAGGTTCACCACTGTTATCTATTTTTATATACTTATATTGTCTAAATAATAATAATGTATTCTATTATAGCCTACAGACATAATTCAACGTAAACCTATACAGGAAGGACATACATATGCCCTCATTGTGGCTAGTTGAAAAATAAACCAGTAAACCTGCCAGCCTGCTTGTGGATTGTGGAAGAAACAGGAGCATATGGGGGAAAAAACATGAGGAGTACATAATATACGCGCACGAGTCACCACACCGCCCATTTTCCCCCAGCATAACTTATTCAGCTACATGCTCCAAATTTTAACTTGTCATAGTAGATATATCTATATTATAAACCTTTACTCACTACATACATACATTCCAGCTTTTGCAGGATAGTCCTTGTGTTCATCAACCAATGCAACAGGCTTTACAAATTGTTTGTTTAAGGTTTGGGTCTACATATAGTTTCAGAAATACTTATACTGGAGTTTTCAGCATGTCTAAACTGAAAACAAAAAATTATTATTATATTGCAGCCTACCAGTCCATAGATGTGGTGACTGCATTGATTTTCTTTTTTTCAAGCTTTTTTTTTCATCTGATGATTCTGCCAGTAATACACTTCCAGTCCTAGGATGACAGCTTTCACTGGCCCTTCTGTACCAGCACAACAGAAATAACCCTGACCCTCCCTTATTGTCCATAACATAGAGGGACATGGTTCTGTAGTCCTCAGAGAACATTTCATTCTTGATAGTCAGCACAGGCAGAGAGGACAAAAGAATTATAAGCTCACACGAGTTTCAGGAAGATCAACAGGTATTTTTTTTTACTTATCAAAGCGATATAAGAATATGATTTCAATGGTATATTCTACAGACCAAAGGGGACCAGATAAGAAAAGTTCATTGTTAGGGTTAAGAACTAGATGTGGATAAGACTGCTCATTGACAAGCTACAGCTGTGAATCAGCAGTTAAAACACTGAAAGCCACACCACCTGCAATATGTTTTCATCCCACTGTGGTGCAAGCAGGCACAGCCTACATGAGAGTGGCAACTCTGCTCTGAATTTGGGAGCTGTGCACCATCTTTGCCACACCATCACAGGAAGCTGCATTAGGTGCACCTCAATGGCAGGATGAACAGGTATTTTTAGTCCTTTCAGGAGATGTTGAACTACGATAAAACTGTAAGTTCATATGCGTTTATAATTAAGTGATGCAGTGCTCATTTTTAATGAGAGGCCACAGTTCTACTTTAGGAAAATAAAAATATTTAAACCATGAGATTCCATGCAATAAAGACTCAAGTACTAAGCCTACATTCCATTTTTACCTCTATGCTTGGTGGAAGATTTGAGATCATTATTAAATACTGAAAAAGCTGACATCTGACTTTATCTAAAAACCTCATTGGTTCTTCTATTTATATCCCTGATTATTACCCGGCAAAAGCAAAGAAATGTATTTAATTATAAAGCATCCAGAAAGCTGACTAATCCTGAGGCTGACCACAGATCTTCCATGTCTCCAGGTTTCATTAATTCCCCACACTGCCACAACTGTCTAAAGAGTGTTTGTGCACATAACTAGGCTGATTTGTTAAGAGAGATTTTTTTTAAAATACCCAATCAGGTTCAAAGAAAATTTCTCTTTTTCTTTCTTAATTCCCCTGAAATTGATTAGATGTTTGAAGTAAGCTCTGGCTAAAGTGAATATTACTGTGTTATTAAATCAGTCCCAATGGCTTTTGCATAGAAGTAGCTAAATGGTTTGCAGCAATGTTTCTCAATTCTGCTTTTCATGCCCACTAATAGTGTTTTGTATTTTCAGATAGAAGCACAGGGTTATTAATCAGCACTTTCTAAAATGTACCAATAACAGGCTTATTGAATTGATCATAAAATAAAGAGTATGTACAAGCCCATAGCAGCCAATCAAATTTCAGGGTACTTTAATTGGATCGCTAAAAGATGATTTCTGATTGGTTAATATATTTTAAAGTAAATAGTTCAGTCTCCTAGAGTTCTGAAAAAGCTATAGCACAACAACCCAACTAAATGTTCAGGTTATATCAGCTATATAATGTAACGAAATGTACAGGGCTAAATGCCCTTCAGGAAATTCAATAACGATAAGGATCAGAGTGATGCCACCTCCGTGTCAAGCAATCATGAAAAGGTGTGTA
The DNA here is from genome assembly GCF_000935625.1 of Nanorana parkeri. Classification (NCBI taxonomy): domain Eukaryota; kingdom Metazoa; phylum Chordata; class Amphibia; order Anura; family Dicroglossidae; genus Nanorana; species Nanorana parkeri. The sequence goes on along the minus strand of NW_017306320.1, from coordinate 1,443,503 downwards.
TATCTAATAAATAATTGTGTAACAGGTTATAAATTGTGTCAACAGTTGTCATAAAAACGTGTCATAAATTATCTTCTTATATAAATAAATGAATAGAAATCTACAAAAACCATGTGTCATATATGTGGAAAAATAAAACATTATGTCATTATAAACCAGTCCGTGTTGTTTTCTTCCGAAAGATATTAAAAATGCGAACTTATACTAATTTTTTTAGAAATGTACTTAAAGTTTTTTGACTTTCTTAGAGTTCTCGGATCTTCAACACAAGAAGCCCCAAAAAATGATGAAAATAAAAAATAAAAATAGAAACACTCATAAAAAATATTAAAAAACAAAAGAAATGTTCAGTGTTGTGAAGTCTCCAACGAAAAACACCAAAAAAAGTAAAAAACAGGCAGATCCCCTATAGGGGATACACTCAGCAGATCCCTGATGATCGAAAGCCTATATTCTTATCCCGTGGAGGTCAAAGATGTATATCCTCTTCCCTCGTTTAGTGGAAGCCTCAGGCTCCAGACCTGCTTGTTGCTCCGAGATGAAGGAATTTAAATCTTTTCTGTTTGATCTCTCCTATTGGGTATCCATCCAGACAAAGAACACAAAAGGTACGCTCATAGCGTAGTAAGTTCAACTTTAATGGGTTCAATTCATAAATACAAACAAGCGCTACATAAATTCCATAAAATCAATAAAATTCACCGTGGAAAGCCGGCTAGTCACTCGTTCTGAGTGCAGAAAAGACTGAACAATGACGTAAAGGTAGGCCTGCCCCCGACGCTTTTCGTCATATGGACGTTCTCAAGGGATGACAGGTCTCAGCTATACACTGATCAGCCACAACATTATGACCAATGAGAGGCGGGGTGAAAAACATTGATTATCATGTTACAATGGCACATGGAAGTGGGTGGGATATAATAGGCAGTAATTGAGCATTTGTTCTTGAAGTGGATGTATTGGAAGCAGAAAAATGGGCAAGCGTATGGATTTGACCAACTTTGACAAGGGCTTAATTGTGATGGATAAATGACAGGGTCAGAGCAACTCCAAAACTGCTGCTCTTGTTCCCGGTCTGCAGTGGTCAGGACCTATCAAGAGTGCTTCCAGGAAGAAAAACCAGTGAACCGGATCACGTGTGGCCAAGGCTTATTGTTGCACTTGGGGATTTAAGGCTAGCCTATGCAGTCTGATCCAATAGAAAAGCTACTGTAGCTCAGATTGCTGACAAGTTAATGCAGGTTCCGATAGAAAGGTTTCTGAACACACAGGGCATTACAGTTTGTTGTGCATGGGGCAGCATAGCCGCAGACTGGTTAGGGTGCCCATGCATAGCGCAATGTTCTGATGGAAAACCTTGTTTCCTGTGTGGAAGCAGTGTTCTCTCTGCAGAGGTTCAACACACCCCATGTTGAGGCACAAATATAACGCTGCAATCAGCAAAGACAGGCCTGGAGCACAAGAAAACAAATGTGTGGAGGGACAGCATGCATGACAAGGGGAGAAGGGGAGCATAGATCACACAAAGTTAAGTTTCAAGTTCAGGGATAGTTCAGAAGGGGTCGTTACTTACCTAATTTGGTGAGAAGTGTTTCAGGGAGGGATTTCCTAAGGGTGGTTCGTGGGGAGGTGGAAGTATATAGTCAAAGAGTTGCTGATGGTGTGAGAGTTTCCCTCCCACCCGCCCTAAGTCAGGGTTATGGATCTTGTATTTCACAGCAGCGTTTTTGGTGGTCTTGCGTCCTCGAAGGTGGTTTTTATTGCTGATTTATTGGGAAATGCTTCGGAACCCATCCTAGGCATGGTGTCCTCTAATTGGTATGGTCAATTGGTTGTACCCATGTAATATTGGGCTATAAGTGTCCGCAGTCAACAGATATTGTCCTTGAGGCAGTGGTATTGAGGTTGGAAGCCTATTGTTAGGTGGCCGAGGCCGCAGACTAAGGTTATGGTGTGCCTTTGTTATGTGAGGTGCCTTCAAGGACCTGAAAAAACTTTATTTTTTTATATGATTGTATTATTTTGTTATTACACTGTTATTTATAATTATGTTGGTATTTAATTAAAGAAAGACCGCTGTGGCCTTTTTGAACTCCACACTGGCCTAAGTGTATTTTATTTGCCAGGTAATCTGGGAGGTGATTGGGCTCTTTAGAGTGTGGGGTAATTAAAGGGATATTGAGAGGGGTAGGCTACCTCTGATACATTCTGGTCAAGCTTAAAGTATAATAAGAGACAAAACTTTTTTTTATATTTTGGAGCAATAGAGTAGGGGAATGTATTTAGCTGATTTAAACTAACACTTCAGTTGGTCTTAAATGGTGTAGATACATTCCTTTAGATACCATCGTGTTTGTGCCACTACATTATAGAATTGAGGTTCAGAAAATGACAATGTTACTCGCATATCATCTGACATGTCAAGTCGATATTTCCACTTTGATTTCAGATTCAATAATGTATAGAATCCTGCTTATTATATTATATAATTCAGAGATCCAGCCCTATACCCCCATCATGTGGTTCCCCATCATTGATATGAATTCCAGTGATTAAGAATCCCTGTTATAGTACCTTAGGCCATCCTGGATACTGTAGAGGGCAAAAAAATGTATGTTCAGACACACTGTTTACTTCAAAGATTCCTCTATGCCTTATTGAACACTACTTCACTTATTAGAAAAGTTGAAAAGAAGAATTGCTAAGTTGTCCAGTGCTAGTCAATCAGATACCCGCTCCTCTTTCCAGTGCCGTTTTAAAATAAAAGGAAGACTCTCTGCAGATATGGCAAGTAGATATACGCCTTTCTAATACTTTCAGGTTGAAATGTACTAGTCCTTGAAGACTGAAGTTAAAGAACACCATTTATTGCACCTCCATGATAACAATAATAAGACTATACTACTATAATTTAAGAACAACAGCCTCACCCACCATAGCAGAAACATACTTTCATTGTCGTTCTTTTCTCTTTGGCATCTGTCAAAACTAATGTTTGACTTAGTCATACTCTTGACACAGCTAGACAACGCTAACGCCTTGCAATGATTTGCCTGTCAAGCGCTTGAATGAATACTCTTTGATTTATAGGCAGGCTTCTAAAAGAAGTGATATATGAATATATTACCCATATTTTATTTATTTTGATTAAATCACAGAAACACCTTCTTTAAGTCATAGACCCCATAATTTATTTTTTCTTAAAATATAATCACCCGCTAGTGTGGCATTGTGGCAAGATTACATTGGATGATATAATCAGTCTCCTTGCGTCCTTGAAGTGACATTTTCTATAATTCACATCATAGAAATGACACATTGACTGTCTGCTCTATAATTATGTGTTTTATATATGTAACAACATTAGAAGGAAAAGCAAGCATCCTCTTCAGTCCACCTCTCCTCCCTTTCGGTAAACAAGCAGGGGATAAGGTCACTTACTGTCTGACCACACAGGCAATTTAGACAATGCTTTGAAAAGTATCTGTATCTGGATTTCATGTTCTAGAACAGCGGTCTAATCAGAAAACTTTTAAAATGATGAGCTGTTGATGATATCACTAAGTATAACTAATTATATAATAGCAGTATAATTAAATAGAACTTCTTTTTCTAAAGTGCAGCTAAAATTCTCTTATATCCTTGCAAATATGTGTCTGTGCATCTGACAACCTCTTATATATTATACTGAAATATAGCACAATTCAAGCAAGACCAGAACACTGAAATATAAAAGGCCCTAAACTTTTTCCACGGGTCAGATCTACTCAGCTTTGGCATGTGGAGAAGGTAATAAGAGATTTAACTTAGTACACTTGTACCTGGCTTAGAGATTGGGAAATCAAATCTAAAGAGTATTTTTTTCAATGCTGTACTATAGATTTAGAAACAAGTTACAAAATGTGCAACCAGTTGAAATACAAATAGTGGATTGTAGAATTAAAGCTGAGTTGCAAGCCCCAGAGAAATAGGTATGCAGCTCAGCATTTTACTAACAACCACCATTTCATAGCCTGTATCTCTTTGTGTCTAAATAAGACTGCAGCCCAATAAGCACCAGAGTTAGACCTACTGTACTTAGTCATCGGCACAAAGTAACAGAACTGTTATGACATGCTTACCTCTATTCCTCTGTTATACATGAGGGGTATAGCTGTTACTTAGCTGTGCCAAGACAGAGCACCGGAGTGGGTGAGCAGGAAGCAGCATTGTTACTGAGAGAAAAATGTATTTTAAGGCATTTAAATGGGGGGGAGGGGGGACAGGACTATAATGAGATAAAAAGGTGTGAGATTTGAATTGTGTTTTAACTTTAACTATTTATTCCCTGAGGCCATCAAATATGAAAGAACACATGTATATGAATTACGCATGGGCGTGCTTTGTGAAGTCCCTGAAGTGGGTGGATGTGGTAGTGAGAGGCTTGATCGGGGTCATCTGTGTATTTAGCTTCTGTTGATAAACTGAATATAAGAGAAAAGATGTAATTGTAATGAAGTTTGGAAACACTTACCTTTCCTGTTGCCGGACCCAAAGAACGCTACTATGATCAAAAGTAATCAATGGCTGTTGTCGGTGCAGAAACTGACACTTCCAGGAGTGTCAGTCCCCTGTGTCCCTTGGTTCACTTTGTGGTAGCAATAGAAGTAAAAAAAAAGTTTTAAAAATAGGGTTAAATAAGCTCAATAAACCCCTCAAGAAAATACTTTACTGCTCTCTGCCCCATGTACACACACATACGAACATGAACGCGTGCACTGTGTCACTGCTGGCTGTAATGGACGGACCTGGGCATGTCAGACTGCTGGTCTAAAATGGGCAAATTTGATTGACAAGCCAGGAGTCTCCTTGTCTTCTGGTCCACCGTGACACAACTCCATGAATGAAAGGCCAGGAAACTCCTGGTCTGTTACGCCCATTGCCGGGTACAATCCATTCTATCAGTGGTCACAAAACAGATATTTCAGTTTGTACTATACCAACTGTTTCTCATATATTTTGGGGACTATATTGGGGAGAACCCTGTGCTGAGTTCCTCGGTCTGTATTCCAGCTGTGATCATTATGAGGGATCCGCTCTTTGTTGGATTTCTTTTTTTTACATTTTATGTATAGAATGCAGCAGAATATGCTGCAGCAAGCAATGGTGGAACATCCACAACTCTAAGTTGGACAGAACACAGTTGGGAGCTATTTTAGGGAGATCTCTCAGGTTCTCCTTGTCCATCTATTAGCAGAGTGTGGTGCAGCTAATAGATGAATGAGGATAGCAGGAAGAGAAGTGTCTGGCAGTGGGCAGTATGCGTAGGAGAGGGGTGTGGAGGGTCGAATGTGGGCAATGTGTGCAAGAGAGGAGCGTGGAAGATTTCATATTAGGCAGTATATACATCTGAGGCATTAAGGAGGTATGACAGTGGGCATTCTATACAGAAGAGGAGTGCAAAGGGCATGATAGCGAGCAATATGTGCAAGAGAGGAGTATAGAGGGTATGACATGGGGCAGTATGTACATGAAGGGAATGCAGAGAGTATTACAGTGGGATGGAGCTCCATTAGTTAGCTTTTCCATTCTTCCAGATGTTGGGCCTAGTTGCTGCATTGGCAATAGAAGGCTTTTAGTTTATTAGTAAATGGACTTCTTTGACCAAAAAGAGGACTAAAGCCCCAAAAAGTTTTGGTTTTATTTCTCTTTTAAAAATGGGGAAGGGAAAAGCAGAACAAAGGGGCCAGGTAGTTGTGTTGCAGTGCCATTCTGATAGGAGGAGAAAGCAGAGTGACAGAGAGATGAGCTCATCAGTCGTTTCACTGTCCAGTCACAGGGTGGGGGGTAAGTAAATGCAAGTGAAACTGCAGCAGAGAAAAATCAAGTCACCTCCCCTTAGACAGGGTCATGCTGTATATATGTACATATATTTTTATATATATTGCAACAAGGACACTCCACTGAAGACCGTATATATATATATATATATATATATATATATATATATATATACACATACACTATATGCTTTTTAGAAACAGACTTCCTTTTTAAGGTCTAGCTTCATCTACCTTGCCTGAAATATTAAAAAGTAACACTGAAGTACCCTGACATTTGGCCACTGGTAATTACAGTGACATTTTTAATGACAAAAAGTCTTAACTTTGAGAGTCATGCATAATAGTCCCCCAAATTCCAGAGATGCAGCAATTAAGCCAGCATCAGGCTATGGGACTGTGTTGTCGCTATGAAGTGATGGATTACCCCTTTTCAATGTGTTCTGCTCTGTGCAGGCCAATCTGCCAGCTGTTCTAATTGTGTCACAATCATTTCTGCAGAACAATGTGCTCCTCTTGATACTGATCAAAGAGTTGCTTCTGTGACAGACCTCACTTAACCAGTTAAGCGCTGTCCATGCACATTACTGCTGCCCCTAGGCAGCCTAAAGATCCGCATCACTTATCTGCTAGATACGTGCTGTAAAGTCTATGGATCGGTGTGTCACTGTTTTTCTAGCATCCAGTCCTGCTGGCACTATTTGATAGATCCTTTGAATCCTTTGTATTCTTTTGCGAGACTTATTTGTAACCCACCGTGCAAGGCATCCTGGGAGAAACCTCCTACTCGCATTGTAATTGAGGCTTTCTATGTCTCAGGCACAGAGAGTCAAATGTGTATTTACCTAATGCATACCAAGGCAGGGATTTTGTATCAGTCGTTCTCTGTGTATTTATATCCCACAGCGCCACGTAATACAAGTACATGGAGGTATCCAAAGACATTAGACTGCTGTCAGAACCTGTCAAAATCGCTGATATCAAACCACAGAGGTCTATATATGTGGACCAGGTTGATCACAGCATCACATTTAAAAAACAGAAAAGTGTTTTAGCTGTTTATAAACTTTCACTCATACTGCCCAATCACCGATACCTCCTATAAGGAATATGCAAGATTTGGGGGCATTCAAAATGTTGCCCCTTTTTCTTCCACTGTAGTGTACAAATGAGGTCATAGGAAAGAGGTCCAGTTGGTGTGTGAAGGAGGAGTTCTGTAGGGTCAGTCAAAGGGAAACAATCGTATCTCTGGAGACAACTAGGGTAACCATGTGAACGACTGAAAAGATTCCCCCTTTCCAGGAAAACACAGGCCAGAGCCCATATTTCTCCAGGGACATCTGAAAGTTAAGATTGTAAGAGACTTTATGGTGTAGTCTAGAGACTCATGGCAACTCGTGAAGGGCCTGGCCTTCAGATCAATATTTCATAGGATTGTACGCCCTATAAACAAAACAAATACCTTCAATCGTTGTTCTTAACCCATATATACATATACATACCTGTATTTCAAAACGTTTAACCATAGACCACCATAAATAACAGTCCAATAATGCTCAGTCAAAAGACTCGAGCAAAGAGTCCATGAAAATACCACTTAATACCTCTACTTCCTGTCCACCCACAAAGTGGGCGACATTACCCAAACAAAGGATGACCGCGACAAGCCCAAGATACGGGCGGGAGGGCGGCACGCAAATTCAAGGTAATCCGGAGATGAAGCTGATTCTGCCCAGATACAGCTATGCCCTTAGCAACTTGAAAATAGAAAAAGGAGCCAGCAGCGTATCCAACAACATACCAAATAAAAAAAATTTAAATTAATTTACCGATTATATAAAACCAATGCTTATGATTAAATCAACTTATTTAATACTTCTTATTGTTTTGGAAGTGTGACAATCCCATGGGGCCACTACTCCTATACGTCCTTTTTCCGTGGCCCTAACATTCTTTTTTGCTACTTTCCAGATAATTAAAAATAAAGTTACAAGCAAAGAGCAGTGGTTTGATTTATTTGTCTTCATAACTATAAAAATAGCTTTTGTGCAAGGGGACAAAGTGAGATATCCACCTTATCTCCTTTGCTAAAGCAAGCCTATTGTTAACAAATATCAATAGCTCAAGCTGAAAAGTACATATTCAACTTAAAAAGTCACAGCAGGTCCTCATTCTTTTCCCTTCTCCCCTCCTTCTTTGTGCCTTCTCTCTTTAAATGTACAAAGTTTCAATCAGAGAGACACAGTCTGAAAGGAAGCTTCTGTGCTTCCTCTTTTGAAATACTGTTCTGTGATTCCAGTGTCAGAGGTACACTCTGTATTCAATGATAATTTGTAAAACGAAAATGTTATATAAATAGTTAAAAAATAAAAAGCTTATTTTAGAAACTTACAGGGTTATTCCCAAAAGGGTGAAGAGTTTGGAGAAGGCAGGAGAAGCAAACAATCTAGGCTAAAATAGCTGATTAGGAAAAATCCTCTAATTTGGCTCACTTTCCAGTTTAGCTCTGTTGTCCTAGATTGTTCACTTGCCTTCTCCAAACTCTTCACCCTTTTGTGAATGACCCTGTTAATGTAGATTGAAACCTTAACAGAATGTTAATTAGCTAAACAATGTTAGTTAGAGTGAATGTTAGTTAAACAACTTTGTATCATAAAAAAATTGCCACTTCCTGTCAACATGAATCTAAGTGATGGCTGCACTGGATTCCTTACTAATGGTGACAACGGATGCTGACCCTTTTCTGCATCTTGGCCAGCTGAAGTCTCCATTTGATCTTTTTATGACAAGGTGACAACATAGGAGCACAATCAGGAGGCAGGGGCAGAGCTTTGTCATCCTATAACAAAAAGTGCCTAATCAAGGACCTTCATGGCAGGATATTTTTATTCTAATGAAACCTGCCGATTTAAAAATATTCAAACTCACCGGTGGTATCAGCTGAGAGTATAGACTCATTTAAGAAACTTTTAAATGCTTTCCTTAGTGAACACAGTATACAGGGGTATACTGTAGGTACTCCAAATGACTTTGGATGAACTGGATGGACCTGTGTGTTTATTAATTGTGTAAGTATGTAACTTTAAAACTAACATTAAAGCAGAACTCTGGGAAAAAGTGTTCTTAACCCTTGCACTGGGGCTCCCCACGCACTGCAGGGGTTAAGTGCTCATTTTCGCCAAGGAGTGAAATTAACAAAGTTATATTCCCCTGAACTTAGAGCTGGCTGGCTGCTACTGTTTCCTCCTCCACTACAGTGATGCAATGTCCCTTGGTGTCCTCATGTCCTATACACAGAGTATAGAACGTGATGACTCAAGAATCCGCTGGAGTGGAGGGGAGAGAGGCTCTAAGAGCAAGCCATCTCCGAGCATCGGGTGACTATAACTTTTTTTTTAGCACCTAGACAAAAATGAGCTGTTAATCTTTGCAGTGCAGTGGTAGCTCCACTGCAAGGGTTAAAACACTTTTGCCTAGAGTTATGCTTTATCCTATTAAACTTTGTATGAGATTTTAATTATTGGCTTTGCATCTAGTAAAAAAACAAAACCATTATACTTTCCATTTATTGCGCTTTTTCTGCCTGTGACAGGTCCACGTTAACCCTTAAAATTTTATAAAACAATATGTTTTATCAATATTACAAGAAGGTCACCTTCCACTAAATGTGCCATATACTGTAAGAATGGGTGCCACTGCTCTACACATCCCACACTTTTGAAAACAATGTCATAGATGACTGATCTTTATGTGTCCCAAGGATCTCTTGACCCTAAACAAATGGGAAAAGATATCAGGAATAAAAATTCTGCAAAATTTCAGACAACTGCTACATTTTTGCAATTCCATATTGCAAGCAGGATCTTGTGCACCATGAATTCTAGTTTTAACGACATGCCTAATTGTACTTTTGACCGATGATGGTCTCTTAATTATGGTAAAAAAAGCAAAACTAATTAGGACTGGGCATTAGCAATTCCGCAAAGATAGTTCAAAGCTGCCAAGGATAACGCAAGTAGCAAAGAGAGAACAGCACAGATGGAACTTTTGATTTTCTGCATTATTATACTTATGTCACCCTTATTCCATCTTTCTCTGGTTGATAATAACTCACCAGAGCCGAAATGATAAAAGGGACACTGTGCTGCGGACAGAGAGAACACAGGAATCATTTCTGGGTTTTGTGATACGTCTCACATTTGACCTTTCATTCTGGTGCTGCTCATCATTCACATCAGGCGGAATCTTGGCTTGAAGTGCAAATAAAAAGTGGTCCTGGTAGGCATGTGGGCAAACAAAGGCCGAAGGATGCGGTAAATAGTTTATTGATTAGACAGGTCTGTCCTTGGTCTCACTCCCCATAGTAAATTCATAAAGAATACAGTGACTGAGCGTGTGAAGGTTCATAAGAATGAGCGTCATAAGCAGGATAGATGGTGGTTTCTTTCCAGGCCATCAGCCAAGCTGAGAAATGGCAGAGTATTTATAGGATAAGATCACAGATACAATGAATTAACCTTAGTCAAGGGAGTTACTGGAGAAAGTCAATGCCGAGGAGAATAGAACAGAGAGAGGGAGAATTTGATGACAGAAAAGGAACCATTGACCAATGTAGCCTATTATTCTTGACTGTATGTTTAATCTAAAACCATGTGGCAATACATTTTAGCTTATGGCAATATTTCAGTTGCATAGTTATATCTATGCTGATAGTATGAGATTTCTCAAGCTGTACTGCAGAGTTGCCTGCAGTAACTGGATAATGTATGAGCCATGAGCACTAACTAATGTACCAAAGTGATACAGATTGATAGCACTTGTCATAAAAAGTTCAGACAGGTTTAAAGTTTACACAAATGTGCCATCTGTGTTGCCTAATGTGAATGTGTTCTTTGCCCACACAGGGCACACTTTTATGGTGCAGCCCTCGGGCCACAGCAGCCACTTGTAGGAGTATTGATTTGTAAAGGGGCTGCAATGGCAGTGATCTCTATTAGTCCCATGTAACATGTCCCCCTCTTTAACTGTCTCCTGCAGAATATCTCCTGCCTTCCACCACACCTGTAGCATGTCCCTAGTCTCTTAAAATCTCCAGCAGTGTGTTAGCTGTCTCTGACAATATTGTTTATAGTATAAACAATCCACTACTCCAATTCTCAGGTCTCATTCTGCCATGAATCCCGCCACAGGTGCAGACAAAAACGGCTCACCTCCGCTGTACATCATATGAGTTCTTCTAAAAAACAAGCCATACTTCCGCGGATCACCTTACATGAAATACCTTTTTTTGTTGTACCAGATACATGCTGTGGAACAACTTTCCATGTATACAACACCTCATGCATTTCACCAATGTGGCTTAGTAATAGAGGCCTGTATCTGTTACTAAAATAAAAAGTTGTTTTATTTATGGTGATCCACGGAAGTGTGGCTTGTTTTTGAGAAGAACTCCCCTGACAATCTTTTAATGCTAACATTTACTTAATGTGTGGCCCCCTACTACTGGTCTAAACTGTTCCAGCATTGTGCATTAATCAGAGGTTTTTGTTTCATAAATTTCAAATACGTGTAAAGCAACACTGCCATACCAAAGCACCTCTGCAAAGCATAGACACTAACTCTAGTCTAGAAGAGCTCTCAACTGGGGCCATACATAGCAATGAATAAATCGGTAGCCCCTTCCTCTTAAAGGGTGCAGGGATACACCCAGACTCCATCAATGGTAGCTGAAGGGCCCCAGTTTAGGGATCATACTTTGCAGAGGTGCCTTGGCGTGGCAATGTGGCTTCACGGTTATTCACAAATGTTTCCACCTGTGAAATATGCCAGACTGGTGTGCCAAATAATTGCGTGTTGTAGTAAAAAAAGTTTCTGGTGTCCCAAAACACACTTCTTTGGAAGAAAAAAGTTGTCCCACAGCAATACATTATACACAATACAAAAAAACTGTTATATAGATGTTAGATGCATACACTTTATGGGACCACATTTTTTTTTATTTGACCTGTTTGATGATTGAAAAATACTGCTGGTTATATGAGTAGCTTTCATACACTACACAAACCCGTTATAGGCAGATTAATAGACAGTAGATCTCCATCTAAAACTTGATGCTAGTTTTTTTAATTTTTTTTATTTTCAACATTAGCCAGAATGTTTTTGAAGTCTTTATTTACATTGGCATTTCTCCTTGATTCCTGTGTGCTCACCCAGGTGGGAAACGAAAATAAATCTCCCCAATGTTGACACAAAGAGCTGTACACTCTCAACAGAGGTTACCCTTTCTCCGCTGTATCCAAAATTAGAAAAAAAGAGTACCACTTAGAACATGCCTTTCTTAGGGACTCTCTTTTGCTTCCCTTGGCATACCTGCTCACTACTCTGATCTGCTGCAGTTGCTCAAACCTGACATACCCAAACATCTGGGTATGGGGCAATAGTGCCGAATAACCTAACCCCAGACCTGTGCACCATGATATCAAGGAGAGTGCAATGTGCATAGTTTTTTTTAAATAAAAAAAGTGACTTTTAAAAGTTTTTTGTATCTATGGTAGGCTGCAGCTGTTTATCAAGGTGGCATACAGGCAGCATCCTGTAAAAAGAAATTCCTAATGCTTACCTGTCCAGCAGATGGTGACTCCAGTCTTCACTCTCTTCCAGAGCTATGGCCGCCACTGGACACTTCTGAGAGTATCAGATCAGATGCCCGCTCCGATGCTGCGCGCTGTGGTTCCACTCATCAGCTTCTAGATGATTACTGGACTGCAGGACAAGTTAGTGACATAGTGGCTGCCAGGTGGAACCACAGCGCACAGCAGGGGAAGCAGTATCTGAAAGTGCCCAATGCTGGCAGCATTCGTAGCTCGGGAAGAGAGTGTTGATTCGAGTTGCTGCCTGCAAGAAAGGAAAGTATTAGTAATCTACTTTAGCAGGCCCTTGCTAATCTTTTTATGTAGAAACCGGGTCACTTTAAAGCAGAGTTTCAGCAAAAAAAAGGATAACATAGAATAGCACATTAAAATATAAAATATCAAAACCAGCTTTTGCTGCATTATTCAACTTCAAACAAGAGATTTTCCCCACCGTATTTTTTGTGCCACTAGATGACCTCCTCAGCCTAATGGCCAGCATTATTCCATCCATTCATTCTGAGCCCAAGTTGTCTAGGACCTGGCCCATCCTGTGACTGGACAGTGAAAGAGAAGCAGCACAGTGATGAGCTTATCTCTATGTCACTCTGCTTTTCCTTCCTATCAGCATGCTTCTTGTCAGCACATGCACTGAATGGCTCCTTGTACTGCTTCTTTCTCTCACGCTCCAACCCTGCTGTGCTGGTGCAGCAAGAGGATAGTACCAGGTCAAATCTAGGTGCTTACACTACTTGGATTGAAACAATCTGTGTCTTTTAACATGCCTCAGCTTTACAGTATTGTGTGGCACCGGGGGGGAGGGGTTGGGGGGTTCTGCTATACAGTTGAGGGGGTCAGCTTGCTATATATGACCCTGCAACAGCCCAGGAATTAACAGATCTTGTTAAAGTCTATTTTACACTGGATACGTTAGCTCATCAAACCTTTATTTTGCCTTTTTCAGCTTTAGGGAAAACTAGAATGAAACAAATGAACAATATAACAATTCAATTGTGAATTATTTATAGCAAACACATTGAGCTTGCATAATGCTGCCCATGTATAATATAATTTATAATCTCTGCAGCAGAAAAAAATCAAAGCAACACTTGTGGAATTGTTTTTTTCCTTATTTACAATAAATTCTGATAAATGCAGGAGATACTAAAAGGAAAATTATACCCGAGGAAATAAGTTTGCTTTAATCACCTTTTAAAAATGTATTTTCTCTTTCTACCATTGTTTCTTTCTTTCATTTTAATTTTTAATATCTGTAGGAGCACAGATGAAATTGCCTGGCATTTGTTTGCAAAATCATCAAAATAACTTTGTAACCGGCTTCAGTAATTTGCTTCATCGCAGAGAGTATTAGGAATAATTTGCTTTTTTGCCTAGTGCCTAATGCAAGCTTACTTGGACAATCTGCCTTTTTCTGGCGATAGAGGAAATATACATCACAACACAGTGTAAGGCTAGTATCTTCCTTGCTTTTAAAAGGAAAACCAAGGGATCTATTTGTTCCCTGCTGGCGCCAGTTTCTGGGACAGGAACTGAGGGGGATTCTCCATAATAGGGCACACGGGTCTACGGAAAATTCCTGAATAACGTTTTTGGCCGAAGATTTTGTAGATTTACTGCCAGAAGTAAGGAACACTTATAATGCCCCTGATCAGATGATTCACAAGATCCAATAATTTAGAGGACTAGATAACCCAGCCCTCTTTTAGTAAAAAGGTATGTTCACAGCAGCCATACCTCCAGTGTGTGTTAGATCCACTTCCCTTGCCCTTTGTTGACACTAGCTTGCTTGTTAGCCCTACAAATGTCCAGAACTGAATAACAGGATTTACTCACCTCCCATAAACTTCAATAGGATTTACCACAAAGTTCACAAACATGAAACTTTAAGCAAGATTTGCAAAATTGTTCAATAATCGAAACCAATTTTTTTGTGCTTAGGCACTACATTTTCCCTATAACAGCAAATTTTTTACTTTTAGAGTTCAGTTCCACTTTGAAAGCATGCTAGCAGCTTGTGTAAAGTGACAGTCAACATTTCCATTCAGATCTATGTTTAAAGCAGAACTCTGGAAAAAAGTGTTCTTAACCTCTGCAGTGGGGTTACCCCCCGCACTGCAAGGGTTAAGTGCTAATTTTTTTCTATGTGCTACAAAAAAGTTATACTCACCCGATCCTCAGCCGGCTTGCTCTTAGATCGGTCCCTAGAGCCTCTCTCCCCCTCCTTTGCAGTGGTTCAAGGATCCTTAAGGCATCACAGTCCATGCACAGTGTATAGGACGTGAGGACGCAGAGGGACATACCATCGCTGCAATGGAGGAGACAGGCTTCAGGGGGGCGGAGTAGCAGCTGGGGTTTGGGTGAGTATAACTTCTATATTCTAGCACCTAGACAAAAACAAACACTCAACCCTTGCAGTGCAGGGGTAGCCCCTGTCGTGCTTTGACTTCCACAAACTGAAGCTGGATGGTGCTTTAAAGATTTCAACAAGCCTGCTTGAAACTGACTGAAAGATATGCAAATGCTTAGTAATAGCAAGTGTGCTGTGCACATTGTTCTTACACATAACTCCAAAACGTCCTCCATTTGGAGAAAGAGTACCTCTTTTGGGTCTCAAGATTGGCTCTCGGGTGGTCAGTGTGGGTATCTCTGGTGGTCATGCAGGGCTCTCTGGTGGGCAGTGCGGTATTTAGTCAGACTCAGGGCATTCCAACATGCATTACAAAAAGCTTACATTTTAGCGAATATAAAGGGAGATAAAGGGATTCTTTGCTGTCCCCTATTATTCTCTGCCGAACACTCCCCCCACCCCAGTGTCGGGCACCAAGACCAGTGCCGTTCCCCCCCCAAGCCCCAGACACCAAGGGGGTGATTTACTAACCTAAACACACGCACGCACCAGGTGCGTGTGATTTTCACACAGCAAAACGTATTTATCAACCAAAAAGTCTCTAAAAGCATATTTCCACTAATGCCATATATGGAAAAATCATGCACATGATGCATATATAATGCTGCTTCACAGTTTAGACAAAAATGGTTAGCTCATGCATTTACATTCCTGCATTCATCAACGCAAGCAACACAACATAGAGCTAATTTACACAACATCACCTTGCAATTCATGCAGGGCTTTGCACAACACACCTGCTGGGTCATGCTGGGAGGTCATGATCATGCTAGGAGGGAACACACTACAGAGGTGTATACATGTTCGTGGTGTGTTTATAAGGTTAGTAAATCAACCCCCAAGACTCAGCTGCTGCTGTCCCCCCCCCCCCGCAGACACCCCCCCAGACCCAATCCTCTTACTTACCTTTACACTCCAGCAGCAGCCTCCACCGCTCCCACCTTGCTCTTCTTCATCTCCGCCCGCTAAAAAGAAAGCCCCCCCCCAAACCTTCCTGCACATGAACAGGAATGTACCAAAATACCGCAATTGTACAGGGGGGTCGGGGCCGACCCCCCTATGGCCACGGCAGACCCCGCAAGCGCCTCCCACGGACACCTTTCCGATCCCTGTTTTTGGACTGATGTACAAATATTTATTAAAAGGTTCTATTTAACTACCAAAAGAGTTATTTTAAACTAAAACCTTCATCTCATCTCTTAATTATCTTCTGCTAGAAGACATCTGCTAGAAGGTGTCACTCTTTCTCATCTCAGAAAGTTAGGAGGTATGACTAGACAAGCTGTAGCCATTATGTACAGCCTTACAGTCATGTTAGAGTATGTTCTAACTCAAACTCTAAAAAGTGCTATTTTTTTGTACGTCCTTGAACACCTTCCACACTACACTCCTCCCATGTAGTTCTTTGTTCTCTACAAGCAACATGAAGTGACCCACAATGCAGGTCACCCACAAAGGAACAGCCAGAGCCTGTTCATGGTGCTGAGAAAAATGTACAAAAAATATGTTGCAAAAAGAAAGGTAGGGGTTAGAAGAGGAATGAGAACAACTGCTTGGATATGCGAACATTCAGTGGTGTATTTTCAGACACTGTGAAGCCAGTTTATAAATCTGCATCATTAAAGTGTATGGAACCCCAAACACCTAAACCAAATATATTGTTGTACCTGTTTCTGTTATGTCTAAAGTTTACATATAAAAAGTTTTATATCAAGAGTTTCCAGTGCTTTCTGCTTTGCAGAGACTGAGGCTGAGTGCGAAGTGCATTGTTTATTTAAAACTAGGAGGATGAATTATAAAGCTTCTGCCAAGCCATACCTTAGGGGAATGCCATTTGCTCTAAATTCCCTCCAGTAGATGGAGCTGGGGAGCATAGAAAATGCCTCCATCTAGTGGAGGCAATGCCATGCAAATGGCATTCACACAGCATATGGTTGGGCAGAAGCTTTTTAAATCATCCCCTAAGTATTCTATTGTCAGGCTCAAGTTCTCCTTCAAAGCCCAGCTCTAAGCAAAAAATCAATACTAACTGTGTATTGGCAATAAAGTACCTTTATCGTCTGAAAACACACAATCACAACACATACAGCAATATCTTCTTTCAAAGTGACTGTCATCCTTATTATCTCTCCCAAGACATAAACACATTTGCCTGTTCACTATCTTAATGCGGACTGGTCCCCATGTAGTTCTCAGGTGTAGTGCTAATGACATAATTATTGTGAAAAGTGTTGGATGGGAATTATTCCATTGCTACTAAGTTCAGCCCCCAGATGATTTGCAAGTGTTAGAAACATGCCTGTGAACATGCCTACAACTCTGTCTGTGACAATTGAGGACAGGAACAGTGGCCAAGAATCATGAGACATTGGAAACATGGAGGGAATTATCTGATACTGCTGCACCGACCCTCCTCCAGGCATCCAAGTATAGTTGAGAAACCAGTGGCTTGAAGATAACATCACAGACACTAATATATATTATTATTATTATACACGATTTATATAGCGCCAACAGTTTGCACAGCGCTTTACAATATAAGGAAGACATTACAATCACAATACAATTCAAGACAAGATGATAAGGAGGGCCCTCTCCGTGATGGCTTACAATCTAAAAAGGAGGGAGAAGTGATACATGAGGAGGTAGCTGTGTGGGGATGAATTGTTTGAGAATGTGATGGTTCAGTGGTTAGGTTGAGGTGGGATAGGCTTCCCTGAAGAGATGAGTCTTTAGGGAATGCCTAAAGGCAGTCAAGGTGGGAGATATATGATTTCTCATTCATGCAGCTGATAAGTTCAATATATTATATGTCATGGACGTGTGTACGGCCAGAGGTATAATAGCAGATAAGAAGGCCGTGATCCTGGAGTTGCGCTTTGAGGATCTTCTAAATTTTCCCACAATAATTAAAAAAATCATGAAAGTAAGTCATGGCCTTTTCCGGGTGCTATGTTTGCTTATATTGGATAACAAACCTGTAATGTAACACTGAAATCAATAAGAGTTCGTACTGTTTAGAATCAGCCTAAGTGTAGGAGACAGGCCTTTAACAAAACCCAGATTCCTATTACTAGAATGTACTCCCCAAACCAATTAGGCAAACAGCTAAATACACAGCTGAAATACGTATGCATGGACTGTTTTAAAGTGCCAAAGGATCATGGCATTCCCATACCTTGCTGACCATACTTTTCTCTATTCCATTTAAGCAGGCCATCTTGGTCACTATCTTGCCCCACCTTATGTTAATGAAGAAGCAGCACACTGATGTGCTGAGCTCATAACTTTGCTGTCCTCCTGCAAATATGTTCAAACTGCTGACTGACAGCACAGCAGTAGAGCTCTGATTGGTGAACTGTTGAACCTGCCTTTCCACAATGTGAATTGTTCTGTGCATGGAATTACAGCAGGCTGATATAGGACAGATTCAAGTTTTTGTGCCAGGTCTATATAAAATATATGTAACTATTTTTAAAGAACACATAACTGGAATAAACATTGTTTTTATATCTGCCAGGAGTTAAGCTTTAACGTGCAAAGGTATTATTTGTTATGTCCTTTGCCTGGCGGAAAAACAATTGTTCAATGGCCTTGAACAACTTAATGATGGTCACTACACTGGAAAGTGGAACGCAGAGCCCTTTCTGGATTGTTTTATAGCCATCACCCACCATGGAAAGATTAATGATCCTTTGCTGGCACCATTTGTGGTGTTCTATGACTTTAACCATTATGATGGATTTTCAGCGTTAGTGCATTGCTTCTTATTTTTCTTCTAACATGTTGTGTCCTTTCAAGGCTCCGATATGATTCCACATATTCCCAAAGAATGTTCTGAGAACAAAATATTTATTCAGGATTAGCTTTACAGGGTTCTGTGTTTGTATGTACTTAAGGATTCAGAATATATTTAGCTTATGTCTGTTTTTTCTTACACAGAACTTGCTTATTTGTCAAGCAAATGACATTGCTCTCTGAAGTGGGGATAATGTTGAAAATAATCCCTTTTTCAATCTATTGGAGTAAAATAATATTTCTATGTTCTGTGTGTTTTCTGTTGACTGTTGCATTTTCCTATACATCATTGAGGGAATAAATAATTACACGATCCGCCATGGCCGTGTTACATTTTCAAACATCACAGACAATATCAGAAATTGGATAATGCTGACATTAATTGCATATAGTCAATGTTTAGCTGGCATGCGATAATTTGATTTAATCAAAGTTGCTACGCTAATGCCAATTTTAATGTGATTTTTTCTTCAACAATGGGGAAATGAATATCAGGATTGGCTAGATATAAAGAATAATATTTCATTTTGTAATCTAAAGCAATCAATACTTAGCAAAAAACAAGCCAGAAATGTTGCCTTATTTCAGGTGCTTATAACATCCCTGTCAAATGTAGTATTTAATTGATGAGTCAAGGGAAGCCTGTGCCTGAATAATTAGTGTTGCCACCAAGACAGCACCTTAATTGTGGGAGTGCCTGTCCGTTGATGGCAATAGCGTATTCGGAAATCTGGCTGGTCATCTTCTGTCTTACAACCAGACCCTATGAAAGCCTACCCCCTCCTGACACTAACAGAGTCATTCACAAAAGGGTGAAGAGTTTGGAGAAGGCAGGAGAAGTGGACAATCTAGGACGACATAGCTGAACTGGAAATTGAGCTGAATTGGAGAATTGTTCCAAATGAGCTATTTTGGCCTAGATTGTTCACTTCTCCTGCCTTGTCCAAACTCTTCACCCCTTTGTGAATGACCCTGTGAGTCTGATTTCTAATGCCAGGTAACCTGTACAACTGCCTGCTGCCCAGGGCAATTTTTTCCAGCGGGCACAGCTTCTGTGGGGGCTGGAATCTCCCTGAAGAAGCAAAAAAAACTTTAAAACCAATTGAACTTTAAGTCTAAAGCGGATCTTTACCCAGATCGTTAAAATAACAACAAACACATCTTTTGAAATGTTTAGTAATGGCAATCTACAAACACATACTTCTAGATAATTGCTGGCTTTGTATTCTTTGCATACCTTATTTCTCTTTTCTTCCCCAGTCTTCTGGCAGTGGCCATGTTTACTATGGGCAGATTACTCGCTCTCCTTTTGCTTCCTAGATTTCTGGCACATGTGACTAGACATGTAACTAGGACATGTGACCATGCACATCATCTCAGGGGAGGAAAATGCCTTTCCCTGAGATCTCATGAGATTACAGATGAGATTTCCCAGCAATGCTCTGCTGATGACGAGGCAATCCCAGTGTGCATTGTTTTGCCAAACTGAAGTCATTTTGCCCGCTCAAAGCAGGAAGTGAACGCTCTGCAAGTGTAAGTATTTCAAAATCACAGCATTTTACACCCGACATGTCTATGTTATTGTTAATCATCATACATAGAGGGATGCATTGGTAGAATAAGATTTTTGAGTCTAGAGGTTCCACTTTAAGTCAGCTAAATACATTCTTGATGCATTAGTACAAATAGATGTGGAAAGTCTTACAGTTTGTTTATTAAAAAATAAATAAATGTCACAGCATGAGTTCAGAAGCCTGTCCCCTGCCAGGATACTGCAGAGAAGACCCATGTTCTCTGTGTGGAAGTAACAATCTCTCTGCAGTGGTCCAACATGCCCATGTTGAGTCAAAGCTAGAGATTTAAATCAGCAGGCAGTATGCACTTTGCTGATTGCAGACCTATAGCTCTGACTCAGCTGGGGTGTGTCAGACCTCTGCAGAGAGACCACTGCTTCCATAGAGAGAGTAACGGTCCTTCTCTGCAGCGTGCTGGCAGGAGACAGGCTTTTCTACTTAGGATGTGGATGCTTTCTAAAGAAAACAAACTGTAAAGGCTTTCCACACCTTTTATTTTGATATTTGTTAAATGTATTGTGCTGAGTTAAACGGAAAGCTCAGCCAGGCTTTAAAACAGCCAAAGAAATACTGGAAGGTACAATATTCTTTCTCACCTCTTGTTCTGATGACAGCTCTAAAGTTTGTACTTCCCGTCCCTTCTTGTTCCTCTAACAAGGGCCAACAGGACAAATATAGGGGGAGATCTCCCCATTTGAACGCATTCAAACTTGGCAGAGGATGTAACCCTTCTATAGAACAAAAGGTTACCACTATAGTGTGTAATAATTACACATCAACCAATGTGGTTGATAACCTATAAGCATATATGTAAGAATACCACCTCTATGTGGAGCAATGAGGTGGAAAAAGAAGTTACACCCCAACCAAAATTGGATAATTAATCAGCCAATTGGCTTACTTTATTGATTAGAAAAATATAATTTATACATTTAGGAGAGTATGAACACAGCAAACACCGTGACAAGAACCTTATATTAAAATTGGCAATGTTGTCAATACATCACACTTAATAAAAACAATAGAACAACACCATACCTATGACCCTTTCTACTTAAGTATAGTGACCACAGGTATAAATTGCTATGGATTGATGGCAAAGACCGCCTCGAGGTGAATGTCCACTTCCCTCTAGAGCAGAAGACACATTCCAAGTATGTTGACCCTATTCCTGGGTATTGGTAAAGAATTTAGGGATGCTTCATATGGCTCTGAAGTGATCTCTTTGTAGCTGACAAAAAAGCATTGCTTCAATAAATTTACACTTTGATGGCAGGGTAGAAACTGTTGCGCTTTTGAAATTCAAAGTAACATTTCATTCAATGAGGACAGCAATCAGAAAAGGCCACTATGTAGTTAATCTTGAAGGGCCAAAATGTAGCCGAATATTTACAATCAGAAGAGCTGTAATAGAGACTTCCACACCATGTGAGACATAGATTGCAGTCAATCAAAAAAACAAAAGAGCAGAGAAAATCTTGCTATATTCTTTGTGAGTCTTGTTATGATGACAGCTCTAAAGCTTGTATTTCCTGTCCCTTCTTGTTACTCTAACAAGGGCCAACAGGACAAATATAGGGGGAGATCTCCCCATTTGAACGCATTCAAACTTGGCAGAGGATGTAACCCTTCCCCTCTCTATCCAAAACTATACATACAGTTTTGTCTTTACATACACTATATAAGAATATATCTAAAAAATGGTCCAATTAAAATAGTGATCAGAAACATTTACACAAGTAACCTCAAAATAGGAAGCAGAGATAATTCCGGTCAATCCAGCAATCCAGACAAGATAAGTACCGTAATGTGCTGCAGCCAGCTCACAGGAGGAGAAGGGTGTTCATAAGAGAGAGAGCAGCACAGGAAATCATAGAATAGTAAATAAAGATTTATTATGAATAAAAAGGTAAAATGCATTTTTATCTTTTATGAGTATATTTTACCTTTTTATTCTTAATAAAACCTTATTTACTACATATAGTCTACAGTGCTCTCCCTCTTCTTTGACTGGAAATTCGCTGCCCCATCTCTGCCACAATCTCAATAGACATCCAACAAAAAGAAACAGAACACCATCTGGTTCACCTTTCTGTCATTTTATTCAAGGAGAGGATGAGGAAGCCCAACTTCAGGCAAAATGCTTTATTTTGATTTAAATAATGTGTGCAAGGGTTAGAGCCAATTTCAGGTTTTATTGATATGCTTGTTGGTTAGATTTCCGCTCACTTTTTCTACAGTGGGGGCACAAGCAAAAAAACATTTTAGAAGAAATATAAAGGGTTAAACATTCAATTTTTTTTCTTTTTACGCTAATAATTGCTGCCTTATTGCTTGCATGAGTGGGCATACCAAGCAAAGAAATATCTTTGCATTCAAGGCAAGTAGATACAAACGGTCCAGTGGAAGAGCCACTTGCGGGTCTTGTAGAGAAGCAACATAAATAGATTTATTGGTTGATGTTTTGACAGGGCACTGCTCGTCATTTTCAACACTAACCACATGTAATATACATGCTTTTAAAGGTTTAGGTTTTAAATGAAAGTATGTTTATGTGTTTAGTGTCCTGAGAAAGACAAGCAGTGTCTTGTCGAAAAATTGATCAATGAATATAAATCTATATATGCTGCTTCAATACAATACAAGACCCACAAGTGCCTCTTCCACTGGACCAATATATAAACACACACACACATTATATACTGTATGTAATCCTTGTTCTGCAGTGTCCTTTAAAATATGTATAATTATATACAGTATATATATATATAT
>NW_017306320.1:1379467-1417252 GCF_000935625.1 Nanorana parkeri | reverse complement strand
TGAATATATATAAAAAATCCTGGATCTGCAGTTTCTTCCAGAAATATCTCTCTATATATAATCCTGGATCTGCAGTGTCTTCCAGAAGATGTCTTTTTTATATATAATTCTGGATGTGCAGTTCCTTCCAGAAGATGTCTTTATATATACATTATGATCCTGGACCTGCAGTCTCTTCCAAAAAGATGTCTTTATATAGTGTACTGTATATGATCCTGGACCTGCAGTCTCTTTCAAAAAATGTCTTTTAAGGTCTGGTTTCACTGACAAAAATACACTGAGAGCTCACTTGACTGCGTGACATACCTACAACCCACTGTACATGTCTGAAAGGAGATCGTTGAGGGCCAAGTGTATTTTAAGTAAGGAATGCTGGAAACTGGGCCTAATCGTTGTGAAGAAACATCTTAAACTGCTCCTTTGCTACTTTTATATTCATTATCTGTATATGACATTATTGAGCGTTTGTGAGATGCTCTCTTAATGTAAACCCTAAATTAATGACATTAGTTTGCTAAACCACTTCCTGTCATCAACAACTACATGGTAAGAATAGCAGTGTGCTGCTCTATGCTTACCTGCAATAGCCAGGTGCTTTGTCCAGCTCATTTGCTGACAGCCACTATACAGGGAAATTGGATGACCACACACCAGCTATGTCTGGACTCTTTATTTATTCTTTCATAAAAGCATAACACAAGAGATGAATTGAGACCTCATAGCTTCTGTATGGTCATCCAATTCAATTTTCCTGTATAATAAACAACTAATTTCATCTTTTTTTGTCTGTTAAAAAACTTGTTTTCACCTTTCTTTATTCTTTGTTGCATCTCAGTGCTGCTGATGTATAGCAGCCTCTCTATAGCCACTTCCTGCTCTCCCTCTGCCCATCATGTGGTAAAATGGACACTTGTAGTTTCCATTGAAAGCCAATTTGTCGGGCCACAAAAAAATACAATTAGAAGACAGGAAATGAGCATTGTCCTCCTAGTACCTGGACAAACACCTTCATGGCAGGATCATCAGGTATCATTTTAGTTGAAGCTGCCATTTAAAAATATTGAAAATGACTTTCAGAATGACATTACCATGGTAAAGCTTATAAGTGCTTTAAGTTAAGTTTTAGTGATTGGGCTTACATCTACTTTAAAGGTACCATGGTGTTGTTATACTGTATAATCACTTTATCTTACATTAGAAATTGTTGCTCTAGAATATTGTACAAGCTGCATGCTGCAGTAAATACTCAATTGAATACTAAGTAGTCTTTCTATAGCTATATTCAGAGCACTCATAATAGTTGTTTGTGTTTGTATAGCGGGTCCCTCTGTTAATAATGCTGAATAAATGAACTAACATACCGCATGCACTCTCATAGATTCACAAAATCACAATACTTATTGGAATACATGAAGACAAAAGGAGTTGAATATTTCCTGTACCACATATATTAAAAGACCACGCTTATCTAATGCTAACAGAAAAGTGATAGTCTTACATTTCAGTTATATGCATTATAAATAGCTTCCTTACAAAATCATGTTCAATAAGCATTATCTGAGCATTACAGAGAAAACCTGATGGCTTCCTAGCATATTGCTGAGCAGGATACTGTACTCTAGTTTGCACTGAAATTGTTAACTTTACTTGACATTAGCCTAGCAGGGATATCAAATATTGACAGAATTGGCAGAACTCTTCGGAATTCTGCAGAGAATAAGCTGAGTGTGTAATTCCTTCTTCAAATAGAGACAGCAGTGGAGAACAGGCAAAGTGCAGGAGGCAGAAACTTGGAAATAACATTCAACAATGGACTGAAAATAATATGAACTAGCCATTAATTATTTCCAATTTAATTCTAATTTTTGCAGAATGTATAAGTACCTTGCAGGGTTTTCTTATGAAATACAGCAATTTTTTTAAAGTCTATGTCAAGCCAGGAGTTTTTTTTTCTTTAGTTTTGGAAAGTGAAGATCACAATTTTTTTTACTTCTTTGTGTCCCATTGGAGACATTTCTCTTTAATTCCTGTTCCAGAGACACAAACAAAATTCCACATTAAGGAGAAGTCCCCTCTTGGACAGTTGTCACCAGAAACAGTTCCTATTTTGCAGAGAATACATTTTAAAAGAAAAGTACAGTGAGCACATATTTTGAGTAGATGTTGCAATGTTTAAAGTGTAGTTCCATTTTTGCAGTCAAAAATGAACCCTCACTATATGTTTGTTATGTGTTCCTATTGACACAGCATATCTAACAATCATTTAAAAATATTTTTTACCTTTTTGCTCTCTATTTAACAGGCCTTTGCAAACTTTTCTCTCATTTGCAGTACCAGCAAACTCGGACAGTCTTAACAGAAATACCTAGGACAGGCTGGGTGTCTCCTCATTACCATACAATGTCTTCAGGTCTTTAGCCCTTTATTAGGACAGACAGTCTTGCTCATCTAGTTTACAAATGATAATGAAATCTTCCAGCACAGTACAGGCAGGATGAATTATGTAAAAAAAACTCCCCTCAACCACCCTAGATAGTGAGAACTAAGCAGGACTTTTCAGTCCAGCAATTAGCAGAAAGAGCACCTAAAAGGGAAGCTGCAACTTTTATTTTTTTGTGACTGAGAACATGTAACAAAAATAAGGTAGGTGTTTTACCTGCAAAAGTGGAAATACACTTTAAAATAATTTGTGTCTTGCATTGTGACATGCTCGTGGCTTTATATTATTGTAATTGTAATCAATTACAATAATGTGCACAAGGTTTCAGGGAACACTCTGTGATTGATTGAGAGGCTAGTCACATGATTTTAACAGTTGCTTTTTCTTCCCAATTATTCTTTTAAATGGGTCTTTGAATGCTTCAGAATCCCAACACGCAAAGTGTTAAACACATTTGTAAAGCACACTATTGTGCTTCATATACTGTATGTGATTTTTCTTTTATTACTGCAGTAAGGCCATACCGTTTCTTTATAACTGATCCTTATAGACTTGCATTGTGAGAAAGAGCAGGTAAAACAGGCTATTGTTCAACAATGCATAACAGGAAGCAGAGCCTGCATCTATAACATGAAATTATCACTGTCCCATGTACATTCGTAATTATAAACTATATAAAGAGACACAATTATTAATCAAGAGATTAAACATTAGATAACAATTTTTAAATCTATTTGATTTATTTGACATGTATACAGTATTTGCAAATAGTTGATATGGACAACTTTTTATAGGATCGGATCTGGGATTGGTGGATCTTCATCCAGTTCCAATATCATCCATGCTTTGAGAATGCCATACGGCTTTTTGAGAAAATGTATTATCATTCCTTTTCCACTTAAATATATTATGCTTATTTTTAAGCTGTTTTTCATTGGCTACACAGTACTCTATAATAGAGTCTATAATATACTAAGACTGCAGAACTATTAATTTCTACGAAAGTGCCATGCTTTTACCTTTAACTTTACTTTACAAGTTACAAAAAACAATATCTCCATACAGAGGGCTTAAGCAGATCTGTGGTCAGTTTGCCTCCCTGCTTCCTCCCTGATAAAAAATAATTATAAAAAATAAACAATAATAAGATAAAAACTGCCTGTTGTGCTTTAATGCGTTCTATGCATCCTTGCCCTGCTTGAGTGACAGAGGCTCAGAACATTTGAGGCAAGAATATGGTTAACTATTGTGGAGAAATAGTATACTGTCAACCCTGTATTACCAGAGACAAATATCTAGAGCAGCCAGGCCCTATTAAATAGTTCTATTTCATTGTCTCTTAAAGCATTGATTTTTTCCTATAGCATAATGACATTGATCTAATTTTTAACTAGATTTATCAATAATCATGGAGTTCTCCACTTTCCTGCAATGTCACTTCTTGCTGCCATGGATATTTAGTAAATTGACATATGGGATAGGTTAGCAATCATTGAATATCTATCTCCAATCAGGAAAACAGATAGCGATTTGTTAAAAGACCTTAAGAAAATGTTTCATATGCTGTATGATTGATGTTCTGAGACTAGAATTAGACACAACTGGTTATGTGCACCAAATACATTTCAAGGTGCCTCTATAGGACATTGAGGCCTGCCTCCCACTGAATCCTAAAGCCCATGTTTTCCCACTCCACAGGTTTATTGATTGGGAAATATCATTTAGAAATAGTTTCTCCTTGTTGCGATGTATAGATTCAAGTTGCTTTGTACATGGATATTTAAAAAGTCCCATATCTTTCTTTATCATTCCCAGAAATTAAAACACCTAATTGATTCTAGAGTATCCTGTCTGAGTGAGATTAGTTATCATAACAAAAATAATGCTTATAATTAGTTTATTGGATTCTAAGTAGTTTCAACCAAAAGGGAGAGAGAGAGAGAGAGAGAGAGAGAGAGACATACAATGTGAACTGAAAGTCGTGTTTAAAGGAGAACTATTGGGAGAGTATAATAGACTTCCCAATAGTTTGAGCCGGCGTGTGACACTGCAGCTGGAGAACTGAGCGATCACAAACTGCTAATCACAGCTTCCCGCAGGGATTTCCCCCTTCTCCTCTCTCTGTTCCTCCAGCATTCATTGGAGGGACAGACAGGGGAGGGGGCGCGCACAGCTGGCTATGGCTTTAGAGAGCCAGAGCTAACTGTCAATCAGGCAGCAGGGTGGATCCTGACAATATTGTCAGGATTTTTCCTGGCTGCGGTGTGGCTCTGCGCTGTAAGCTTATAGCGAACAGTAGCCCACTATATGCCGAGTTTTGGGTCACAGGAGGACATTTGCAGATGTCCTCCTGTGACCCAAAAGAGAACTAAAGCCAGCAAAAGGTTTGGCTATAGTTCTCTTTTAAAGTATTACGTCATATAGTAAGTGAGTGATATGTAAAAGGTCAGGATTTTATTGCTGTCTGTGCTTCCATTGGAGTGATTTCACCATTAAAAGAGAACTATGGGGTAAGTGTTTTTCCCCACAGTTCTCTTAAGGGTCACGGGAGGATATATACTAGTGACCTCCCACGACCCAAAGCTCAGTATATTGCGAGCTACAGCTCGTGGTATACTGAGACCGCCACGGCCGGGACGGATACTGACATTACTGTCGAGATCCACCCAACTGCATGAGTGACAGCTGGCTCTGCCTATCTAGAGGCAGAGCCAGCTGTGCCCGCCCCCTCCCCATCCGTTCCTCCACTCAGCGCTGGAGGATTGGAGCGGGGGGAATCTCTGCGAGCCGTGACTGACAGTCACTGTTCTCTGCAGGGAGATGATCCAGAAGTGAGCGAACGACGGTATATGTTCCCTCACTTCCCGTTCTATTGAGCCAACGTGTGACAGTTTCATTGTCACACATCAGCTCAAACTGTGAGGATGAGTGATTTTCACTCACCTCAAAGTTCTCCTTTAACTTTCAAGATAGGAAAGCAAAGACAAAATTTTGTGGAAGCAGAAATTAGAAGGCCGGACAATGTTTTTGTTGCTGCCTTTGCCTTCCTGTCCAGGTGACAACTGCTCTCACCATTTATTGTGGCTTCACAGCAACTGAAATAAAGGAAAATTCCCCAATGAAGTCTACAAAAAAAAAAAACTAAAGGAAGTTATAACTTCAAAACTTAATAAAATTCCAAGCTAAAAAATTAAAAAAGGCAATGGTTTGGGGATGTGTCACCTAAAGGCAGGCAATATTGAATCATGGAAATGTAAAGCAAGTTTCTGGAAATTTGCAGCAGCTAGCTAAGCTACTTCATCTTATATAATAAAACATTCTAGGCCAACACTTTTCTAAGAAGCTTTTGATTGGTAATAAGTTTCTTATTTCAGTTTCATTTTGTTGGGATTTTCTCTTTTCAAATTAATCTATAGATCAGATTTACTGAAAGTAGTAGTACCCAGAAATATTAAGGAACTGGTGTTTCTATTACCATTTTTATTGAATGGATAATACCTATTAATAACCATGTCGGTTTATTCCATTTCCTCGGCTTGATCATCAATTTTTTTTTTTTAACAGAGACATATAATTCCATCTATACAGAGAGTTCAGATGAATCATAAGACTAATACTCATTCAAAGAAGATAGTGTTCTTGACACTGAAACCCATAACTGATGGTAAGGTAAGTTGTTTATGCACATCTGAAGATAAATTACAAAACAGGGTTTTCCACTTGTCAACATTTCAAGCCAAATCGGGAAATTTCCACAAGGAATTAAACAATTGCATTACATGGAGTTAAGTAAAATCTGTGATTTTGCTAGCGTAATGACACGTTTTCTTAAATATGATTTCTAAAAGTCTCTAGCACCTCCATTTCCACCTCTGCTGATACAGTGTGGAAAATAATTATTTGATCCCCAGCAGATTTTTTAAGTGTGCCCACTTACAAAGAAATGAAAGGTCTATAAGTTTCATCATGTGTATTTTAAATGATAGAGACAGAATATCAACCAAAAATCCAGAAAAAAAACACATGATACAAATGTTATAAATTGAGTTGTAGTTCAGTGAGTAAAATAAGTATTTGATCCCCAAGCAAAACATTATTATTATTACATAGTATTTATATAGCGCCAACAGTTTGCGCATCGCTTTACAATGTAAGGAAGACATTACAACTACAATACATTTCAAGACAGGATGGTAAGGAGGGCCCTGCCCCTGAGGGCTTACAATCTGAAAGAGGAGGGGAAATGATACATGAGGAGGTAGCTGTGTGGGGATGAATTGTTTGAGAATGTGATGGTTCAGTGGTTAGGTTGAGGTGGGATAGGCTTCCCTGAAGAGAAGAGTCTTCAGGGAATGCCTAAAGACAGTCAGGGTGGGAGATAGACGGACAGGTTGGGGTAAAAAATTCCAGAGGATGGGAGAGACTCTAGGGAAGTCCTGGAGGCGAGTATGGGAGGAGTTGACTAGGGAGCTGGAAAGCAGGAGGTCTAGGGAAGAGCGGAGTAGACGGTTAGGGTGATATTTTGAGACAAGGGGGGTAATTACTAACCTAAACACACGCACGCACTAGGTGCGTGTGATTTTTACACAGCAAAACGTATTTATCAACCAAAAAGTCTCTAAAAGCATATTTCCACTAATGCCATATATGGAAAAATCATGCACATGATGCATATATAATGCTGCTTCACAGTTTAGACAAAAATGGTTAGCTCATGCATTTACATTCCTGCATTCATCAACGCAAGCAACACAACATAGAGCTAATTTACACAACATCACCTTGCAAATTCATGCAGGGCTTTGCACAACACACCTGCTGGGTGTGTACACACTACAAAGGTGTTTAGATTCCACCCATAGATCATGCTGGGAGGGAACACACTACAGAGGTGTATACATGTTCGTGGGGTGTTTATAAGGTTAGTAAATCAACCCCAAGGTCTGAGATATATCCGGGGGCAGAGTTGTGGATGGCTTTATAAGTGACTGTTAATATTTTGGATTTTATCCTCTGGGCGAGTGGAAGCCAGTGCAGGGATTGGCAGAGGGGGGTTGCAGACACTGAGCGGTTGGTCAAGTGGATGAGTCTGGCAGCTGCATTCATGATAGACTGAAGGGGGGATATCCTGTGTAGCGGAAGGCCAATGAGGAGGGAGTTACAATAGTCAATGAGAGATAAAAGGGAGTGGATTAGTAATTTTGCGGTTTCTTTGGTAAGGAAAGGGCGTAATTTGGAGATGTTACGAAGGTGAAGGCGGCAGGATTTGGATAGTGATTGGATGTGGGGAAGAAAGGTGAGGTCTGAGTCAAGGATGACACCTAGGACCTTGGCATTGGAGGAGGGGTGGATAGTTGTGTTATCAACTGAAATGTTGGGGGAAGGTGCACGGGTAGGAGGAAATATCAAGAGCTCAGTTCAAAACATGACTCAGTACTTGGTGGAGAACCCCTTGTTGGCAAGCACAGAGGTAAGACATTTCTTGTAGTTGGTTACCAGGTTTGCACACATCTCAGGAGGGATTTTGGTCCACTCTTCTTTACAGATCTTCTCTAAATCCTTAAGGTTTCTTGACTGTCGCTTGGCAACTCGAAGTTTCAGCTCCCTCCATAAAGTTTCTATAGGATTAAGGTCTGGAGACTGACTAGGCCACTCCGTGACCGTAATGTGCTTCTTCTTGAGCCACTGCTTTGTTGCCTTGGCAGTATGTTTTGGGTCATTGTCATGCTGAAAGACCTATCCACGACCCATCTTCAATGTTCTAGCTGAGGGAAGGAGGTTCTCATCCAAGATTTTACAATACATGGCCTCGTCCATTGGCCCCTCAATGTGGCAAAGTCGGCCTGTACATTTAGCAGAGAAATAGCCCCAAAGCTTAATGTTTCGCCCTCCGTGCTTGACTGTATGGATGGTGTTCTTAGGGTCATAGTCAGCATTTTTCTTCCTCCAAACATGGCGAGTCGAGTTAATGTCAAAGAGCTCAATTTTGGTCTCATCTGACCACAGCACTTTCTACCAATCCTTCTTTTAGATGTTTATTGGCAATC
This sequence comes from Nanorana parkeri, assembly GCF_000935625.1. Taxonomy (NCBI): domain Eukaryota; kingdom Metazoa; phylum Chordata; class Amphibia; order Anura; family Dicroglossidae; genus Nanorana; species Nanorana parkeri. The sequence goes on along the minus strand of NW_017306320.1, from coordinate 1,408,765 downwards.
TTCAGATGGGCTTTCTTGAGGAGAGGGACCTTGCAGGCGCTGCAGGATCACATTTTCCCAACACATGTCATGACTGCACAGCAAGCAGAACTGTTTCTCCTTTCTGCAGTGATTTTAAAATATATGTGTAAGAAGTATCCACTGAAGGCTTCTGAAACCCACTTCTCACAGCACATTCTAGCCGTAGTTTTTGTGAAGATAATCAATTGACAGCCACTGCTAGGAGGTCCAAGCACTGTGACAAGGATTGAAGGACTTTAATGCTTCTGCTGTGAATTTATAGTATGATTTGCTACAGTGCTACAGAGGTCAGAAAGGATTTTGCTGCTTGCTAAGAATATGTCCATACCTGAATTTCCATAGTCTGATTTCAGGCTTACTTTAAGCTGACCATACACTTTACAATCTAACAGTTCATTTTCCTTTAGATGTACCAGCAACTATGTATTGCTATGTTTCGGTGGCAGTCTCAACTCCAACTGCTGCCATCTGAATGTGACATTTGCACTCTCAGTCTTACCCTGAAGTGCCAGCAGACTAAGACTGATTGTTGTGGGCTCAGTTAACTCTGCAGTTAACTCTTTATATACCAAATGGTAGCAGCCACCATATGCTTTCATGGAAACACACACTGTCCACAGCATCTGCTGTATAAATTCTGATTTTTAGGAAATTTTTGTGATACCTGCTGCCATGCCAGACAGGAATATAACAGAATTTAAAACATGATAGCTTTCTTCAAAGAGTCAATGTTTCTTATTTAGAGCATGCAGAGATTCAGCGAGATTCAGCTTAGTGATTTCTAAATAGTGCTTTAGTGAAAGAAAGAACAGCAAAATAAATAGGATTCAAACAGAAAAGTGCTTAACAAAGTGTGCCTGGTCTTTGGCTAAAGGAAACATGTGTCCAATCCACTTCAAAGTAAGTCTGATCTCAGTCACTGACCCCGGGAAATGACTCCTAGCATTCTGGCATAATTCTGGTGGAAAACAGGAGCTCACAAGCTGCAGATACACCTATCTTTTTTCTGATCCCTGATGAGGGTGTTTACAAAAATGTCATCATTAATCAAAATCATTACTAAGGGGCAGGGGTGTAACTAGAAATCACAGGCCCTATAGCAAAATTTTGTATGGGGCCCCGTGATTTCTAGTTATACCCCTTGCAGAGCCCACTCGAGATCCCACCTGAGGGTGAACCTGCAGAGCCCACCACAGACTCTCTATGGTGGGCTCAGCAGGGTCACCCTCAGGTGGGCAGGTCACACTCCTTATCTGTCCGCCTCCCCTTTGTCCATGGTCGCTGATGGGCCCCGCCTCATCCTCCGTCGCCGGGCCCGCCTCCTTCTTCATCTCCGGGCCCAGCCTCCTCCCCCGCTGCCGACCACGGGCACCGCCTCCTCCTCCACTGCCGGGTCCAGCCTGCTCCACTGCCGCTGCTGGCTCTCATTGACTCTGTGGAGAGGAACGCGCCGCTGCACAGATTACTGTCAGTGATCTGAACAGCGGCATGTTCGTCTTCAGCCGCCAGTGAAAGCCAGCAGCAGAGGATCCCATAGCGATCCAGACGGCCCGCACGGCATCTGGCCGGGCCCCACTGTGCCCCTGGGTTGCTATGGTGATTGTAATGCCACTGTAAGGGGTGTGCTGGAGGGGTGCTGAAGGGTTTTGTAATGCTACAGCACATACTCCTTGAATGTCAATGTTTCTACTAATATCAATATTTCCAAATTACAAGATTTTACAGTGTGACAACCAACATATTATCAAGCAGAATTAAATTATGATTTGGTAAAGACCAAACATGAAATTACTGGGATGACTATATCGATTACTAGATTTAATGTGACCAATTTGTTGGCTGTACATTATAGCATAGGAATGTTTGGTATGAAACTGATTGCTACTTCCTTATGCATTAGTGTGGCCACTTTTTATAAATCCAATCCTACCACAGCCTGTGTTAAGAAAATTTAATTGAGTTTGGTTTTCAACTGGTAGTTAACATCAAAACAGACCATGATGTCTATTTGCTTTAAAATGTTCTTTGACTGTTTTATGACTATTTATGACAGAACGGCATAAAATGTCTGTGGCTTTCCAGACTCTGTTAAGTGCTGCTTAGATCAGCCAACTAGACATTCAGAATCGGCTTCATTACCAAGCTGTGCAGATTCCTGACTAAGCAGGATTTATAATACTGCTAGAAATTTTAACTGAATAGTTTTAATGGGAATAATGTTTTGTTTTAATCTGGTCTCCAGAAGTCATCATCTTTAGTGCACAGGCAGAAGATAAGTAAAAAAAAAAAAAAGATTGTACAGAAATTGTACAGTAAGACGCCATAATTACAAGCTGTCCTGGATTTCCTGGGGCAGTGGGCCATCCCACAATGGCTGTGAATCGCCGAGTCTGTCTGTCATTACCTGTGCCTTGCAGCCCTGTTACATTGTGCACATACATATGCAATTCTCATAGTTCATTCATATGCTAATCCCACGTGTTTGGGGGTAGGACAGTGTCTCCTTAGGGGGCGAAGCAGGCTCTTGTTCTGACACTGAAGCAGACCTGAGAAGAGGAAGCAGGGAAAGAGATGGTAAAAGGGTGAGAGCTGAAATGCTGCTAACCCACATTGTACACCCACACTATTCACACTGTGCACCCACACAAGCACCTGGGCACTGGGGTTCCTTCTTAGGTGGTGACAATGAGGGGCTAGCCATTTTAGGATGTAGGTAGGTGGTCTATTATACCAATTTCTACACCAATTGTGGGCCATATTCTCTGCCACTGATCTGCAGTAAGAGGTGCAGTATTACTGATCACTCCACTCTATGCACAGTGCTTACATATTCCTGACCCCTGAACTGCATTCACTATGCTGTGCATACTCCTGACCCCATGCACTGCATCTGCTATGTTGTACATTATACTTCTGACCCCTGCATTGTATAGGCAATGGTGTACATTATATTATGCAGGGTGACAAAGTCTTAACTAGTTTTTTTTGCAACTTATTTTGCCACCTACAAAAATGTTCAACTCATCAGCAGCCACAACAGGTGTTGCAGTACTCAGCAGAAAGATGTTTTCTAAATATTTTATGCCAAATGTGTTTGCAGTGTAATTGGTGTTTATCACTGTATTCTTTGCAATAGCTGTTGGGATGCCACACTTCAGATAGACTGCAAAGACAAACAGTTGTAGCTAACTAAACAAACACATACATAATTTTACCTATGAACAATATCTTCTTGGCTCTGTTTCTGTCCTTAGTATGATAAATCTTCCTGTATATAAAGTATGGTAAAATGAAATTGTATAATAGGTTAACAATATGTCTCTTGTAGAATCATGCCCATTTAACTGAATGCCCCACCCCTAATTAAAGTACATTCTTCCCCTGCAAAGGCTTGCTGGCTGCAACTGAAGTGCTGGCAACTATGAGATGGTAATGTGTATGGTTAACGTAAAGTGATATTAAGGTCAAAATGTTTTTAGGGTATTTCAAATGCTAATCATATCACTTACAAAAGATACTGCTCCTCCGGGAGTCTGTTTAAACAGCCCCGATGCTGGCGACGTACACTGTACGTCGTCAGTCACGAAGGGGTTAAACGTTTTGGCTTCCTACAGAATCAGCTGTTCCCCTGAGCACTGGCCCTGTTATCCTGTTGTAGGGTGGCTTTTTCCCTAGAGGGTCCGATGGAGCCACCCTTGTGTGTACTAGTAAGCTGTATGTGTCTCCACAAATACACAGGCACAGCAAGGCAAGCCACTCCCCTAATCTCTGCTTCTCACTTCCCCCTTCTCCCTTCTCCATTCCCAAACCTTGTAGATGGATAGCTGTTGGAGACTGCTCTGTCCCTTGTGATCGTATATTGGGCAGGATGTTCAAGAAAGCTGAGAGAGAGCCGGGGCCAACTGTTCTAAAACATGGTGACAGCAAGTGCTTGCTAGGCAAAAATTTAAAGACATACTTTGCTAGACAATATATATTTGTTTGATTTGGATTCTTAATTGAAATACGATTAAGAATGTAATACTACTTTAAGTAGGTCTTGAGTACTATATATGAAATGACAAAAAAGGAGAGCGCCCACTCCATGTGAAGGATCGTTTAATAATTTGCTTTAAAAAGTAGTGATGTACATACAAGAGAAAAATGACACAAGCGTATCCAATGGTTCCCCTCACAGGAGGCTATCGCCCATCAGAAGCCACAGCGCAGCTTGGTCAGCTCACGACCGAAGCCGTCTTCCAGCAGCGAACGGCAGGGTTAACGCGTTTCTGGGACACGCCCCCTTCCTGAGTACTATATAAGCTGAGCAATGTTAAATACTTTAGTGAGATGATAAAAATAAGATGGTCTCTTGTCTGTTCTTTTGAGAGGTATATAATGCAGCAAGTGTTCAGAAGGGCAAATATCCCAAATAATTAGTCGTGGCCACTGAGGAAGACGCCAGAAGGCGTGGTCTGAGAAGGCACCACAGAAATCAGTGGGATTTTGCTGTCGGGGTTGTGTTTATCAGATGATTAGACTGGTATGAGCTTTGAAACTGTCTTGGGAAGTAATATGTTAATTTTCTCTAAAATGTGCTGGCTGGTCTGTACCAGTGATTCATTAATAGAAATAGAACCATAGGGGTTTTATCCTAAGCTTTTATAGTGCTTATATAGGACATATTAATTCACAGTGGCCTAAGGCAGCACAATCTCTAAATACAGCCAAGGGGATGAGAGAGGAAAAAGAGCAACATAGACACATTGAAAAGTTTTTTGTAGGCTTAGACTTAAGAAATAAAAGTTTTTGTATTTTCAAAATGACTAGAAGTGAAGTAGGAGCAGGAAGCAGCTCCGATTTATAAAACACGTTTGCTCACAACTGTATATGTCATGTGCTTGGTTCCGGAAAGGAGGCCTCTTGAAAGAGGGAGAGTGCTTATTCTAGTAATGCAGGGGGAACACCCAAAGTACGGGGCATCCCAGATCACAGGCAGGGTGGCACTGATTGTTCCCAGAAGTCGTTTTTCAACCAGCCTGTGGGTAAACTGCAATGAGTCTTGCCATGCACAGCTGCTCTAGATTTTGTCTGATCCAGTTTTGATAAATTCCCTTCACAGTGTTTTAAAAGTACTGGGCACCATTGACTGCATAGTTCCCTTTATTGCAAAACGTGACCTGGCCCTTCCAATACCAACCTTTTGGCAAATGCCACTAACTGCAGATTGTCAGCTCAAGTTTGCAGGTTAAACTAGACATACTTAGCCTATTGTTGTCCAAATGAATGTGTTTAAAAGTAGAACTCCAGCTAAAAATAGCAAGATAAACATGAAAAGCACTTTGGAAGATAAAATAACAAAACCAAATTTTGCTGCAATGTTATTTTCAATGCAGATATTCTCCCCACCGTATTTTTTCTGCTGCTAGATGTCCTCTGTGTGATGGCCAGCATCATTTAACCTACTTTCACGGAGCTCAGTTTATCCTGGACTCAGCCCAGCCTGTGACTGGACAGTGAAAGAGGAAGTAGCACGGCAATGAGCTCATCTTTCTGCCACTCTGCCTTCTCATCCAATCAGCATGCTTCTTGTCAGTGCATGAACTGATCGACTATTTGCAGTGCTTCTTCCTCTCACACTCCAGCCATGCTTTTCAGGGACTGCAAGAGGCTGATACCAGGAACCTAGCAGGATAGTCTCAACAGGTCACCGATACATACACAGATGAATTCAATATCTCTTAGATATGTTGATTGAAGAATGTCACGACATGTCATTAAAAGCTGAAGCTAGCATTTCGGGACCTTGAAGGGACATAGGGTCACTACGTCGTTCAGATGAAGGGTCCCTCGCAAGGACCCTTCAGAGCAACATAGTGATGATGTCCCTATGTTGTTCTGATGAAGGGTCCCTGCGAGGTCCAGGAAAAGCTAGCTGCAGCTTCTAATGACATGTCGTGACATTCTTCAATAAACATATCTAAGAGATATTGAATTCATCTGTGTGTGTGTGTGCCGGTGACCTGTTAAGACTATTCTGAGCTTTGCACGGCGCCATCCGTGTGATCACCAGAGCACCACCACCATTGGAAGGTTGCAGACCGTAAGGAGTGCAGGTTGTTCTTGGAAACAGGAACCTAGCAGGAACTAGATACCATCATGACAATACCTTGAAATTAGCTTCTGCCAAAGAAACATTAATCACACCATGGAAGACCAATGAGCTCCGCCTGTGCCACGTTTCCACTGGAAAGGTAACCCCCAAATAATTTTCCCTAGCTGACATATATGATAGTAGTTTAGTAGGGGGACCTAATCTCTGAAAGTAAATCATGGAAATTCCTCCTCTCTGACACTTGGCCTGTATACACCATCTCTTATAAGGAGTGAGAAGAGAAAGTCTATGCTGATTGGCCCTAATGAGTGCAAAAAAAATTATCTACCTGGAGGAATCGAAAAAGTGCAGATTGAGGCATTTTCAAGCTCTCTTTGCAGTAAGATAACATCAATGGTTTCCAAAATCTGAAGTATTGTCCAGTTTGGTATAGCCATTTGTTTAGCCACCACTGAAAGATTTGTGGTTGAATGCCCAATGGAAAAAATAGGATTTCAAAAGAGTAGGGCTAGGGGAGTGGGAGGAGAGGACACACAATTTAATGTACGCAGCCTATCCCACAAGACCAAGCTATGTAAGATGGTCAGTGCCAGAATCATCAGCGTCTGACACAGCCATTTCCAAAGGTCTGTAGGCATGTAAGAAGCAGCCAAAGATTCCATAGATATCTAATTGGGTTTTTACCTTGGGAACACATTACAGATAATTGAACCAAGTAAGAGGCTTTGTAGTATAGAAGTGTAGCGCTCCCCCTTCCCCAGTCAGCGCTATCCCAATATAGGATAACACTACTGGTGGCTCTGAAGGGGTGATCTACAATAAGCTGAACTAACGGGTCTCACCTGTCGTTCCTCTATAAGAAACCTCTACTATGAATCCACAGCACACCAGCACATCTTGAGTTGCTAGGGTCGGTTGCTATGGGTTACTACAGCTCCGATTCTTCTTGTCTAGGGGTATTGTTGCTTACTTTGCCCATCAGCACTTACCGCCGTTTCGTTGAACGATTGAAGTGAGGTCTAGACTGTAGTTGTGATGCTTGAAACATTTATTGAAGAACTTCAGGGAGAGAGGAGGGTTAGGATCATCCAGGCAGATGTAGACTCCGTGACTTTCTGAGAGAGTGTGGCCCAAACACCTGACACTGCATCACTCGAGGTAAGAGTTACTGATCCTTGTCTTTAGCATTAGTAACCACTTGTAACATGCAGGCCTGATCTCCTGTCCAGGTGCGGAGCTCTCTGGCTCCGCCCCCTCAGCTGTTTTAAGCCATGATTGCACAGCGGGCTGGTGTCTGTGCAAGGAGGAAGACGCTGACCTACTGTGCTGACATCCTCGTCTGGATCTCCTAAATCCCCACACTACTTCTCAGGACTCTGTCCTGCAACCCACTTGGGACAGCTGATTCCTACACAGCATACTGCCACAGGCAGCCTCTAACCTGCAGGTAACCATTACCTCAATTCACTGTGTCCTATGGCCAGCTGGTGAACTTCCATTAATCATTGCTGGTTGTTTCATCCATTACTATTACCTGCTCATAGACTTTACATGGATTACAAACACTGCATGTTACCTGCTTATCGGCTTGTTGCTAAATTACTTTACTTGGATTAAAACACTGCTTTTGATTGCCACACCTTAGTCCTGTTACTACTTATTCCATGGTGCATTACTGTCTGTAGCTGAGATCCTACCAGACCACGGCCAGTACCTTACACCACTGGACCTGCTGCCACCAGGCTCCAGCATGATTCCAAGGCTAGTCCCCAGGCTTTGAGGCCTGTTCAGCTCAGGCAGTCCAGCACAGTTTCCCCTCAGGCAGGGCCTGGGGAGGAAGAGAGAGCTCACATGACCCACCCCGAGTATTTATCTCCTCTCCCAGCATGCACCGCTGGTTCATTCAACAGTGATTGGCTGGGAAGAGATATCTATTCCTAGCAATCCCATTGGCTGCTGTGTTCTATCACCAGGGCACACCTTGTAGTAGACAGATGGCAAGCAATGATAGATTGTTTAGGGGGAGAACCATATAAATTAGTATCAGACCACATACAATCTGATAAACACTAGATTTAAGAGCACCCTTTCCACCAGGACGCTACAGAAACAAATTGGGGACCCCAAGTCCGCCGTTATTTTTGGCTAAATATATTAATACTTTTTATGCAATCTGTTGGAGATGTACAGCTAAAAATCAAAGGTTCCTTTTTAATGGGTCAGCCCACCCAAAACTGTTGCAGAATGCAACACAAGGAACTTGAACTCAGAAAAATATAAAGCAACACCCCAAACTCCCAGGTGGACAGGAACAGAGATGGTGACGACTATGCCAGAGAGATCTCACTGTTTACATATCTAAGACATATAAGATGCCAGGGGCTCATTCTGTCTACTATTCTCCACCTTTACCTAAATTATCACTTGGAGAATACTTAGCTTTTAGAATATTGATATAACACAAATGCTAAACAATGTTAGAGCTTTCCCATGTGTAAATTTCCTACTAATCTAATCAATGCCACAAATCATCAAAAGTGGCAGACATCTTATCATACTTTATAGGGAATTGGGGGTAACTGGGATCATTTTTTATATTAATTATTGTTTAGTTTCATTAGTTAGGTTGGGAAACAGAACATTCTGGTAACTGTGCTTCACAGACTGACCGCCGGTGGATCAAATAACCAAACCGGCTAGCAGCTTCCTAAATTTAACAGAGGCTGACAATGGCTTCTGCAGGACTGTTTTATGGGGTTGGCTAATGCGGTTAAAAAAGAATTGTGTTATCCACAACAGCCAATCAGTTCCCTATTCTGATTTACGGTAGAAAAATAACAGCTGCAGTCTAATTGGTTTCAAGGGTCAATCCACATAAGAGTTTACATTTTACATTTCTGCCTTAAAGTTTTCAAATGAGCCTGTCTCTGTCAATAACATTGACTTGTTTTGCAACCACTGATAAAACAATGTGGCTTGCGTCTTAATTGCTCTCCAACGCCTTAAGCAGTAATAGTTTGCCTTTAGCTGCATGCTGTGCATATTGACTGTATGTAATATACTTAGTTAGGGCTGATGCCAGTGCTTAACCTGCCAACCATTTTAAACTATAAAGCAGACAACTTAAAGTAGTATTAAATGTGCAAACGTTTTTTTCATTAATGAATAGAGGTCAAGGAAATATACATTGTCCAACAACCTATTTCTTTAAATTTTTGTCCAAACACTTACAGGGATCTCAAGTCTCCCTGATGCTCAGGGAGTCTCCCGCTATTAGATAGCGGCTCCCTGACGTCCACGATAGAGGCATTTTCTCCCTGAAAGGTTTACTCTGAGTAAGCCTTCCCGGTAATTACATCAGTGGGTAAAGTTTCAGAGTGAGGCTTGCCTCCTGGAGGAAGTATTATTATTTCTTTTATATTCTGACGGCCGCTGTAAAAAAAAAAACAGAAAGGGCACCTCCCTGAAATGAGACGTGAACCTCCCTGAAATAAGGTTTTGCAGGTTGGGATGTCTGCACTTACATTTTTCCTGGGATGTGCCGTCCATTTATTTTCGGATCCCCGCTGCCTTAGCCCATACAAACGGGGGAGAGCAGCGGGGATCTGGGCCCTCCCAGTGCTGCGGGCTCCATAGCGACTGCATCGGTCGCTATGGTGATAGTTCCGCCACTGGAGATGCACAATGCTTACTAGCACACACAAGGATGGCTGCATAGGGAAAGGAACCACCCTAAGACAGGATGTCGGGGCCAGTGCTCAGAGGACCAGCTGATTCAATGGGAAGCTAAAACTTTTAAACAACAAGGAGCAGCATCCATTGTACCTGATTTAATCGGCATTTGAAATAACTTCAAAAACTTTTAATTGTAATATCACTTTCAGGTGTCTGCCATCACTTTTGTTATCCATGAAAGCTCTTCTCTGCATTTTGTGATGTTGGTTTAAGTTTGTTACAATAGGCTGTAGATCGTCAAATCATCTCTGAATTGGTGCTGACACTGTCCTTCCTTTTTTTTCCCATCGTCCCTGTGCGTGTTGTAAAGTAGCCACCGCTCCAAGCTCGCTCCCGTGATGGACTACAATCTCATGTTTAGTTTACTAATTTGTATTCAGTAGTCCATGACAAGAGCGAGCTTGGAGAGGTGGCTACTTTACAACACACACAGGGACCATGGGGAACAAAAGTAGCCACCCTCCAGAAGGAAGGACAGTGTCAGTGTCAGCACCAATTCAGAGATGATTTGAGGGTCTATAGCTGAGTGATACACAAATAAGATACATTTTTGTTAATAGTTAAGGTGCATGAATACATTTTGGCATTTAACTTCTGAGTTTTTTTCACGTTTTTTAGCGCCTTTTTCCGTTCAGTGAAACACGCATTTCACTGGCGGTATGATTTTTTTTTTCCCTTTATTTTCAATTTTTTTTTTTTTTTAGTTTCACTTTTAAACTTCCCTGCGGCTCCACCCCCCTGCGATGCGGCCACTCGCAAGAGACGGAACCCGGAAGTCGGCAGCCGCTGAAGGACACAGCGGGGATCACGGACAAGGTAAGACCTGTACACTATATTGCCGAGCGTGGCTCGGGGTTACCGCTTTGTTAACTCCGATCCACACTCGGGAATACCAATGGAAACGTGTGGCAAAACGTCCTGTACTTCTTTGGGCGTTTTACATCGCGTTCCTACGCATTGTATAACGCCCAGGTGGGAACCATGCCCATAGGCAATCATTGGTTTTCACATGTTGAGCGTTTTGCAGCGCGTAGGAACGCGCTGTAAAACGCCCAGTTGTGAACCAGGCCTAAAACTTTAACATCTTTAGTTTTGAGGTCCTAGGAATGTATTTAGCTCATTTAAACTGAAAGTATAGGAAGGACAGTGTCAGCATGAATTCAGAGATGATTTGAGGATTGACAGCCAAGTGATACACAAATAAGATATATTTTTATTAATAGTTAGGGTACCTTGTATTTGAATGCATTATTAAGATATAACTCCTGATTTTAGTGTCACTTTAAAATGGTACTTTACAAATATCAACAACCTGAGATTCAGAAAGCACAGGGCACTTGTGGTCTTTTTATATCTTTCTGTTGAGGAAAGGTTACAAACATAACAAGACAGAAAAGGCCTGGCTATCGTCTGTTTCATGTATAGGGCACTCTCTCTCAAGGCGTACAGGACTCCTACTCTCTATTTGATCTGGCTGCTATATAAATATACTTTGCTGCCTTGCCAGTAAAACAGATATATTTTGCCTCTATGGCAGTAGTCAGAGCGGGGATTTATCGAATTTCCAAGCATGTGCAGTATAAGTTCAGCTACATTATCTTATATTTTGTTGGCACTGTAGTAAAACTGACAGAAAGTTTGCCTTAGTCAACTGTACAGTTGCTGAATTTTCTGGAGGATAGTTTCCTAGTGTAGCCACTTTAGGTTTGCACTGCTTGACTTTTGTGAATATGTTGGTGTGTGAGATGGGCCAGAAAAGGCACCAAATGACTTTGCAAACCCAAATATTATCTTGTAAAAGCAGTAACAGCATCATCATTGTGCTGTACATAGTCTGGGCAGAGAGCAACTCTGTGGGAGGGATCCAGTAGGCTCCACCCACTTCAGACTGCCTGCAGATAACTACAGGAGAGGGCAGAGAAAAGACCAATCACCCTGTAAAAAAAGGGAGCAACAGTGACCCGCCTTTAACAAGATGTGAAACAAAATTACTAAGTCTGTATGGGTGAAATGCGTTAGGGTTGGGCGGTCACTGGGCAGGGAGTCCCATCATGTTGGAAGCTGGAAGTTTTGTGGAATATAAACCTTTAAGGGTGAACCACGTTGTGCATTTTTTTCTTTACATTTTGCTATTGCAGAGCGTGGCCAGCTCCTGGCCGGCACCCACATGCACCCAGTTGCTGGAGACTGATGTTAGATGGAGTGGTGGAGCTTCTCTATGTTTATCTACAGTGACCGGTCTTTATAACAGGAAACTCTTGTCCTGGGGCAAGGGTGAAGGAACTGTTTCATGCTGGATTACTGCACAGACTTGGAAGAAATAATTAAAGGGCACCAAGTAAGAATACACTTTTCTCTTATCCAGGCTAAACAAATGTCTATATATATCAGCTTAAAAATCAGTGGTACATTTTGCGTGCTACAACCTTGGCATCTTGTTGTGTCCTGCCTGACCATCTATTTTGTAGGGCAAAAGGGCATCAGACAATTTTCAAAACTGGAGGGCTGACCTGTAGAAGCAATGACATATGGCTGTGGTGTTTTAAATTCCAGATTCAGAATAATGGAAGATATGAAGTAACCTCGTCTCCTTTGTTGAACCCTGGAGCTTTGCTTCACGTTTTACATCATTATGTTGCAGCGAAAACATTTCCTCCATATAAAAGTCAGCAGATATATTGTACATTATTGTGCACTGCACCGGAGGTGCAATCTGTCACAGGCTCACACATGACACTACAGCATGTTGGAATGTAGCTGGTGATCTCTGACCCGAGCGTTTGAAACTGAGCTGGATCTTGTGCCGCTGGTGACATAGGGATTAATTCTGACTTTTCAAACACCAGCTAATATTTGTACATAGGCCCCCAAGTCAAGTACCGGCATTACATGCTGTGCGCTTGATAAATCCTGACAAATTTCTATTTCAAAGAAAGATTACCACTTAAATGTATAAATGTATCATCTGGCAACCTTTCTAAAAATATGTTCCTGAGTGCATCCTAGCAGTACGTAATACAAGAATTCAAAAAAATCAATCAGGGAGAAATTACATTTTTCAGGTACTTAAACTGCTGCTCACACGCACTTTACAATTAATATTTAACGTGATTTGGCATCTCATCCCCACACATAATCATTTTATTATGGGAAAACCTGAGACTGGAGAGCCATAACTCACTCCCTGCCAGGGGTAAAATAATCGTTAATAGTGCGCTGTGTTACAAAATGGCCGCCGCACGATCAGTGATACATGAAATCAAGGAGGAAAATTCGGCATGGCAAAGAGGGCTCTCTGTGTACATGCAGCCTGGAATATTTGATTTCCACAAGAAAATGCCGGTCACCTTTTAATACTGAATGTTTTACGCTGCCTGCAACAGTGTTTGCCTCATCTTTTATGCTGAACAAATCAGTTTGTTGGCACCCAGGGATTTGAGACGAGTAAGAAAGGCTTCAGGTTCCCAGTGTTTCTGCTAATAATTAAATATCTCCCGCGATTTCAAAGATGGTACAGCATAAAACGTTGAATAGTTTGATTTTTTTTTCTAATCGTATTTTACAGTTTGCTCACAGCTCCGCCACATTTTCTCATAACCCGTTCCATGCCGGGAGAAAAAAAAAAATATTGCCAAGTGCAAAACCGTTTCGAGGGTGACCGTTCATCATTACTTTGCCTGTGACATTTTACAAAGGGTCTCTGTTCCTGGAAGCACAAATATTATACATTTGCTGCTACTGTGTATGCAAGCTATTTTTAGAGGCTGCCAAACGTCAGATAGTCACCTCTCATCACAGGGCACGTCCGGCTTCCCATTGGTTGCCGGCTGTAGGGAACGAAAACCATTCTAGCTTTCTTCCCCCTTCTCCAGCTCTCAGCAGAGACAAAATCTTCAGAATCTTAAGACAGCACCACGCATGATTAACACAGAAATTCTTATAGTCTCCACAGGAGGATGGGCCTACTGAAATGAAGATGTTATCGTCTCAAAGTCTTTCTAACTGTATCTTGCCTGGATAATCAAAGGAATAAAAGAAAAAAACACAGCGGTGTATGTATCAAGGCAAACTGTGTGGAAAAATATTGCTTCAGGATCAAAGAATACAAAAATGTGTATCTCTTTCAACAGGGTTATGCTTTCATAAAGAAGAAAAGGGGCCCGTCTGTTAGAAGCTGGGACAAGCACACAAGTCACCCTGTGACGCAATGCAATTATGCGCCGATGTATAGAGAGCAAACTTGAACAAAACATCCGTTAAGTGGGCGGGGATGTGCATTTTTAGTAACATTTTGATACAAAGGATGTGTAAAAAAAATGCATATCAACTTTCAAAAATGCGGCTTGGATGTAAAGAAAAGCCACCTGTAAAGCTAAGGAAGAGAACAGCATAACAAATAGAGCTGCTCAGGGAAGTTACAAAGATCATTTTATTAATTCTATGGGGTCTATTCACGAAGCAGCCGAAGGATCTAGCTGTAGCTTCAGCCGATCCTTCGGCTAGCTTTGGCCCCAGGACCCCTTTGGTTCAGTAGAACCGAAGGGCTGCTGTACAGGCTATTCACTACAGCCTGTACAGCTCCAGAACTTGGCTGAGCGGCTCAGTCGAGCTGAGCGCATATCTGAAAGCCGAAGCTGGCCGAGCGGCTGGCCATTGAGCGGCCGACAGCCTGCTTCTGACAGCTGGGTGGAGCCAGCCATGATCTTACGGCTGGCTCCGGCCACTTGCAGAGAGATCAGCGTCCCGGGTTACTAGCTAACCAAGGACACTGATCTCCAGACAGCAAACTCCCTGGCTCTCTGGGAGTCTCCCGGCTGCCAAGTAGAGAAACACTGCTTTTTCTTTTTTTTTTTCATATTCTGACACGTGTCAGAATAGAAAAAAAAAATAGCCAATAGCAAACTAGCATTGCACCCGCCCTCTGCTGCAGTTCTCCATCAGGTCCACTACTGATTGACAGCAGCAAGGGGCAGGTACAATGCTAGTTTGCTATTGCAAATTGAAATAGCCAATAGGAATCTAGCAATGCATTCCTATGGCCAAAAATTTATTTATTTATTTTTTTCTATTCTGACACTGCTCCGTGTCAGAACAAGAAAAAAAGAAAGAAAAATCAGTGTTTCTCTCCTTGGCGGCCGGGAGCGGGAGACTCCCGGAGCGCCCGGGAGAGTTAGGCTTTTTTTCTTCTTCTTTTTTTTGACGGCAGCAGATCCGCCGGCCAATAGAAAACTGTTGGGCAGAGCTAGCTGTCACTACTAGCTCCGCACAATCGTTTTCTATTTTTATTTTTCTACTTTTTTAACTGTTTTTCTGTTCTGCTCGGTCCCACAGAGAGGCCGAGCAGAACAGCCGAGCCGAGCCGAATGGCGCTCGGCCGCATTCGGCTATTCACTCACTGCTGTTCGGCATCTATGAGAATAGACCGAACAGCAGCGAGTAGCCTAACGGAGGTTCGGCTCAGCCGATCCAGATGTTGGAACTCCTTCTGCGCTTCGGGTCTTTGTGACCCGAAGCCACGCAAAGCCACCCGATGTATGGCTGATTTCAGCCGATATACGACTGAAATCAGCCGTAACAGCCTGAAGTGAATAGCCGAACAGCGTTCGGCTTACTTCACTTCAGGTCGGTCTTTCACTCGGCTGCCTACGGCAGCTTAGTGAATAGACCCCTATGTGTGAAGAAGATGCAGTGCCCACCAAGACAACTTATTATAATCCTTCTCAGTAAATGGAAATCAACACATACAACCAATGGAAGGTGTTTAGACTCTGGCTATGGGAATATTGAATATATTGAAGAAGTGTATCGCATACTGTGTCTACAAAATGCTTCGCCTTCACATTAACATTTTCTACAGATATTAAAAGGTAGTCAGATATGAAGGCCTGATCCAATCACCTAAGGTTCATGCACATTCAAAATGGCCAAAGGTCCATGTTTGGGCTGGCAAATAAACTGCAAACCTGTTCAACCTGAGCCCAAAATCGTGGATGAAAGGGCAATGCTTCCCCCTGCTCTGTCCCCTGCCATCTCTGTCGTTGCCACTTCCATGTTCCCAGGCATTGGGTAGACATTGATGATGTAACTCTTGTACATGCAATTACATCCTCAATGGTAGCAGGCCCATGACTGAGCTGTACAGCATGGCCCATTGCTGTACAGAGTAAACAGAAAATACAAAATTGCTAGGGGAGAGAGGAAGGTGTTTTTTTTGGCAGAAGAGACTTTGCATATCTACTCTGGCAAAAATCCTGTCATCCTAGCCATTTTTTTTAGTTTACTGCTGCTTTAAGGGCTTGCTCACGTTAGTACAAAACGTGCCAACGGGGCTGATGTGAATGAGCCCTAACACCTTGTATAATATGATCAAATGTATATTATGAATACATTAAAGGAAAAGTATTTTATTTTTTACCAGCATGCTTTAAACAAAATATTTCTCTGTATAGTCAGTAATGATACACATTATGTATAGTCATACTGTATATACTCATCACTTTTGTGGCTCTGCTTCTAACTCTGCAGTGCTGCATAGTGGATGCACTTTACTGGTCTTTCTCATAATGCAAGTCTTTGAGAGTCGGCTGACTCAGGGTTGTCCCTAGGTGTCTTGCCTCCTTAGGCTGGGGGTCGTGGTGGGGGGTCATGTGCTTGTGTGTGTAATGATGTGCACAGCGTCATGCGGTGCACAGCGTCATGCGGTGCACAGCGTCATGCCTAACTCACTGACATCACTGATTGCCAGGAGCTGGGAGGCACGCCAGCCACAGCGTCCTGCTCAGCTTCTGGCAACCAGTGATTTCAATTAGATGAATGGGACACCGTCTAGAGAATCACAGGTTGCTTTTAGCAACTTTGGACGCTCAGGTCGGACAGGGGGTTGGTGGGCACAACCAGTGCCCTCATCTCAACACATCTCTATATTTAATACAATAACAAAGATACTTCCAGGTAAAGGCTGCACCTCAAAATATGCTCTGAGTGAAAATAAACAATACTTTCATGTCAATAGTTTCTTCATGATGAATAAACTCAGAAAGAATTTAAGGATCTGCTTTAGCTCAGCATATTGTGCCGTGATGTATCTGAAGCATCTGTAGAAATAAAATCACAAGTGTAAAAGCAACAGGAGATACATTAATTTGCATTAAACACCTCTTTATACCTCTTACACTGCCCGTTTTCCTAGAACGGATCAAAACGATACTTAATGAATTAATACAGATTTCATGGAGGATCCTGTTGTGCCTGCCTATAAGCATTTGATATTATTTCATTTATAAACTAACTCAATCTCCCCTGGGAGATAAGCCCATGGTTAAAACCCAACTTCAAACACTCCTTCCTTTACTGGTGTCCTCCAAAGTGAGCCTTTTCCACATTAAAAAGACTGACCTCTTCCCGTGCATCCCACTGCTGACGGATGCATATTTAGGATTCCCTGGATGTATTTAAATTCCTTTGATGTATTTGAAAGCTGGGTCTTTATTTACCATCATCCACAGTGTTTCCTTCATGTTGCAGCATCTGAGTGATTTCATAACACAGCTTCAGCCTCTCGTACCTTTGGTGGTTGTTAAAAAGAAGCACCTGTTTTGTTTGGAATAGATAAACTGCATTATTATCACTCTATCTTATTAAGAATGACTGTTCCATTTTGTTCTGAGGTTAGCTATGGTTATCATATGTTTCAAAAAAGTCAAATGTCACTTCCAACCATGCAACAGTCTACAGTTTGTAGACAGTCCAAGAAACTGCTTGGAAAGCATCCCTCTTCAATGAAGCTCAACTGCACACACAGCCTTGAAGGGGAATCCCATAGTGTACCTCATATCTACTGCACAGCTCCAAAAGTAGATGGCATCCTGCTATACATGGCACACACAGGGAAGTATTTAACCATTGTGCTGCCCTAAGCATACTTCACTCACATCATGCTGTTGTACAACCTTCACCCTTTATGTCATGTAATGGTCATTAAAGTATACTCCTCAATAACCACAAAGGATATAAATCTACTTTGTGTGCATCAAATGCAAGCCCAGTTGATACATTGTAAATATAGTGGACACATCATCACTGTGCTGCACATAGCCGGTGCAGAGAGCAGAACTGCTGGAGGCCCTAGCGGGGCGCACCCACAACAGGCTGCTTGTAGAAAACTACAGGAGGGGGTGTCTGATTTATAGTCACATTATAACTGTTTTAACTGTTCAGGACAAAAAACAGGAGAAAGAAGACATCGTTTTATATTTCCTGTCACGTTCGGGGCTCACGGGTATAAACCGGAACCAGGAATGTGGACCCTACTGCTACACTGGCAGGGACACCTAGAGAAAAGGGTGTACGCTGACACTCTCAGAGCTGGAGTACTAGCAGGGAACAGAGCAGGGGAACTGAATGAGGCAGTAGAAGACAGAATAGACTGGTAAGTCAAGGTACTAGGCAGGGTGCTGCAATGCTAGGCAGGTGGCATGGGCTCCCCCAGGATTTGGAATCTAAGGGCCAGCCGGTGTTCACCAGAGCTCCTGATGGTGGAGATGGGCTTGGCTGCATGCTGACCCCAGGTCACAATCCCTAGGTCCACCCAACTCACCTAACAGCCAAGAATGGTTGACAAAACCAGAGTTCCGGACAGGTTGCAGACCACACACAGTGGACAACACAAAGGTCAGAGACAGACTGAATACTGGATTTTCCAGGGACAAGTCAAAGTTCAGGGCAGACTGAAGACAAGGATTTCCAGGGACAAGCCAAAAGTCAGTACACCGGTAAACTCCAAGGAATTCTGGTTCAATAGCAACCAGGGGGGCTCAGCATCTAGCTTGGGAAAGCGTTGCTCGGGCAGTGTGCCGTTCGCTGCCCTGGGTTTAAATAGAGTCAGCAGGGGGGAGGATCCACAGGATTGAGACAAGCAGACTGCACTGATTGGCCGAGAAGCTGCATAAGAAACAGTAGGAGAGGTTGGCTGACGCCTAAAGCTGCCAGACTAGTGCAAGAGCGGGTCAGGTTCAGAGCACATGCCTGGAGGACTACAAGTAACAACACAGCCCTGCATGCCTGCAGAACCAAGGGTAAGAGGTCTGCATATTTTTATAGAACTACAAGTAAGAACTACAGTTTCTTATAGAACTAGAATCTATAGAACTACAAGTAACAGCTCAGCTGCAAGTCTGTAGCTGAACTGTGACATTTCCTGAACAAAAAGTGTATTCTGACTCCTCTCAGCATCCTCAGCACCCCCTTTCCCCTACAGTTCTCTTGCTGAATGTATCCACAGACGTCCAGAGGTGACCAAGAAAGGCAAACAAAATCAGAAAAGAGTTATCCCAATTTGTGAATTTTGTTGCTTGGTGCCACCCTGACAAATTCCATTATGATAAATACTGTCCTGCAAGCACTCTGTCTAATGGTCATTGATATACATGGCTAGCCTAAAAAAAACTTAATACCAAGCCTGATGCCCACTGATGTCCAATGAGAAGACAAGATGTATATCGTGCTTGAGAAGCCCTACCTTAATGGGTGCAGATTACACAATGAGGCTGATTTACTAAATAAGTTGAGGATCTTCACTAGGGATGAGCTCAGGTTTGGAATGAACCCAACCCAAACCTGAGCTCCTCTAAAAACAGAACGGGCTCCTCTGAACCCAGAAGGAAACTTCTTCCGCTGCCGTCCAAGCACGTAAGCATTTATGCATTGATGTCAGTGATTGCTAAATAACTTTACAAGGTAAATGACATCAGCGCAAGCATCCTGCTATCTCTTTGTTTATGGTCAGCTGCAGGATGGGGATTGCCCCAACCTGCAGCTGATACGGTGGAAGGCACATCAGGCTTCAGTGTTCAGACTGGGTTTGCTCCTAACCTGAGCTCATCCCTAATCTTCACACAATATTGTGCAAATATTCCCTTATTAAATCTTGTGAAAAGCAAATTCCTGTTCATTTTGAATACGCAATTGTGTGCAGATAATTCACATAATTGGATAATAAAAGATAATATTCACACAATCTTTTGATTGAGGATTCTCAACGTCCTTAATAAATTGGCCTGTATTTATAAGGTCTTTATGTAAAAGGTAACCAACCCCAACTCACCCAATTTCAAAAACAAACCACAAAGTTTTCCCTGCTTCTCACCAATCAGAAATGATCTGTCGCTCACCTGAATACAAACAACCTGCAAGCATGGAAATATGATTGCTACGGTTTACTGCACTTTACTGCACAGCGGCTGAGAGCCTGTATAAGGAAGGAAATATATGCAGAGCTATCCTCAGAATTTCAGATCAACTCGGTATAGAATAACTGATGTTTTTTTATATACCTTGAAGATTCTAAATGTCAACAAATTAAGTACACTAGCTCCCATTTAGGTCTATGCAAGTATGAACCTCAATGGTGCCTCGCCATCCACCGTAAATGTCACAAATTGTAAGGGTGGGCCCAAACACTGCTTCTTTCACAAGCGATTTGGTAACAGCAAGAGGAGAATTTATGAGCAAGCTGTATCAAAATTACAAGTTGTTTCTGCAGAAAGGAACATTTTGTAACTCACAAATAGATCAACAACTGCAATGCTACACTCTGAATGCACAGACGGGACGGAATACCTAAAATTTAAAAGCATAACATAAAGGCAGCATTAGGGTCATTTACTAACCACTGTGGTTTTTCGGAATTGAACATCAATGCTGACAAAATGCACTCAAGTACATCTATGTAGCAGCGACAACACCACCATGCAGAGAAAAATATCAGTTTCAGGAAGCTGGCTGCAGATTAATTCTAATCCATGAGTAGTGCCATCTCCCTATGACCTCTGTGTGCAAGTCAATGATGTGGCCATGCAGTCTGGTGCCAGATTTAAAAGGACTGTACAGTCAATTATCAATATATTGTATTTTGGCATAGCATACTGGGTGCCAACTAGGCATACTGGGAGCAAAATTCCAGTTGTCCCTGTTTCCCACAGGACTGTCCCTCTTTTGAGGTATAGATCATTACTAAAAACATACTGTTTGAGTAAACATGTTTACTATTTATCTAAATACGCAGATAAATAGTATACATGTATGGGAGCTGTTTTACCTTGCAAAGGATTTCTATTTCTGTCCATCAAGTCCTTGGATTTACACAGCTATGCTACACAGCACAGCCTTGTATGGAAGGGCAGGAGACCTGTATTATCTCTGCTGTATTGACTGGACTCAGGATGGAAAAGCAGCAGACTGAAGAACTCGTCTTACTCTGTTCTCTACTCTTATCAGAATGCTCCTTATTAGCACATGAGCACTGCAGCACAGCTGATTGGCTACTTTTGCTGTTATTCCTCTCCTAGAGTGAGCTCTGCTGTACAGGGACTGAAAGTCAAATGTAGATTGTTACATTACTTGCATTGAAAATACATTTATTGATGTAAAATACAAAGCTGCATTATTGTGTATCTAGATTTGGATTCTAAACTATTATTTCTGTAAATTATTAGATTGCTATTTTAATATATAAGGGAAACATAGTAATGTTTCCAAGAACAATAAGAAATGTCTTTTTTATTTATTGCTTGCTCTGTTGAAATGTCATGTTATTATACGTCACATCGTTCTGCCTTGAAGAAGGGACCCTGCGCGGCCCCGAAACGTCGGCTTTGTTGATCATTGTGACATCTTTGTCCATTAAAAAGGACATATTTATTCAAATCATTGAGTGCTGGTGACCTGTCTCTTCATCTTGCATCTTGCATGGTGCCATCCGTGGTAGTTACTACAAGCACCATCGTTTCTGTTGGCCGGGACTGCTGTAAGGTGTGCGGAGGGCATTTCTATCGACAAAAAATGTTATGGGCAGCACAACTATTTATCTGATAAAGCAAACCAGTCACTGAAAAAAAATCACTGAACTCCCGAGATGTTGTAGATGCCCTCTGGTGCCCTAATTTACTATTATTACTGTTTGTGAAAAGACTGCCAGCAATTACTGATCATGGTGGCATAGTAGGTGTACACTACTTGACACCCCCACCACCTCCAACCATCCCTCACTGCCTCCCACCAACTCCCACTTCACCCATTGCCCCCCACTGCCTCCTACCACTCACACTGCCCCCCCCCAGTCTCTCCCACTGCCCCCAGGTGTTTGGATCTGGTCATTTGCTGCTAAAGTGCCCTTCATCATGGGAGGGCGGCAGTGGTGTGACATGCGCCCCCATATAAAGAAGTACCAGACTTTTAAACTGGACAGCATGGGGCATTAGGGTGATATGCGGTAGAGCTAGGGCAAAGTTAAAAATTATTGCAGAAACTTCACAAGATGGCCCTTATAATAAGTATAGTAGATGCAGATAATCGCTGCTTAGTATAAAAATCATGCCTTGATTGAAGCTGGCTCCTACACAAGGAGACACTGGGATGAATTTATCATAGCAAACTGCGAGTGTTTGAACTTGCACGGAATATATTCGATGCACTTTGCACCAGATTTATGTTGCTAGTGTAATGTTGTTCATAAATGAGGTTAAAAGAGAACTATGGTGTAAGTGTTTTTCCCCATAATTCTCTTTTGGGTCAAGGGAGGACATATACTAACCTCCTCCCTTGACCCAAAGCTCGATATACTGAGAGCACTGCAGCCGGGACGGATCCCGACAATACTGTCAAGATCCACCCAGCTGCGTGAGTGACAGCAGGCTCCTACTATCTACAGGCAGAGCCAGCTGTACCCGTCCCATCCCCCGTTCGTTCCTCGAATCAGCGCTGGAGGATCGGAGAGGAGAGGGGGGGGGGGGAATCCCTGCAGGGAGCAGTAAATGTCAGTCACTGCTCTCTGCAGGGAGACGATCGAGAAGTGAGCAGATCGTGCATGGTTATGCTCACTTCCCGATCAATAGAGCAGACCTGTGACAGCTTCTTTGTCACAGGTCGGCTTTAACTATGAGAATGAGTGGAAATCACTCGCCTTATAATTCTCCTTTAAATAGACTCCAGGAAATAAGACTAGTAATTCCAGGCATAAAAAGTATCTGTTGCTTCTTGAAGAAGTTATCATGGGGCTAATAATGTCGCAATTGCTTTGATAAATTCCCCCAATGTATTTCCAGCTCTTTGGGAATGGGGATCTGTGGCTAGGACATTGCAGGGCTCCAGTCACATGCCTCCCCTCTCCTTCTTCATTCACAAAAAGCATTGTATTTTTTCACTTTGACTTTTTAAAATTACAATGTTTGTGTTACAACTTTTCATACTAACTGGTGTTCCTATATCTCATGTGTTGTTCTATTGAAGAGTTTCCATTTAATATACTGCACAGAAACCTGCACTAACTGCACTATACCTTCTACCTTGTAATATTATCTTTAACTCTGGTGAATATTTTAAAATTCCTCATTTAACTTTCAATTATGAAGGGTGAATTCCTCATGAGAATCATGCATATGCCTCACTTGATCCTTAGGAAACTACAGAAAGACTATACAATGTCTCCAGAGACAATGCTGGCAATAAACCCATTATTTCTATTTCCTTCCACATACAAAACATTGCTGTCAATGTTTACAGCATATTTTCTCCACAACATATGCTAGAATATGATATCTTGTTATATTAGAATAAACATTAGAATTATCTCATGCATATGTTCTTTATTTTTTTTTACCAAATAAGTTGATAGCCTTCTCATACATCTATAAATACAATGCTTATACTTGTCAATGCCTACTCCATTAGTTTGGTTTCACCATCCATCTCTCACAATGCGAAGGGTTTCAATCTCCCACAGAAGCAAGCCAACGCTTTAAAAATATACTATCACATTATGGCTCGCTAATAGACTCACATTACTAATATTTTCCACCCCATAATTCTTTTTCAATGATTACCCATTGTTTTTTTTTATTCTCAAACTATCTAACAAGACTACCAAAAAAGTCCTCACTCTGTACCCCGGAAATGTTTTGTTGAAAAGAGTTTGGAGATAAATTATATTTGAAATTTCAAAGGAAGGAATGGGTTCTGTTTGTCTTTGTTTATAATAATTATTGCAATATACTGTACAGTGTTTATTGTACTGGTAATGGGTCTGTTGTAGTCCTAAAAAGTTATTGTTGAAGATTAAGATATCTAACAAGACTACTAAATCAACATTACCATTGGATAAATTTGAAGGTAATTCAGCATGTTGCAGGCAAATATATCATTGTAGTAGGTAAACTCAAAGGCAGAGGTGTGTTTCTAGGGGCCCTGATAGACCTTGGGCACCTCTGGGCACACAGGTTAAAATGTTGAGGTGCTGGTAGAATACCATGATGACCAGTTTGTATAAAATCAATT
Source organism: Nanorana parkeri (assembly GCF_000935625.1). NCBI lineage: Eukaryota > Metazoa > Chordata > Amphibia > Anura > Dicroglossidae > Nanorana > Nanorana parkeri. Next base: position 1,384,587 of record NW_017306320.1, on the reverse strand, counting down.
TCTAAGAGTAATATAGTCTTTTTAACTGAACACAAATGAATCGGTCTAAAAACTGTAATGTCACATTATGATGACATGACTGAAATAAAAGTCCAATGTGTTATCATGGCTTAGGCAAAAATAAATATTGATGGATTAATCAAAACGGAGATAAATGACACAATGTGCCAAAATTGCATTATGTATAAAATGTGTCATCTCCATGTCTCGCAGGAGACCCGAGGCACTCAGAAGAAGACCTGGTGCACACACCTTAGGTGGCAGGGTCTAGCAAAGCCCCTGTTCATAGGCTAAAATATTGTTTGGTCGATGTATATGGGTCTCACGCATATGTTTCAATTTTTAATATTGCTGTTCTATTATCATGGCAGGAAAGTGAGGAATAAAGTAAGCATAATTCATCAAACCCTGGGAAATGAGCAGCTTGCACTTGCAGTGCAGAGGAAGACCCACTGTATAGGTAAAGTTATTAATTTCATGGAGTTCAGCTTTAAGTATCTGATTTTGATTTGGTATTAGCCTCTTGCAATTCCATGTACAACAGAGCTAAGACTGGCAGAGGGAGAACCAGCAGAATATGCCAGTCATGTGTGCTGCAGTATAAGGAGCCTGCTGATGGGAGTAGAAAGTATAGTGGCAGAAAAATCAATTCATCAGTTTGCTGCTTCATCACTGTCCAATGACAGCGTGGGGCAAAGGAAAAGACCTAGTTATATTACCTAGCTCTCCGGCAGGGCTGTATAAATTTCAGGATTGAATAGACAGAAATATAGATCCTTTGGTGAGCAGAACATCTCCCTTATATGTATTTCATGTGTGTATTTAGCTTTTTGCTAGGAGTTCAGCATTAAATGGAAATGAAAAATAAAGCATAACCAGCAAAAACACAATGAGAGGAAAATGTGAGAAAGGTCACATTTAGCTTTGTAAAACAAAGTATTCCGCAAATGTATTATGCAAACCTTTACTAAAAATAAAGAATAGACAAAAGTTTAGAAGAATGAAGAAGTACCACTCAGTAAATAAAGTACACAATAGGAAAGAGGACCTAGCTTTGCACAGAGAACATTCTTTGGTATGGATTACATTTTTTTTTTTAGATGTACTACATCCCTACTATAATAAATAACCAAAAAGAAAGCAAGGAACAGTGTGAGACTTCTTAGGTACAAAGTTATACTTCACTTTACATACTGTAAAAATATTCATTTTTAGTAAAACATCTTATGGAACAATATTGTTGTTTTTTTTTGCAGAAATATTGTTTATTGAAATTTTTCAGACAGACAAGAAATTGTAACAACATACAAAGGCAGCGTCAAGTGTGCATCTTTGAGGATAATAGGATAGCCGTAAATAATAACAACCGTATCTACAGTATATGTGTTAATGTGCCCGGGTCCAAGCCATACCTTCACCCAAAAGTTCCTGTCCCTGCCCTAAGGGCCGCAGACGACTAAAGCCCACCCCGGTGGGGGGAGCATCGTTATTGAGTCGGGCGAGGATCTGGGCCTGCAGCATCAGACGATAACCAGAAATCATGTGAAGGTCATGATCCTTTAACCACCAGGTAAGTTATGTCACCTAGAGCCACCTTACAAAAACAACATAACAATAGACTCACAACCAGACTAGAAAAGCAGACACCAGAAGGACACATAGACAAAGAAAGACAAGGAAGAAAGAAAGAGAGGAAGGGGAGGGTTATTACGCAGTCAAGGTGAACAGATTTTGTATCTATGCCATTGTCCTAAACTCATTCGTTTCCATAAACATTAGCCAGGGCTTGGAACAATATTGTTAACCTAAATTAGTCATCTTCACCTGCATCCCATCAACTAATGTCTCTATTATCATCATGAGTATGTCAGAAAGTATTTACCTATGTGCAACTTGGGAGGCAATGAAGACTATCAACATGTTTTGTCAACGCTTCAAGTTCAAGGTGAGTATATGTATGATATCACAGAGATCCGAATGTTATGTTTAAAATCAGTAGTACCATATGTTTGCAACCCATCAATGTTCTCTCCTTGAGGGGGACCCCTGGAGATTGTCAGGAAAAGTACAAGCTCCCCTCTGTACTTCTAGATGTCTAGTTGGAGCCTCAGAGTTTTAATATGGTGAAAAACATACCTAAAGGAAGAGCCTTAGTGTACCAGGTACCCAGCAATACAAAGGAGCCAGATTCTGGTGGTTTAACAGTCCATTTATAGATCGACTGCTATCCCTTAAGTTTTGGTGGTTGTCTTGAATGCTTATGTTACAGACACCGTTTGTGAGTATTACTTTAACACGTTTTTATATGGACAGATAAAACAATATTTCACGAGGAGAAGGCGCTGTTCTTTGTTTTCTTTTACACGATCGTTGAGGCTTCCCATACTGTTTTGGAACAGCAGCTACCTCTGTGTAGCCTCTTGATGTCCACATCTGCGGATTCCCTACATCCCTACATGTTTCACTGAGTGACACCCACTATGCGTTGGCAAAATTGGCAAATTAGTATTTCAAATGCAATATATCCATGTTCCTAAAAGTCCCACGCTGTTGCTTTTTTTTCTTTTCTGCTAGCTTTACGCAGCTCACAGTCTGCTACTACATGCTACCTCCAATCTCGCTAAAGACAAAACAGCATTTGCATATTCGTCATTTATACAGCTGAAGATTATGCTCTACTGAATTTATTTGTATGCATGTTAAAACTGGATCACCCTTATCTACAGGGCATCTGGCCTTCGTTTTAAAGCTGCCAAATGCCCCCCTTTGGAACTTTCTACATCATAGCGTTCAATTATAAAATTCAGGGCCATGTTTTAAAACTGTTCTAAGACACAACTTCAAACACAACCCTACAGACCAGTAGAATCCTGCAGCCCGGCCTCTATTTCACTGAAATCTCAAAGCCTTTTGATCGCCCTGTCTTTGTAGTGAGTTCGAGCAGTGTGGATACTGTGGAATAAGTCCTGGATACAGCCTGCAGCAATTCTAAGGGTCAGAGTGCCACTTACTATAAGTTTTCTGCTCTTCCCATTCTGGTACATTTGCACAGTAGGATTCTTGTCTAAGAGTGCCTAACATTAGCCAAGTAAGTACTTTAAAGATAAGGCGCACAATTCATAACTATGTGACCTTAATATGCTAGACAGTTAACAAGGAACATATATACTGACATAAAAGGAGGTAATATTAGAGAAAAAAAGATCAGTTATGTATTCTTAGGAAGGCGGCTGCTTCCGAGCACTTCATTAATCCTTCCAAATCTTGGAATGAGACAAATCTTTAGAATGTGAAACTGCCATATCAGGTAAAAAATTAAAGGACGAAAAGCTGGCTAGCTCGTTAACCCGAGTCCATGCTGTATACTAGAGCAGCATTTATTAATAATTAATGAGAAGGTCCATCCAAAACTGTTTATTTTTAGTTTCAAATAGATTGGGTAAGGATTAGAACTTCCGTATGGTTTTTATTGCTATTCAGGGCTCAGTTAGAGAGAGTTCACCTCCCTTCCTGTCAAAGAGACAACGCATTAGACATGTAGTGTAGGACAAATTTTGACAAGGGTTTTTCCACTATCTAAAAGTAAACAAAAAAACATGTTTTGGCTGGATAGGCATAGTAAAAGGAAATATTCTTTCAAAAGCTGAACTTTAAGGCAGATCGCCAGAGAAAAGTTTTCTTAACCCTTGCAGTAGGGCTACCCTCACATTTCAAGGGATAAGTGCTCGTTTTTGTCTAGGTGCAAAAATAAAAAAGTTATATTTATCCAATCCTTGGAGCCGGCTTCATATTAGAGCAGTTCCTGGATTAGGTATCCTTCTCCGCAGCAATGATAGGTCCCTCTGCGTTCTCACATCCTTATAATTGTATAGGATATGATGACTCACAGGACCTTAGACCGCTGCGTTTGAGGGGAGAGAGGCTCCAGGGACCAGTCTAAGAGCAAGCCGGCTCCGAACATCAGGGGAGTATAACTTATTTATTTTTGAACCAATTAACCCTGGTGGTACTACCATGCATTCTGCATTCACTCACTTGGTGGAACATTGATCAATCAGTGCCTCAAAAAAAAAATCCCCTTAAATAGAGCTTACAATCTAAGGTATGCATACAGTACATAATAGGGCCAATTTAGATAGGAGTATCAGATGAAATCCACAGAGATCATGCAAACACCATACAGGTTGGGATACAATCCAGGGACCTTACTCCTGCAAGGCAGGCATGCTGACCACTAAGTCACCACGCTGTCTGCTGCTTTGCCCGTTTATTCCATAGAAGGACTTGTACTCTCTTGGTTCCAGTGCAGTACAAACCCTCTATTGCAGTGAATAAAGACACACCTCTGTACTCTTGAAATTCTACTGGCAAAATTAAGTTTCTCCAGGAAAACTGTCCTATTCAGCTCCTCCTTGGCTAAGCCAACAAAAGTCAGCTTGCCATTGCACAGCTATATTTAAACAGAAGCCTGTACTCTACAGGCATTGCTTTCCTCCTTTTAAAAATACTAAATGCCTGGCTGTCTATGACCTCAGTACTTTCTAAGGCATTTGCCAGAAACAAGCATGCAGATTAGAAAGTCAGAGTGTAGTCACAACTTCTGAATAATTGTTCTAGGTCACACTGCTGACATAGGGGGCCACTCGCTCAGCATGACAGTAAAACAGCTAGCATTTTCAAAAGGAAAGGTCAGCAATGGCACCCTCAATACTCTCTCAGTACAGGTTTCCTTTAAATGAAATTGGAGCGTAATATATTTTTAGAGAAAGGAATCTCTCTTTTATATGCTATAATTCAATTAGGCATTAAAGTCTGGGGTTTTAAAAGCTTTACATCAGAAAATCACTGGGCTCCTGTCTTCAATAAATTCTGATTTAAATGGCCACCATTTGGGTTTTCGTGAATATAATCCAAGACCTGAAAAAAAGGCCTTTTGTTGTATCATCATGTTTTAAGTTGAAATGTCTCCTTATCATGGTCTGCAGGTTGCCCACAACTATGTCATATCAATGTTCATAAATGCGTCTGTGTAATGCTATAAAGGTCTTTCCTGTATAAAAGGCTTTACATAAGCTTCAACCTAAAAAATATATAACCAACTCACTGGGACAATCTGATTC
>NW_017306320.1:1343656-1379381 GCF_000935625.1 Nanorana parkeri | reverse complement strand
AGATATGTATATATATATATTCCACTTGTTTGCATTTGTATCTTTTTATCATCCTTTACAAAAATTGTAAATTATAAAAGTTTGTTAATAACTGGACCAGTTTGCGGTATAAGAAATGTATAATTTATCTGGCAGTCATTAATACAACAGTTTAATCTTTGGATTTTTGGGATTCATTTGCTATACACTAATACATTTTAATCACTGGTAATCCTCAGCCATTGTTTTACTATGTGGATATATTTGTTTTTAATATTGTATATAGTAGAGTTTTATGTAATGCAAAGGTTTGGAAATGCAACTTACTTGCCCCACCAGACCCCCTTTTCTTGGGCCCCCTTGATGCACCCATTTATTGGTTAAATAGTATCTAAACCCCACCAAAGAATTTAAAATATTGCAGCTTATTGGTCCCTAGATATGGTGGCCACATTACTTTCCTTTTTGTTAGGCTTTCCCACTTTATTATTAACTGGTTATCCTGACAGTACCAAACTTCCTCCCTAGGGTGACAACGCTCACTCACTGTATCTTTATCTACGAAGGAGCATAGTTGTCATCCTAGGCTGCTTTATTGGTATGACCACAAATGCCTCCCCCTGTTCCCATTTCCATAACATGGGGGGGTGTTCTTTGTTTCACAGAAGAGAACTGAGAAGGCAAATATAATTGTTTGAGAGTTACATTTACTGCACAGGAAATTAGAAGCAGACTGTTTGTTTGTTTGTTTTTTAACAGGAACAACATATGTTTTCTGTACTTTCAGATAATGTACTCAGCTTGAAAAACTACAATTAATGCAGCCACCACATCTAAGGATTGGTAAGCTGCAATATATTTTACATTTTTGTTCTTGACTTTAGATATTTTTTAAAGTGTATCTAAAGCCATTTCTTCATTTTAGATTAGAGAAGGGTTAGAAACTTTGTCCAATTTTTATTGCTGTCTATGTTAACGCTGAACAAATTTCCATTGCCCACGACCACTGTCACCAAGATTGAAATGAAAGAAACTCCAAACTTTTGAGTTCTCACTACAACAGAGGAAGAGGAGAAATCTTGCAATGGGGCACTTGTTCGGGTGACAACTGTCTAGGAGAGGATTATGCATACTTTTGATAGATCTCCTTTCACTTTCTATAAACTATAACTGTGCACATTTGTTCTCTGTGGATATATGCCAAAACAAATAATCTTTAGTTTATTTACATGGGATTTTTAAAATGTAATATTGCATTATGGCAATTATTATTTTCCATGCTCCTTTAGCTCCATCTAGTAGCCATGATCCAATATTACATGAAAACATTCAAAAATGTATTCCACTTATAAAGAAAAAAACTAAAGAACATTAATTTTGCCATTTATTTGCAGGGCAAACGGCCCTGTGATTTGTATATAACAAAACCCCGTACTGTTGTGTTTTGAGACAGGGGCAGACTGGGCAGATTGCCAGTGGATTAGATTTTAAGAAGTTCGCTCATCTCTACTCTTTACTAGAAAGGATATTTGCGCATAGAACAACATGGTACGTGGAACAATTTTAACCTATAAATCCTTTCATATTCTCTGGAAACCTTAGAGAAAACTCAAGGAGATGGAAACAAAAATTTAAGTTATATCTGGCTGCAGCTGTTGCTTGTGAAAACCCTGAGGATCAGAAAATAGCCATTTTGTAACAAACAATAGGTAAAGAAGGCTTGAAGTTGTAGAACACAATAAATACAGTGAAAATCCCCAAGCAACCGCCATCAGATGAGTGTAGCTTGAATCTAGGAAGCTTCACAATCTTAGAAAAACCAATGATTTTAAAAAGATAACAGACTCGTTCATCACAGTATCAGTCACCGGAGGTATAGACAAATGTATAACTTGTTCAGCAGCTAAAGGATAAAAGCTGTAAGTTTAAAGACATTGATGGCATAATTCCATAAAATTGTTCTCAGCTTTAACCCTGCTTTGAAAGAAAAGTTGCATGCTGACCCTGATTTAATATTAGCTAAAACTGTGTCAGTTTACAGGATCAAAGAGACCCATAGGGCCCTTCACACCCTTGTGCTGCGGAAGCACACATTATGTGCTTTCGTGTGCTGTGGTTACCATTGATTCTAAATAGCATGTAACATGATAATCTCCCACTGTTTCTCCCTGTGAGATTTTTTATGTAGATCTCACGTTCTATCACCAAATGTCCCCACCTGTCCATTGTTCATTAATTAGAATAATATTTAGGGAAGTTCTCCTGGCAGAGCCCACCTGAGATCCCAAACAGCTCACCTAAGAGTGACCCTGCAGAGCCCACCTGCAGGCCCTGCAGAGCCCACCCCTGCACACCTCTTACCTGTCAGCCCCGATCCGCTGTCCTCCTCTTGCACAGGGCCGCATCTCCTCTTCCATCGATGGGCCCTGTCTCCTCTTCTATCGCTGGGCCCTGTCTCCCATTCCAGCGCCGGGCCCCTCCACCTCTGGCGTCACCAGCCCCGCTTCCTCCTCCGCTGCCGACGCCGGACCCAGCATCCCTGGGCCCCATAGCGACCGCCTGGGTCGCCATGGAGATTGTTACGCCACTCCCTCCCAGACACACCTGGAGACCACCTGGAGTCCGGGGAAAGTGCGTTTGCCAGTGTTCCAGCTAATTGGTGTGGCACATTTCTGGGCACCGCTCTGCTAGCACAGCATCCCATTGGGAAGGTCACTTCTAAAAAGCCTCACGGGTACACATATAGATATAAGCATGCCTTGAGCCCCTCCTGTATGTAAGCTCTCTATTCCACTGCTTTGTGAGTGATGCTTATAAGTGTCTGACTGTACAGCGTTAAACTGTGGAGAAGGAACAACGCATAGTTGTAACTTCTGATTAATCACCAAATAATAAAAGGTGAAGTTGTGCCTCTGTTCCAATTCAAAGCTGCTAGTTACACCTAACATACTGGCTTCAGTTTATGTAAATCCCAACTGGGAAGGTATAGTACCTGCTAATACAGTTTACAAGTTTCTCCTGATGATACTTACCGCGCCCAATTTAATTAAGTGCATCCAAATTTTAGGTTTTACTTTCCCTGTAATGAACAAACAGTGCAAAATGTTTTCCTGGGAGACCTATCATCCCTCACTGAAAATATTAGTATTGACATTGACACGTTCATACAAGAGAACATTGAAGCACTTCCTTTATTCATAAAAGACAAACCACATCTTTTGAGAACACTAGAAGATGTTACATTACAGAGTGACGGCACTAGTGTCTTTGAATGTGGAGGCATTATACTCATTCATTCTGCATGAACTTGGGATATTGGTGGTGTAACTATTTTTTGGGTGAGTGCAACACAACTCAAAATAATCATAATTGTTTTCTTTTAAAATTGCTAAGATCTTTATTGACCGTCACATACTTTTTTTTTTTTTTTAGATGGCACCTTCTTCTTCCAGGTGCAGGATGGGGTGATGATAACTACCTGTGCCCCATTGCAAACAAACATGAACCCAGAGGTGGTGGGAGAGAGATTTGTTTACAGATGAATTGAATTAGCACAAGTACATAGATTACATTTTTTTGTACCATAACAATTAATATGTGGTAGATATTTAATGAAAACTTTAATAACAACACAGGAAATCTAAAATTCACTCTTTTAATGAAAATGAAAAAACCTTTTTGGATATTATAATCCATAAGGGCCAGGACAGTGGTCTGTCCATTACTTTATATAACAAACAACAGATGTGACATTTGGAGGCAATTCTAATTAATATTCTAACTAGACAGTATTTGAAAATCTCTAGAATCTGTTCACTTTTTTGAGGATTTCAAGAGAGGCAGATTTTCTTTCGAGTTGTTCTAAATAAAGAGGATACAAAGACAAGTATCTCATTAAAGCATATAAAAGGGCCGTGGCCTCTCATAATAACAGAATAATCCATAAAAAGCCTAAAGGGAGGCTATTTCTGATGAGCAATATATAACTTGTCTAGTTAGGACTGTCTTGTCAACATATCCAGGTTTACAATAGGGCTGCTCGGATACCAGTTTTTCAGTATCGAGTACGAGTACCGATATTTTTTATTGGTACTCGTTGACACTGAGTACCAATGCTCAGTGTCTGCTCACAGGAAGGGGGCAGGCTTTTTAATCTGTGGTGTTTGTGCCACATGATGCTTTTAATGAGAATTGTTGGGGGCAACTATACTGTACACTGCTCTAAGAAGCCATATGATATATAGGTTACTGTGAGTTCATGGACCTTCCTTTTGTGATCCCTTATGTGCACAACTATAATGCAGGTGCGATCGTTCTTATGGACAGAAGCTTTTTATAAAGAGACTGTTGAGACCCACTATGTTCTTTCACACATGCAGCATTTATATTTGAACCCTCCTTTGTGGACTTGGATCTTAATCTTATGTTCAAGCATAATCATTTCCGCTGTTATTTCTGTTCTATGGACTGTCCTTATAAATCTGGTCACACTTCTATGTACTATTTTTATATTACGCTTATTGCTCACATTAGTACAGTCTTCATGAAATTACATTTAAGCATTTATTGCAACACAGATATGATTAGATGCACTGCAATATTTTCCCAAATAAGAATGTTGCCTATTCTATTATGCCAAAGGCAGCATCTTTAAATACCACATTTGGCTGATGAACATTTACACCTGGTGTTTACAACTTGTATAGCTGCATAGACATATTCTAAATGCTTTCTTATACATCAAGCTTTTATGAGATGTCTATTTTACCTGCTCTGCTTAAATCTGGGCTGAATCATCACTAATATACAAGTAAGGAAGCCAGTGCGTGTGGTTAAGATCATATGTGAAGATACAGATTGTTTTATAAAGGAAACCAGTAATTTGGACTGTCAGCCCTTAGACAGAATTGAAGAACATCATTCTGGAGAGTCTTCTCTATACAACTCTAGGGATTGCAAATACTGCCCTGTGTTTCATATGTTGACATGCTCTTCAGAATACTGAGCAATGTGTTCTTATGAGGTGTTTATACAAGACATACTATCACAATGAAAGATAGCACTTTGAAGCGTTGTCTTTGCATGCTATACTAAGGATTACAAACATTGCTACCATGTGGAGCATGCATGGGAGCACTTTCCAAAACACAGAGCAAGAGGCTCTATGGGGTGTTAATGGAAAACATTTAATTGGTTTTTGTCTCAAAGAGAACTTGATTTGTGGAACACTTCCCATTGCACAGTTTTATGAAAATGAATAAAAAGACCTGCATATGAATGGGTCAATCTTTCTTTTTGCAACCTGCACTTGTGGTACTTTGAAGTGATGTTAAACCTTAATTTGTTTTCTCCTTTTATGATTAGGAGGCCCACACTTACTTGAGTTCCCTATCCCACACAGCCTGTGTCAAGCCACGCCCCTGCTCCCTCCATCGCTCTCCTCTCAACAGTATGACTGACGGCAGAAAGAGCCTTTGTAATGTAATGTTTAGAGGTCAGTAGCAAGTAATGTAGAGTTCAGGGGTTAGTGGTAAGTAATGCAGAGTTCAGGGGTCGGTAGTGAGTAATGCAGAGTTCAGAGTTAAGCAGTATGTAACGCAAAGTTCAGGGGTCAGTAATAACACAGAGTTTAGGGTTCGGTAGTAAGTAATTTAGAGTGCAGGGGTCATGAGTAAGTAACGGAGAGTACAGGGGACAGTAGTTTGTAACTCAGAGGTCAGGAATAAGTAATACAGAGTTCAATGGTCCATAGTAAGTAACACAGTTAGAGTTCAGAGGTCAGTTGTATTTATCAGAGAGTTCAGGGTCAGTAGTAAGTTATGCAGCAAAAATACATAGTTAATAATAAAGGTGAGGACACACTTAGGGGGATGCAGACTCATATGAGGCACCACAGGTAGCCATGTGTCCTCCCCTCTGTTTGCCTCTTTTATACACTGAGCTCAGAGCTGGTGGTGTGGCCTTTGGTGGCACAGGGACCCCACACACTCCACATCAATCTGAAACACTTATATTCCCCTAAGTCACTTTCAGTCACTGAGAAAACCTTCCAGACAATGAGATCCCTGGCTAGAACCTCTAGTCAATTAGATTTTTGAGCTGAGAGCCACCAGACTTTGAGAGGCATCTGTGGGGTGGGACATCACACAGCCAGTGTGCCCTGCTGCTGGTCACTTTTACATTGTTGTATCCTCTCCAGTATCGTATTTCTTGTACCAAAGTCCCAGTCTCCGTTCTTTGTCTCTAGCATATTTGGCCTAGCATAATGGAGAAAGTCCAGGACAGTGGAGTCAGTGCCAAGCCAGGAGTCAGATGCCAAAGCGGCTAGTCAGCCAAGCCAGGTAAGTGAGCACAGAGAGCAGGATGAACGTAAACAAAGCCGGAGTCAGGATCCAGGAGATCAGTCCCCCAGAGCCAGGATCATACACGGAAATCAGAAATAACAGCAGCAGCACATTTGGTTGATCAGAGCAAACGCAAGGGAGGCATCTGAATGCACAAGGTAAAGGTTAAATAGTGACCTGGTGCCTGCATCATCACTGTGGGAGAGGAATTACCCAGGAGTCTAGCCAGTGCAGCAGAGTGATGATGTGTGGGGGTTTGGACATAAGAGGGTGCCAAAGAGCAACACGGTGTCACAAACACTTCAGCCATGCTACAAGCAACTGGGCAACGGAGGGTAAGAAACCCTGACAGTAAGCCGAACTACTTGTAAAATGTGTTTTTATTATTGTCCTTGTAGCTGCATGATAAGACCCTCTCCCCACTGTACAGTTTAAAAAAAAAAAAGATAAGTTGGTATCGGTGTACATCACTCATGTCAGTGCCCAACTGTTCATGAGCTTTTTTTAAAGTAGCTTGACTACTAACACTAAAAATTGGCAGAATTAGGCAACAGGATTGCCTCTCCCCCCCATATACTTCAGTGGGATTTGCCCCTACGTTGAATCTTAATTTTGAAAAAGATTCACTGAACCCTTGGCGAGTCGAACCTGGACATATTCATCATTACTAGTCAGGACTGGATTCCTGGCAGTGCTAATGGTTGACCATGTCTGTGCAATGTGTTTTGGCATTGCCGCTTAAAGCCTTCATCAGGTGGACATGTAATATTGTGGCAACACAGGAGCGCAACTGAGAGACAGTTAACTTACCAAAACAGGAGATACCTAAATTAGGACCTTCATGGCAGGATCACCAGGTATTACCCAACATACATTACACCTACTTTAGGAAATAAGCTTATATATTTCTCATAGTCAAGTTTTATTTTAGATAGGCACCTGTTTATGTATTATTTGCACATTGAGGTTGATAACATGCAAATAAATATATTATCTTCGTAGAGCACCTTTAGCTTTCCACAAACTTTGCTTTCTGTTTGTCAGTTACATATATGAACTAAATAGAAATAGATAAGGGTTCACAATTGTTGACAAACCTATTTTCTATCCCTTGAGTGTGAATGTGATTTGAGCTTAAGTAAGAAAAATAGAGCTACAACTCAATATATACTTGGCCTTAAGGCATCAATGACCCCACAGTCACCCTTGGTGTTTCCATGGCTGCCAGCAACCATGGTTATCACTCTCCTTTCTGGGCTAAGTCATGTATCCAGAGTGTCCTTTTCTATCTTGTGTTCCTTGAGATGTAAATAAATTCCCTCTCCTCATTTCCTCCATAATTCATTGGCTGTGCACTGTAGCCTTTCGATCCCCTACAGAGCTTGTATTCCCTCTTGCCTCTTCCCTTTCTTCTCACTTCTTTCTTCCGCTCCATGGTTTACTTTCCACAGTTATGGTCCACTGGGGCAATATTACCATTTTCCTGACTACAAGGCTGTGGGGGCTTCATGTGCGCATCATGTGCAACATCCGAGACGTAAGGTGAAACTTTTCCTGGGATCTGCATTGTTTCCTTTTCTGGCCTCCTCCTCCCTATTTGTTTTTACTCTGCAAACCAGTCAATAAAAACAACTCCTCTAAGTATTGTTTGTATCAAAAGTGGGCACATAGCATAGCTTTATTACAATTTTGGAAAAACAAAACACAGACTGAACATTTATGTATGATATTTTTATGGAGTCATGGTGCCTTTATAAGACAACAGGAAGATATCTGAATGTTTGTTCTGGTGTGTGGTCACTCTTCACTTTAGATGCGCCATAGCTGGTGATCAAGTCTCCATCAGAAAACAACAATTTGTATGCTGTGGTTCAGTGCAGACTCACAGGGGAATATTTTTTTTAAATCAGATTTTATATTAGGAAAGCTTATATAGATAATACATCTAAACAACATATTGGATAACACAAAGAAAAAGTAAAATATCACATCCAGCTTAAAATAGAACAATCTGCAGCCCATAACACTAAGGAGAAATAAAGGCTGTTACAAACACATACTGTATGTGTGTGAAGTTAGACTTATTATGCTGTGGCCCTTAACATTTGACCGGTGAGACCATATCAAATCAAATTGCATTACAGAGTGAGTAGGTATGTTCTTCAAATGAAATATATCTGTTCTACTCACCCACCCACTCTTCCAAAAAGGGAAGTTGCAGATACTCATTTTATAGCTAACATCCTATGGACAACAAACGGTCATCTGTACATTGCCAAGGAGGTATATTCATCAAGTATGGACAAAACAAAGTATCCTAGAATGCATCTACAGGAATCAGCACAAAGGCCAATGTGTACAAGGGTATCCCAAGAATCTTTGCCGCCTGAGGCGGCTGGGTAGGGAGATGTCACTGGTTGCCAGGATCTCAGCAGGATGCTCTGGCTAAGAGTCCCAGGTTGCTAAGAGCAGGGCGGAGAGATGTGTATCAAGCAGAAATTGAATCAACCTCAGTTGAGTTTTTATTAACACAATTGCATCACAGACCAGGAGTGCACATGGGCATTTTGCATGCAAATATGTTATCACTTATCTTTTTGGGTCTGTTTTGTGATTAAAACAAGCTTTAGCTTTGCATGATTATGCTCCTGAATAGTGACTGTCTGCCTCTTTCTCCTAATTAGGGATGAAATTCAACCTCACGACTGTCACAGAACTTAGAAGTGCTAAGCAGCACTCTTTAAATGAAGGTTCCTTGTTCATTTCTTATAGTGTTTTTTTAAAAGCAAAATGCAGACAAAAATTGATCTGTTCCTAAAGTGCATTTACAACTCAAGAGTCAACAGAAAAAAAAGCCAAAATGTCCCTCTCTTGTGAAGCTGTGCGTAATTCGTCAGGATGTCAGGTACTATGCTGCAAATATATGAGTTTGTGAATAACTTAGATGAAGTCCATAGCTGGTTATATTCAGTTCTTTCATTAGCTTCTCACTTTATAACAGTATCTTGTTTTTCCATTTTCATTCCTAGATGATCTCATCTCATCCTTTGCAACATGCTGACTCACATTACAGTTTACACTAGGCAGTATATGGAAAGGGCTGTTGCATCATAGGAGCTGACTGTTTCACTTGGCTCCACAAAGTGCATGTGCTTCTGTTGTCTTGTTTTTAAAGGCGATCTCCAGGAATTATTTTAAGAAAGAACAGTGGGAGGTAAGTGTGATATGTTAATTACACTTACCTCCATGCTAAGATACAGCTGTGAGTGCTGCAGTACTGCTAGCTCACTGCTTCTGATCCCTGTGACTTATATAAATGATATGAATAATTTATAGTCACTTTAATGGCAGTTCCACAGACTTTTACTGTAGTGGCTTCTTTTATTCAAATAATAATCACAAGGAGAGGAAGCAGTGAGGTAAAGATACCTTTGCACTCCTATCAGAGTTTTCCGAGAGCTGGTGTTTGGAAAAGACAGCATGGAGATAAGTGTAATTTTAGACATCTCCCACAGGCCATTCAGAAGATAAGTCTTTCAGTTCTGTTTGAAATAGTGCAGGAGCTGTCCTCCTGATTCTAAGTTTAGTAAGTCACTGGCCAGGAACAAGCATAGGGGATGCAACCTAACAGGGTGCAAGCTAATTCTGAATCAATGATCCAATAATGAAGCAAGAATCAATTTGCTACCCTACTTGCATGCATCATCACGAAAAAGTTTTTCGACTCCTAAAGAGGTAGAACCTAAAGGGTGCCGCATTTTTTAAATACAGTTCCTAACCACTCCCTCCTCCTATTTTCATTTTTTCATTTTTGAAACATTAGGAATGGTCTTATATGCAGACAAACAGATCTTTGTGTTAAAAATGTAGATGACTATGATTCAGAGCAGTGCATGTACAGCTTATCACAGAGCCGTCTATACATTGTGCAGTTTAAGAACTGTCAGCAGTGAGGAAATCAGTCCCCAACCCCTCACATTTCTACCAACCTGAGAAACCAAGTATGGGGGCTAGTATCCCAATAGCAGGAAGTGCAATCCCTTGACATGCTCTAGCCCACGTGTACATCAGTAATGGGGGGTGCTTTGAAATTGTAAACCCTCATAAAAGGGGAACTTCTCCCAAAACATCCCCTCAATGGCCTAATTAGATTCTGGAGCCATCATGGCAGGTTGACACCCTATGATCTTCTAACTTGTTCTCCAGCACATTTAGATAAGAACGGGTAAAAAACCCTAAATGTCAAAATAAAAGTAGTTGAACTTTCTCAAGTTAACATTAAAATATCTCATGTAAGCTCCCAAATATCCCTCAACAGGTTCTTTTTATTCTACCACTAGGGTCCCTAAGGGAGGCATCATTGTACTAACAACTTAGGGTCTTGGTGACCACTGGAGCAGGAATAGGGGCCAATATTCCAATAGGGCCACTTGATATTGTAACAAGTGTTTAAGAAAGGATTTCCCTCACTTTGGAGAGATGTTCTCTTCTCTCACTATTTGTGTCTACAGGACAGGAAATAAAGGCAAACCTCCCCAGTGGGATACATGGGGCAAAAAAACCTGACAGGCGTTTAAAAACATGTAGTTAAATTAGGTAAATAAACCATACCCCATTCGAAAAACAGTTGCTGGCAAACGTTGGTAATTGTTTCCTGACAATTTCCTTAATTTCCTAGCAAATGTGCAGGGAAATTGTACCAGCGAATATGCTTTATACGCAGCAGAAGCGCGGAGAATGTCTTTATAAATATCCCCTGAATCTTCTTGATAAAGCAGTTGCTATCTAAAGCATTGGGATATTGATGTACGCAAAAGGTAGCTGCACGGGAGTTTGAAAATATTGTACAAGTAGGGAAAAACGACATAAAACTGCTTAAAAGCACATTTTTATATTTTATTTTTTTATTTTTCAATCTCCCGTTGCACCTACTGTCTTCTTTTCTCTACGGAATCAGCTGCACATTCACAGCCTCTGAAAACAGACAACTAACGCTCATAACACATATAGCCCCAGCAGGTGGCAGGGAACCAGGAGGTGGCATACACCGCAATACATTTCCCTCCCTCGGGCACTGCTGGAGAGATTCATGCTGATCAGTCAGGTGCCAAGACAGCTAGACATCTGGAAGTGAATGTCAGAGACATCTATATGGTGAATTATTATCCCTTGATCTGTCTGTGAAACAAAAAAAAATAAGAAAAGAGAAATTCTTTTTTATCACATATCAGAAAGTCAATGGGAAAGCGAGACCAATGCCGATTTTCTACAGGTGTCAAAGTGTCAAATCTGTCCTCCTCCTCATTATTCTTGTTCCAGTGGGTTACGTGCCTGCGATGGCCATTGTGAAATGATGTGTCCTCACGGTCCTGGCACGGTGACAGAGTCGTTTCAGCTGCATTGTACACTATGCACAAACACGTTAATTGTCATTAAAATGGTATTTAAGGAACTCATGAAAATGTTTAATGGAGCCAGAAAAGAGGAAGAAAAGGCTTACACCACATGTAAACAGTTGTTGGAAAAATACAGCAGATGGCTGTGTACAAATTATACCTTTCCTTGGTTTAACGGTGATTAGATACACAAACCTTCAGACCTTTTCTTTTTGAATATGTCAACCTGAGTTACATGGTATAGAGCTTGCCAAGAGCAAGCTGGAAGACTAAAAGAAGGAGGATAAAATAAAGTCAGACTTTTTTTTATCGTACTTTTTTCCAGGAGATTTGAGGCTTGTGTGCACGTTTCTGTCAGTGTCAAATTATAACTAACAGAGGGCCGTGACACTGGTGAAGCCTTGGGTCCTTATTCCTTATATTACTAACTGTATATCTGTATATTTCTAAAACCATCGTTAAAGAGTGACTCCATCCAAGCAGCAAAAGTGTATGTAAATATAAAGCACACCCACCTAATGAAGTTAAGTATTCATAAAAAATATTCTTAAAGCTGAACTCCAGGCAAACAGCTAAATACACAAAGGGAATTTATATATGAAAGCTGTTTTACCTGGATTTGTATTTCTGTCCTGACAGGAAACTTGTTTTTTCTCTGCTGCAGTTTAGTAACACAGGTATTTTCTAATTACTTTCCTGTCTGTGATTGGACAGTGAAACAATAATCAGCAATTGATGAGCTCATTATGCTGTCTCCTCCTAGCAGTATGCTGCTCCATATGGGGTGCACAGGTATAAAGCTGAAGTGGTTAAGGAAGAAACAAACACTAGACACCATTTGACACTTACTGGTCCTGGTGCTTCATTTATTTGAAAAATTGTTCACCTTAGGGCCATAGGATTTGTCATAATAGTCCACATTAGAGATGCCCCAGTCCACTTGCTATGTGAAGTTTCCAGGTAGATGGACCTCATGACTAGTTCTTTTCAGGATCTTTCTGGAATTAATTTGGGGGACTAGTCACAATGTTAAAAAAAGGTTTTATTCCATTAAACTGGCTGAAAGTTGGGAAAAAGGTTGAGGGAACACAAAATACCCCCAAACTCAACCTCAATACAGACCTGGCTTCTGCACCTTTTCAGAAGGAACCTCCATGCCCTAACTACTGGATGTTAGTACTCTTGGTGGAATTTAGATCCATCTAACGGAATCTTGTCTATAACCTCCTAAGCCAGGGAAGCTGAGAAGGGTCTGGTGTGTAGTTCTCCCTGAGCCAGCCACATACCATTTTCCTAAGGGTGTGACTCCTACAAATGTCAAGGCTCAAGTATCCTTTAAATCCTCAAATCCTAGCAGAAATCTATATGAAAGAGAGACCCATCAACACATAACCCCTCTGGGCAAAAGGCAGAGAACCCTGTAGAAAGATTAGTCACACATATGCATCCCCTGTATCCTGGTGCGGCCAATAATATATGTATTCTGGTGCGGCCAATAAATATTAATAACTCAGAAAGGTAATAATCATGACACAGACTACTGGAGCATGCTCAACAGCAGCTCACAGATGTAATTGAAACTATGAGCTTAGGCACACTCAGAATTAAAGGTATCACTTATGATAACTGCAGCCTAACTGCACCCTCAAGAACATAAATACTAATATCACACAACTGCCTGCAGCAGTGTCCATACACCCTTTTCAACAGAGCTTGCACCTAAAAGTTGCTAATCTATATGACAGACCTAATAAAGAGGTCCACAGGGCTGATTGCTTCTGTGACTGGGGGAACCTTCAGATAATCTTTACAAGAAAGTTCAAGGTTACCCACACACCTATTCACTGGGTCATTACCAACGCAGCATACCCACAGTCCATAAGCCAATTGTTTCTGTAAGTAGCCTTTTCTATGTTTTGCAACCCTGACTGCATAGCCCTAACCTGTACTCTATCCATTTCTTGCCAACATGGTCTCATTATCAACATTACCTAGTCACTTTGCCACGCTTAAGTACCAAAGCATGGTACAGCTTCAGGGGCCCTTTACATACTCCCCATGCTGACCTGTAATACATTGCAGGATGCAGAAAGCACTTTGACAAGTCTTTCTTACTTTTATAAAAGCTATTTTACCAACTAAGAGTGTGGCACTGCTGTGTGAATACTTTGCATAAAGAGGGTGCAAAGTTCCAGAGCACTGGTTGCTCCCTGCCAATGCTCCTCCTTCTGCCTATCTTTGGAATTCTGGTGAACACCATAATTCGTGTGGTAAGCCCAGCAAAGTTCTTCTATAACCAAATCATAGTACTCCCACTGCACACTCAGTTACAACACTGGCTTGTGGCAATAAATAAAATAGTTTAAAGTAATTCCACATGCTGAGCTGAAAAATGATTTTCAAAGAAATGCAAAGGTGAAGTAAAAGCTGCTTTTATATAGTTGCTTTGTGTATTGCTGTGCTAACATAATAAATAATAAATGCATCAACCAAATTCTTTGAATACTGTTCAACTCCGGTGCTAATTTTATTTTCCTTCCTGTAAAGGCCGTATTAGGATCACTGATTTGAGTGGCAAAGGCCTGGGCCCCTTACAGCTATGCAATCCATCATCCTGATTGTAATCCATCACCGGTTTCTTTATTGGAATAATATTTGTCACTTTTTCAACAGATTCTTTTAAAGTAGACCTGTTAGTGACAAACAAATTGCCTAAACCACTGTTTTATAAAGCCCCTCAGTTTAACAAGTAACGTCAAAGAAACATGATGTCCTACACTGACCATGAAAATAATATAAATGTGCTTTTTTTTCAATAAAGACACAAACTGTATGCTTTAGAAGGGCAGTATGAGCAAATATGTTTTGAAATGAGTGTGTCATACATTATTGCACAACTTTTCACAGTGTATGCGGGTCGCCACACCTGTCAGTCACTGGACTCATATGCTGTTAGTCTTTGCACCAGCTATGATACAATCACTGTGAAGGGAGAGGTCTATTGAAATAAGTTAATCACACTGACAGCAGCCAAAAGTATTTGAGTTACTTGGAGATCAGATGGCACACTGCATATTTGTTCACTTCTGAGTTCATCTTGTGTTATGTAGAAGATAAAATGCTTCTATATGTTAGAATTATTTCCTGGAATTTTACTGACATTATATACGGCCAAATTCAACATGTTACTACACTGCTCCTTCATGGCCACACAGCAAGGAAGAAAACAGGTGCCCGCAGGCTGAGCTCATCCACACTCAAATGTACAAAACTCCCCAGTAGAAACATTCCAGCCACAAATCAATGTCTTGCGAAAAAACTCCTTTATTCAGGCTTGCTCAACTCGCCTTGGTCCCACTCCTTGGTCCACACCACTAACGTGTTTCACCCTATCCAGGGCTTAGTCATAGAGGTACATAGAGGTCTACGACCAGGTGCCAGAGGCTGTAGAGGAGAAAAGTGCGGCAGGGGTACATTTCTCCCCTCACAAAACCTGGAAGTTGTACATGGGTGGGGTAAGATTGTTAAGGCCACTGGATCCCTGATCAGCAATGATTACACAACCCCTGCAGTTGATGCTAACAATTAATTTAGTACTTGAAACTTGGCCACAAAAAATGAACATACCTTACACAATTAACATCTCTGTGTGTCATTGTAAGAGTGCTTAAATATTGTGTTTTTTCTGTGACAAAAAATGTTTATCACATCCAAAAAAAGACAGCCACACTCTAAGGATCTTTATTGCTGTTAACGAACACACACTGTAAACATGATCCCCCATGTAAGCTCATTATTTACGCATTTCACCATTATGACTTATTCATATTTATTTGCGGTACTGTAAAAGGAAAAAATCACAAGTATTAAAAACTGTTTTGCTAAGGGACAATTGTTACAAAGTCGAGGGTTTTGGCTTTTTTTATGAAGTAAACTTTCCTTTAGCTTATAGATCTGTTGTGGCTGCTACTTCCACTGCTCAATTACCTGCCCATTATCGCTGGATAAAAAAAAAAAAAATCAGCTGTCACAGCCAAAACTACTTAAAGTAGTATTAAACTCTCAAACTTTTTTTCAATAATGAATCCAGATCAAACAAATAGACGCTGCCCAGCAAAGTATTGCTTTACATTTTTGCCCAAACGTACAATCATCATGTTTCTGAACAGCTGTCAATTCTCTCAGCTCAGCTTCCCTGAACTTCCTGTCCAGCACAAGATCACAAGGGATAGTGCAGACTCCAGTAACTGTTCATCTATTAGCTTGGAGAAGGGAGGAAGCAGGAGAGGGGGTTCATGGGGGAAAGAAGTAGCTTGATTTGCTGTATCTGTGTGTTTGTGGAGACACACACAGTTTACAAGCACACACAAGGGCGGCTGCATAGAACTCTGCTTGAGAAAGGAGTCACTCTAAAACAGGAAGTCAGGGGACCAGCTAATTCTGCAGGAAACTGACAGGGTTATTCACAAAAGGGTGAGGAGTTTGGAGAAGGCAGGAGAAGTGAACAATCTAGGACAACATAGCCGAACTGAAAAGGGAGCTGAATTAGATAATTTTTTCAAATCAGCCATGTTGTCCTAGATTGTTCACTTCTCCTGCCTTCTCCAAACTCTTCACCCTTTTGTGAATAGACCTGTCACACTTTTAAACATCAAGGAGCAGCTTCCATTGTAAGTGGTTTAATCAGCATTTGGAATAGTTTAAAAACCTTTTGACTTTAATATCACTTTAAAAAAACTTTTTATCGAAGTTGAAATGAATCAGATTAGGGTACTGCTGCTGTATTTAAGCCATTTTTAATGTAAAATTGAAAAAAAGCCATGCCAAATATGTGATGCCAGAATACAGTGTTTTTCTCATATTGCCCTTGAAGTTTCATAAAAAGAAGGACCCTTTCCCAGCTGTACGGTATTTTTAAAATGTTTATTTTTGCATTGGCACATGTCCCGCAATTGTCCAGCTACCCCTGCCCTATGTTTGACAATTCCTAGCGGTGAAAATGGGCTGGATTGATTTCCAGTATATGCCCCTTTATAGAATCCAATGGTGTTTGGACTTAAGTAAACAATTTTCAGACTTTATGGTTTTGATGAACAGCCTGCAAATCTAACCCGGGCTAAATTGACTATCCCTATTGAATACCAATAAGAAGACAATATACTGTAGATCATGTGTTTTGACAGCAAGTAAAAATTAGTGTATGTGTACTATGTATAGGTTGCACTTTTTGATTTTGGAGATTTTCTCCTCACTTCCTTTGTGGTGAAACTGATTTCACCAGCATGGGAAGTACAGGGAAATCTTTATAACAGAGCCCAGGATAGCAGTAAAAACGAAACGGGGGCTCTAACTGTTCAAACTTTATCCTTAACTAAAAAAGAAGAAAGAGTTTGGTCTGCACTTTTAACACTGAAGCTGGTAACTGCTCAATTTAAAATTGCCAGCAGGATGCTTTACACATTTGTCTGAAAGCCAAAATATGTTTGTGACAGCAGGCAGATAAAAACATCTGGGTATAGCCAGGATGGCAAATATGTATGGCCCAGATTCAAGTGTAATACTGAAGTTATTCCTCTAGGGGGAGGTGCTGAGAGGGCTGGAGGCTTGGAGGTAAGAAACCCAGCTAAAGCTGACTGGCTCATTAAGGCCTCTATAAAACCTCCCAGCCTCCTAAAGTGAGTTGTTCCACCTGGGAGACAGAGGATGCCTCTGTCCAGGAGTCAGGAGAACTCCACCCTGGAACCAGCCTGTGTGGCAAGCTGGTGTGATACAGCCTGTGTGGCCAGTTGCTGTGATACAGCCTGTGTGGCCAGTTGCTGTGATACAGCCTGTGTGGCCAGTTGCTGTGATACAGCCTGTGTGCAATTGCTGAATACAACTGTCTGGTGAGAATCAGCCTGTGTGGCAAGTTGTTGAAAACTTGAGCCTGTGTGACAATTTGATGAGTTCCAACCTGTGTAGCAAGGTGACAAAACCAGCCTGTGGGGCAAGTGTGTAAAATACAGCCAGTGTGGCAAGAGGTTTGTTAATCATGGAGATAGATGCTCGGGGCAGCACAAGGTTGCCCCTAGCCGTTAGTAAGGGAAAACTGGCAATGATTTATTTTCAAGTTTCTTTTGGTTTGCAGTTGTTTGGAGCTAGTAAAATGAGTAAATAAATCCCACGTGTGCATTTCACCAAACGTTGTTGCCTGCTGTGGCTGTTTTATGTAAGGAGTACTCATCCAGGGAGTCACACACACCCACTACTGAGCTACTACCAAGCTAATACCCTCACAATATATATAGTATGGGTGGAATAAAAAGCTAACTTTTATTTTATTTAAAGTTTTGTAAGAAATTTGCCATGGATCATGAGAACTAATCACCTCAATGAACTACTTTAGGGGTCTTCGAATATCCTTACCCACAGTAGATGTGCAGGTGGGAGCAGGGGAACACAGAAGGGTCCAGATGACCTATGATGGCCTGTTTACTTGTCTACATAATGCCAAAGATCCAAAGTAGAATAGATCACCTGACAAGTGAATCAGGCTTGCAGAATCAGCCAATCATGAGCAAAGCAGACATGCTCCTCAATATCTATAAACATAAATGTTCACCATATTTCTTTTCATGATCTAGTTTAAGCAGAAAAAATTAACTATTTATATATCATAACCCAGTATCAGCAGAAAGAGGTATTTTGTGATCGGCTGTGTACAAGGTAAAAAGAACAAACAACATCAATAATTCAAGTTTTGTTTTCCATCTAGTTTTTTGATTTTTTCTTAACGCGTTTCCAGGTAAAAAGCTCCAGGCCTGTAATTGCTACACTGTATGATTTTCTATAAGTGGTGTGAACTGGTTAATGGCTGCATTCTCTATAGGATTTTTCTTTTCCTGTGCTATTATCAGACCCACGCTCTCTTGAGAGCCATTGGAGGATAATGTCCTGCGCGAGGCCTTTCAGAGTGGCTGAGCCACCAGCCCATATGTCAATGCTGTGCAGTGACCTCACTAGCCCATGAAAACTCTATTATTTCCATAGCTGAACCAGGATTATCTTATCTGATTCGTTTCAATAATTCTGCTACTACCATGTCCTTAGAGGTTTAAGCTTCTCTGGCCAACAATGAAGCCTTCTGCAAACAAACTTGCGGGCTCAGCAGCAGCATCTGTGTTGCCAGGTTTTGAGGGCTGAAGACAAGATGGTCGCTTTAATCAAGGCTTAGCTGACTGGATGATCACCGCAGTCCTGCAATTATTATTATCTCAACATTTCACAGAAATATCTATTGCTTGAAAGTACATTACTGATCTTCTGCCAGGAGAGCATATTTAATATTCTATTGTTACACCTTTGAAAAAGGCAGCTCAGCATTGGTACACCTAGGGGAGCCTTGAAATAGATTGCTGTCTGTAATATTAGACTGGTACATTATTGTGGGTTTAATTTAAAGAGACCATGCAGCAGAATGTGGCTAAATCTCTTAAAGCTGAAATAAAGTAGAAAATATGCTGGAAAATTGATTTTTGGCAGAAGAGACATGCACAGTCACTTTTGCCAAAAAACCTCTTCCCCTCTTCTAGCAATTTTTTATTTTCTGTGTACAGTGTAGCGTGCAGTGTACAAACTCAACCCATTCATGGCTGATGAGTGCATGCGCAGTAGTTACATCATCAGTGGCCACTCAATGGCTGAAGAGAATGCCGATACGCGGAAGTATCGGCAACAGAGATGGCGGCAGTAGAGTACAGAGTGGGGGACCAAAGATTGAGCACTGGAGAAGGGCACACTTGTAAGGTAAGTATACACACAGCATGCTTGTACATTAGTGCAGAAAACTGCACTGTGCAGTTGATAGCACACATATGGTATGTGTTATAAATAAACTCAGCTAAACATGTTTTCCAAAGGTCAACAATTTGGCATTTGCATTATGCAAATGAATAGTTGATTATTTGTGCCCATAAAACCATGTAAGGGCTTGTGGACATGGGTGCTGTTTACCTGCATTTACATTCTGGTACAGTGAGGATGAATGTTCTGAATCTGTAATTGACCTGCTTTGTATTGCAGGTGAAGCAGGTCAAATGCAGCCTTTTGTGTTTGAATGCATGCATTTGGATGGATGTAAAAGTGAACATTTAACATCAACAACTGTGTAGACAAAACCCTAACACAGTTTCATGCCCCTTCATGGATTCTTGCATTGGGACCCTGAGGTCACTAGTTATTCCTCTGGCAGCTGATACACTACTGTTACAACTGAACAGGGTTGAAGGGGACAAAGTGTGTCTAGAGAGATCTGGGGCTTCCTTATACTGGGCAAGGCGTTCAAGACGGAGGAATCAACATACAATGCCCAGGCTGTTTGATTGGTTAAGGTTTCTAGCATTGAATTGGGCCCACTGGGGCTGATAATAGTACAGTAAGTGATTACAATTGTGCTGGTGATCCCACAATCCACTCCTCAGTGCCGAAGCAGTTTTTACATAGGATGTTTGGCAGTGGCAGATTGGAGAGGGAGACAACACTTGTAAAGGAGAACTATGGGGTAAGTGTTTTTCCCCATAGTTCTCCTAAGGGTCATGGGAGGACATATACTAGCGTCCTCCCATGACCCAAAGCTCAGTATATAGCAAGCTACAGCTCGCGGTATACTGAGACCGCCACACCCGGGACGGATCCCGACATTACTGTTGAGATCCACCCAGCTGCGTGAGTGACAGCAGGCTCTGCCTATCTAGAGGCAGAGCCAGCTGTACCCGCCCCCTCCACTGTCCGTTCCGCAAGTCAGCACTGGACGATCGTAGTGGGGAGGGGAGAATCCCTGCAGGGAGCCTTGAGTGACAGTCACTGCTCTCTGCAGGGACATGATCGAGAAGTGAGCGAGCGACGGTATGCATTCGCTCACTTCACAATCTACTGAGCCAGCATATGACAGTTTCATTGTCACACGTCGGCTCGAACTATGGGGCTGAGTGAAAATCACTCACCTCATAGTTCTCCTTTAAGGTTGGAGCAAGCACCACAAGTGCATGGGTTGAGTGGCTTGGTTGCACTGTTTATACTGGTGTTGATAACATCCCAGTAAGTGACGCTACTGGTGCATCTGATCCTAGCAAGGCAGAGCTAGTGGGGTTGAGGTAGCTATTGGCATTGCAATGTAAGGGAACACAGGCAAACTTAGCTTTTTCATAGAAAGAGCATGGTGCGTTCAGTGGGCTTCTGTCTTTTTCTCAGTTTTACCAACAACTGGCTAATTGTTTTCCCAGTAAAAGTAAAAGGAGACCTGATTGGTTGCTATAAGTTACTACTATAACTTTAATTGATTTGTCTTTACTCTATTTTCTATTCATCAGACCTTGTGTACAATACCACAAATTGCATTGCTATTCAGAAAGACTTATTGAAAGATACTGTTTCAAAAAACAGCTTTCACTTGCTATTATTGGAGAAATTAAAGCTTGCCTGTCTTTTCACTATATGCAAATGCATTGTTGCTGTGATAAAGAAGGAGGGAAGGATTGGTGGGGGTGGTGGTGGTTGGGGGGTTGTAATACAGTGTCTTAAAAAAATGTATTCAATGTTAATGCTTAACTCATCCGCTGATATTTTTCTTCAGAACGTTTTCCTTTCTGTGATGTGTTTCCGTTAACAAATCATGTACAGATAGTGTCTGGGAACATTCAAATTAAGTATTTGTGCTAGTAGCTTATCTTCTAAATTGCAACCACATCACACTCTCTTCTCTTTGAAAATGTACATGATGAAATCTCTATATCTTTTCCCACGAAGCTTTTAATTACAGACCCTTTTTTTTTTTTTTTTTGCAATAGTTGATGATTTTCACCACAGTAATTATAATTAATGAAGTGTCATTTTACTTCTTTCTACAAAGTATTTATGACTGGTCCTCTTGTATAATGATTGATTTATAGAACACAGTTAAAGGAGAAGCTTTATGGAAAGATTTTGACTTGCCGAGCCAGTTGGATATTCTACTGACATTGGCAAGGTCATTTTATTCTAAGATTATGTGCTCTTCCTGGAATTTGCATATAAAATGTATAGACTCAGGTCTCACTGTAATGGACATCAATTACTATGCCCTAAAAAGGAAAAGTGTTTTTAAGGCATGTGTATGAATGTGTACACAAATGTATGTAGTCTTATCATTTCTTTTTAAGCCCAGTTTTTTTAAACTATCTTCACCAAATCATAATATAAGGATGTTATTATTGTCATTCCAAAACATGTTGTACGTGAAAGAATGAAAAACGTTATGCAGGTATCAGTATACAATAAAAAAATCAGGATAAAACACACACTAACATTTAAAAAAAATAAACATGTAAACAGCAGTATAAAGGTAAAAAGTGCAACAATTAATAATAATATAACTTAAAACTAATTTGTTCAGTATGAGCAACATTTACACATGAAAAGCAGCATGCTCAATAAGATTGCAGTATTATCAATCATACGGTGAGGTATTATCAATCTCAAATTGCAGAAATGGCCAGAAAATAAATAATACGAATAATAATAACAGCAACAATAATTTAGAATGGTGCAGAAACTCTGTTACTCAGCCTGGTGATTCTCAGTCCTAATGCTGCATAACCTCTGAAATAAATACATAATTTTTATACAGAATACACAGTATATACGCAATATACTGTACATAGATATATCTATATACAGAATATTATTATACATGATTTATATAGCGCCAACAGTTTGTGCAGTGTTTTACAACATATGGGAGGACAGTACAATATAATACCATACAAAAGGATTAGAAGTGATACACAAGGTAATAACTGTGGGGAATGAGCTGATTGAAGGAGTAGATGTACAGTTTTTAAGAGGAGGGGGAATAGGCTTTCCTGAAGAGGTAAGTTTTCAGGGAACGCCTTACAGATTAGGAGATAGCTTTCCATGTTCGAAAGTTCGAGTTAGAACCGAACACGGGGGTGTTCGGCTCATCACTAGTAGGGAGTTCCAGAGCATGGAAGAGGCACTGGAGAAGACCTGAAGGTAATCATCGGAGGAGGTGATGAGGGAACTAGACAGCATGATGTCTTGGGAGGAGTGTAGAGGACGATTTTGGTGATATCTTGAGATGTGGTTGGAGATGTAGCTAGCAGGGGGAGAGAGTTGTGGATGGCTTTGTATGTTGTTGTTAGTATTTTGAACTTTATGCGTTGCACTATTGGAAACCAGTGGAGGGATTGGCAGAGAGTGGTGGAGGTCACTGAGTGACTGAACGGTTGGTGAGGTGGATGAATCTGGCAACAGCATTCATGGTAGACTGGACCATTGGTTCCACTGGTTGGATGGCAGTATTTGCACTGGTTGACAGGATTGTGGATGGTGTGTATTAAGTGCTGTCCTGGGTCCTGGAGCTCAGAAGCTTTGTCGAGCTTTGTGCGGGATAAAGCCTCCATTGCTATGTCCACATTTTACCCGGTAGACAGACCTCATTGTGACAATAATGAGATTTGAGAAACTACGTGGGGAGAATGGAAAAGTCACAAAAAATACTGTGCCCTCCTTTCTCCACAATTCTCGTCAGAAACAAAAATGGTCAGATTTAAATCTTATGTTTGTGTTGAAGAATGTAACAACTTTAAGAGGCCACAGACCAGACTGCAACATCCTTGTAAAAAAAACCCAACACTACCTCTTTACCACCCCTCTTTCCTACCTGTTCTGCCCCCCTCTCCCCCTTCTGCCAATGCTGGCTACAGCTACCCCTCCCTAGCTAGAATCTAGCGCCCTTCATCCCCCCTTCCCTTTTTTTTTGGTAACATTTCTGTGGCCTGCTTAGATAACCGACAGTGGAAGATGGTGGAGCCGATGCTGGCCCTAGGCCCCCTAGTTTCACCTGGGCCCACGCCGATACACAGCACCTTCCTCTAATCTCAGATGAACCATATACTACCTAAGGTTTATATACGATACCCATATACCTCTAAGTAGGAACGGCCACTCTGTGTATGTATCCTCCACTGGAACTCGTAATGTTTACATGATTGATGACTATCACATAAGCTGCTTACGGAGATAACACTATACCCACAGAATATGCTGCTATGTTTGTGTCATGCTGTTTATTACCTGTAATACCTGTCCTTTTCCTTGTTGGAAAAAGTTGAAAATCTTGAAATAAAGAATTTATAAAAAAAAAAAAACCCAACACAGTAATTTCAGAGTCATCATACATCCAATTAAAAAATTCTAGTTTAAGCACCTTTGCCAGGTCCACTAAGATGTTTGGTATGCAGCATTGTAATTAAAGCCCATTAGCAGGATATCCTTTAAGCCAGAACCTGCTAATAGCTCTCACAAATAGTTGTAAAACAGTATAGAAAATGGTTTGTTCAAATACACATTCTGTTTTTTTAACCTGTGATCAAACCACTAGAGCCAAACTCAACACATGATCCATAATTTCTGCTGTGATAAAATTGCACTCATGCAATGTGGCTACACTAATATATAAAAAATAACAATCGGGTAGACACCCAACACATCTATTTTAAGAGGAGCAGAAAGCTAGTAAAACACTTTTGATCCTTTAAGCAAACTATTATAGGATTTTTAAAATCATATTTGGTCTCTATTAAATCATAATTTAATTCTGTTTAATAATATGTTGTTGTTGGATTGTGAAACCTTGTCATTTTATAATCTAGATATAGTTAGAAAAGTTGACATTAAAAGAGTGTCCCTTGGACTTAAACACTCCTTCAGCATACTCTTTAGATCCTTTGATTGGTTGTGTTATTTCTGTAAATTCCCTCTTCAGGGACCAGAAAAGATGACTGCATTTGCAACTCAGTAGCTCTCATCTCCATCTAAACTATGAAGGAATGTTGAGAGCCATTTATGAGAGAGCTAGTTACTCTGATACCTCAGATTGGACTCTGCAAGTGAATTGGACTGCTTAGTTCATTAAGGTAAAACAATAAATGAACAGACCCCTATACCCACAGTTAATCTAGAGGAAGGCAAAAAACCTAACAAAGCATGGTCCAATTCTCTTCAACAGTGGAAGCAATTCCTTCCTGATCCCCTAAGGCAATTGGATATTCCCTAGATCGATAGCCTAAGGTGTCACTTATAAATGTTATTATCCATGTATATTCTGTGCATAAGGAATGCATTCAGCTTTTTTCAAAATATTCATTTGAGCTAGCTGTAAAGAAACCTTTCTACATGCAGTGGTTAAACCTCTTTTTGCTCCGGACACGAAGACTGTCCCTTGTCTTTGCAATGACCTTGTTATATGTTCCTATACACATGGCATATCTAACGATAATTTTAAAAATACATATATCTTACGTAATAGATATTCCTATTTGGCAGGCCTTTCTCTCAATTTCATGGTCCTCCATGCCTGATGAGCTCTTAATAATGCTTTGTATAGGGGCAAGATTAGGTATCTCTCTTTCTCGCTCTTGTCTACACCTCTTTTAATACAAGAAAGTAGTTTGCTTGCTTTAGACACTGCAACTTGGCATTGCATATTATTATTAAGTCTATGATCTACCAGAACACCCAGATCCTTGTTAATAAATGATTTTTACATGTATCAACATTAAACCTCATGTGTCACATAGTTGCCCAATCAAAGTGCATTTAGGACAGCTTGTAAGTCTGGGACACGTTGTAAGGACTTTATTGCACTACGTAGCTTGGCATTTTCTGCAAACACAGAAATGATACATTTAAATCCAAACTTTATATCATTGATAAATTGGTTCAAAAGGAAAGGTATGAATCATCAATCATTACTCTCTAAATATGGTCTTATTAATCCTTAATGAATAGATTAATTAATCCTGTTTATATTGCTGTTGCTTTTGGTCTATTTTATAATACATTTTCTGTAAATATTTTCTTGCAACTTTGTTCTTTTCTTTTCTTTAAATTTAAATTATATTTCAAATCTTTACACTTAATCTCTGAATGTTCTAGATCAGAAATGAAAGAATCTTTGCCTTCCGGAAGAAAGCGACTATATTGATAATAATCTCTGTTGCATTCCTGTCTGGGCGTGGTAGAGAGTAATGTAGATGTCTCATTAAAAGGTCAGAGTTGCAACAGCAAATGCTGTGAATGGTGCCTGCTTCTGTTAAAACATGTGATGATGGCTACCATGTGTGCACAGAATTAACTTGCCCCAGTGATGATGTCCATACTCGATGTGCTGGTGATTAGATTGTTGTCTTGCGTGTTGGAAAATCACTGCACAGGGTGAGGCTGAAAGTGCAATACAACACGCTCATCCTTTATACGAGATGACTGATGTGCTGGGCTCTCTCAATAAATCAGTCACATGTAAGGGAGGTCCTTGTTTTATGAAATTCCTATGTACATGTTTGGTGAGTTGATTGTTTAATTTTCCACAATTAATAACCCAGACTCGTGCATTCTGAAAGGCACCTCACCCCCTCTTAATTAGAATTAAATACAAAATTTAATGAGGCGCACACAATTGCATGATTTCGTAATACATTTTCACCAAAGCAGAGCATTATGTATGGTATATGTGTTGTGGTGCACTGCCGAGTGTTGGGAGCTACTGCAGGTACTGTGTTAGGTTGCCTTTAGGAATTAATGGCAGTGGAGAGTACCACAGTAGGACACATGCATTAAAGGGTATTGCAAGTCAGCATAAGTTTGACTGTGCCCTGAAAAAAAACAGTGGGTCCAACTAACTAGCTGAAATTTTTTGAGATATACAGTATACTTTCCATGAATTAATCCACATCACATATCAAATCCATTGGATCGTTTTCTGTATAAGCAGTACATTTTCGCTCTTTTTAATTATTTTTTTTCTTATGATATCTGAACTGTTTAAAAAAATTCAATTTTCAGCTTTCATATTCCCAGTTAAGATAACTAATAAACACTTCCAGTGTTTAATTTATCCAAACGTTGGTTGATGATGTGACAGTGTCAGACTGCGCGGTACTGTAGAAGTAATGAGATCATTTTTATACATCAGTTACACTATTATCCTGTAAGCTTCCTTATCAAATGTGTCATATCAGGCAACACTGCAATTTCCAGGTCAGAAATGTATCTTAACAGGAAGATTCAGCATGAAATAGTATTTTTCATAAAGCAACAATATGTCCAAGAAATATGACACAATCATTCAAGACACTGCATTCAAAAAGTAAGTGGCGTTTTTAGCTAGAATGCAAATATATTACAAATTTCAAATTTACAAATGGCTGTATATTGTTCAATCAGCTCAAGTCTTAAAAAACATGTGTGCTCAGATTGCTGTACTATCAGTCTGTCAGTCATAATTTTCATCTTCAGGTTTACTCTAATTTCCCAATGTAGTTCAGGAAGACATGAGACCTACAGAGAAACTTTAGTTTGCTAAGGAAATAAAACCATTTTCAGGTCAAATATATACACTTATTCCAGCAAACGTTTTTGGCAGACCCCTTCCTTCTACACCACAGTTATTACTGTTAGGGTGCATTCATTGACATGCCTGGGAAGTGGGGCCTGCACCGGCCACTCCCATTCAGGGGGTGCCTGCACTGCTGAAATTTTTACTTTTTTGTCTTTGCTTCCAAAGTGGTTCTAAGTGACACTACCTAGTGGCAGTGCAGTTTGACAGTGGGCAGGAGGAAATCTGACATCAAACTTCTCCTGCTTATGTAAATAGTCCCTGACAGCAATCAGTCGCAGCACGCAGCCTGGCCTTGCATGCCTGCCTCCTTCTGACCTGGCGGGAGGCCAGCCAGTGACCATCAATGTGGGGGGTGAGTATTTTAGCCACTTATCACCAATACTTCTGATCAATGTGTTTATTGTCTCAACAGTTGCTGCTTGCTAAGTAGTCACTATTTAATAAAAGTTATTTTTAAGGTAGTTTAAATAACATATGTAAAGGAAGAGTTTCATTTTTTTTTTTTTAAAGATTGTGCTTTTTTCATTTACCATGTCCTGTTAAGACTGTCCCACTGTTGGCGCAATTTGGCCACACCCACCATTCGGCATGTTGCATGATAAGGGTGTTGGGTTATCTCAGTAACTAATAGTGAGCCATGACTACCCTTTCACTTGCCTTCACCAAGCCAGTATTTGCATATAAGAGCAGTCCATGTTTTCCGGAGTTCTCAAGTGCTCGAGAAGGTGAGCAAAGGTATTTCAAGGCATATGTTGCAAATTTGCAATAGTTATGAAATTAAAAACTTTACTTGAAATACTTTCTTCATCCAAAGTGCAACAACATATGTGAAAAAATAAGGCTACCCCATGGAAATTGTTCAACATATTTAAACAGGCAGATGCTAGATCTTCAATCACATTTTTATTACTCTACGGTCACACAGGTTTCTGTACTTGCGGATCTGGTAGTGACCACTGATCTCATGAAACTGATCTTCTACTCCAGTTGTGTCCCCTACCCTCTTGCCATGTCTCTTTAATTTGCATTGTATGTGATGACGTGAAGACCCACTCACATTTCAGGGTGGGAGGAAAGGAATAATGTAAGTATTTCTCGCTATTACATTCCCATAGACAAAACAAGCAATTTAGAGTGGGAGGGGCACCCACACGTCATATTTTTAAGCTCACCTGACTGACTAAGAGTTCAGATTTAATTAGCTCCCAAGCCTGTCCCTCTGTACCCCAGTCTGAATGCTGCTTTGCGTTGCATTAGCTGCTACCAATGATTTATTAACAAATGCCTAGCTGCATTTATTTGTCTTTTACATCTGGATTATGGATCTGCTTTAAAATGAATAAAAACAGAAGTGTGAATGCACCCGATCCATAAGTGGTGGTCAGAAACAAGTCTACCATGAGCTTTCCTTAACCAAGTCAGTAATCGCATATCAGAATGTCCCACCTTTTGAGGTTCCCAATGTGTATGAATATGTTTTCTAGAGATGATGGTGCATGTATTGATCCTTCTCTACATTTATAGCTTATGTTATATAAAAATTAGTTTGACTTTTTAGGCAAATAAAAGTTTGCAGAATAAATGAATTCCACCTCAAGACAAAAGTTGTTTTATCCAACTTGTTTAATTCATGACTATTTTTAATGGAATCATTTTAGGGATAAATCAAGCTGCTGAAAATGAAAAGCAGTACTATGGTTTACTAAAGAATGACATTGACAATGTCAAACAAACAAACCTGGTTCATACAGCTAACTGTGCGCTGGGAAAATAAAAAAAAAGGCAAAGAACAAAATACAATTTAAACTCATTCTTTTGTCAAATTTCAAAATAAAGCCTTGAACTATAAACTGGGAACATAGACTACCTCTCAGTGCTTTCATCCAGCCACAGTACAGCACCAGACTGTTTTAAGTCACACTGTTGTTAGTATTCTGGTGTTTGTGAAACATCAGATTTTGAGACTGCAAATACGTAAGTCAGGCTTCATGGGCATCACTAGGTCCAGCATTTAGGGCAGTGGCTGGTTTGGTTCCTGGGGCTGTGATTGCCATATTGTCTTTTGACACTCTTCAATAGCACCCCCCCCCCCCTTCCATTTTTTCTGCTTTTCTGCCTTACCTTTGAGTAACTTCTTTGGCCTGGTTCAGTCGGATAAGGTATGGATAAACAAATTAAATGGCATTATGTCATCCAGCACCTCTTTGACTCTGCTATCTAAATATGTGAACACCAATATGGAAAATATCCAGCCGCGGCATTCTCTACTCCTGCCACGTGTCCCACATTTGCCTGTGTGTGGCATGGACACAGTAGTTGCACACATCAACAGGCAGCTTCACTGAACAAGCAAACATGTGAAATCAAGTAGTGATTCTGCATCAGCTGGAGGAGTTGCATTGTGTAATTGACTGGATGTGAAGTGAGAGCTATAGGGTCTGGCTAGCTAAGGTCACATGGCTATAATGAATATAGGGAAATTAAGAGGGGTATATAAATCTTCTTCTAGGTGCTCTGGGGTGCCCCAGTTTGGTTGCTGTACTAGTAACACCTCTGACTCTGCCAATATACTGTAGGTTCCTTGCTATCTTTCGAGCAGAGAGGTAGGGAAGTTGTGTAGCATGGGCTTATGTGCCCATTCACATGGGAGTGCAATAAAAAGCTATGTAAGTCTGACTGCAGAACAAAAAGGAACTCAAAACTTATTTTTATAGTTGATCTGGTTTTTGCCTCTGTGTTCTTACTGTGGAGACTTTCTTCTCACCCATTGCCTTGGTGGCACACGTCTCTGGCATATGAACTATGTAAAATCTCCCCAATGGGAACATATATAAAACATTCTAGTCCTTTTGACTTTTCTACTTTTGTGCTGTCAGATAGACAGATAGCCCCAGTCACCAGGAAATCTCCGCACAGACAAAGATAAAAAAAAGTTGACAGCAGTTCTAACCAATTACTTTACTATGCCCAAAAAAACAAACAACATTTGAGTTGATTTCTACTTTAAGATATATTGATAGGATTATACTTTCAGTATGGTCCCCTGCTTTGCATTAACAGTTCTTAGACTGGTTTTATCTGCTGGCTGGACTTTAACAATACAGAATATAGACATAGCACCATTATTATTTTCAGGTTTGCCCTTGATTATCCTTCTATATTTTCCTGATGCATAACAAATATGTCTATTTTTCTAATTATAGGAAATGCTCATTGGATATTTAGTAATATTATTTGTCATGAAATCAAAGGTGAAAAGAAAGCATATCAAATCGTGTATAACAGTTCACAATGAATTGGAATTTACAGGTTATACACTCTAAATCAGTTATAAGTTAACTGTGAACTTACATATACCAAATTTACTATAGTGTTGACTCTCCCAGGCATGTTACAAGGACACACTAATGAGCAAAGGACATACTGGTCGTACTATAAGTAGACTTCTAATTGGCGGTACTCTGCAAGACTTGTTCTAATAAACCGCTAATGTAATGAACACTACCAGCCGTTCATTCGTAACCTCATGTTGTGAGGTCACATTATGGAATGCCATATGAAATGTGTGCTTGGCTCTTAAAACCATTTATGATCTGAACAGTTGCAAAATGAATATCACCTAAATATAAGAACAAAACAAAATGTCACCAAAGCCCCATAGCTATATTGTAGAAAGGAGGATTTGTGCTATTCTTAGTTTAACCTATATACAGCTTGTAAGTAAATAATGAATATTGCTACTTAGCTGGAACGTAACCCATAAAAATATAGTTAACAAGCAAAGACTTGTCATGTGAAGTTTATTATTTCAGTTTAAGCACACTCTCTGGAAACACCTGGCAGATGCAGCTTGTGTTAGCGGGAAGGCGCCTTCTAAGTGAGATGTTTCCCTTCGTCACATTATTCATATGAAGGATTATTCTGCTCGCCTAAACTGGAGTCTAAATCAGCAGTAGGCTCCAGTTGCTGCTGAACTAATCTTAACAATGTGCAATGTCAGACAAGGCACTTGATCTGAGGTCATGGCTGAATTTGTAGAAAGGGGGGCATGATTTTAGGGCAGTACCTGGCAACCTTCTTTATCATTATCATACCTTTACAAGGTCTTTGATTTAAAAAAAATACCAGTAAAATAAATAAATGAAAAAAAAGATAAAATATTCCCATTAAAATCCTGAGCTATTCAAAAAGAGGATTGGTCAAGGAGGCCATCCAGAATATACATTTTATTTCAGAAGCCAAACACTTGACACTAAAGTGACACTAAATTCAGGAGTTAAATCTTAAAAATACATGCAAGTACCCTATTAACAAAAATGTGTCTCATTTATGCATCACTCAGCTATAGATCCTCAAATTATCTCTGAATTGGTGCTGATACTGTCCTTTCTTCTGGAGGGTGGCTACTTTTGTTCCCCATGGTCCCTGTGTGTGTTGTAAAGTGGCCACCTCTCCAAAGCTTGCTCCCATGACGGACTACAATCTCATGTTTAGTTTACTAAATTGTATGGAGACTGAAGCCCATCACGGGAGTGAGCTTGGAGAGGTGGCTACTTTACGACACACACAGGGACCATGGGGAACAAACGTAGCCATCCTCCAGAACGAAGGACAGTGTCAGCATGAATTCAGAGATGATTTGAGGATCTACAGGTGAGGAATAGTGATGGGCTCGGGCGTGTTCGCAGCTCCATGTGCCGAGCCCGCCAGGAAGCTGACAGTGCTGCAGCGCCAATCACAGGTACTGAGACATTTCCCGATCTCTGCAGCTGCGGACCAGGAAATGTCTCAGTACCTGTGAT
This sequence comes from Nanorana parkeri, assembly GCF_000935625.1. NCBI lineage: Eukaryota > Metazoa > Chordata > Amphibia > Anura > Dicroglossidae > Nanorana > Nanorana parkeri. The sequence continues at coordinate 1,347,424 of NW_017306320.1, read as the reverse complement.
TGGCGCTGCAACACTGTCAGCTTCCTGGCGGGTTCGGCACGTGGAGCTGCGAACACGCCCGAGCCCATCACTAGTGAGGAATACACAAATGAGCTACATTTCTGTTAATAGGGTACTTGAATGCAGTTTTAAGATTAAACTCCTGAATTTAGTGTCACTTTAATGTCAAGTGTTTGGCTTCTGAAATGAAATGTATATAGCTAATTTGTTATTCTCTGAAGTGGATCACTGCCTCTTCCACCTCTACTTATCTTCCACAGCCAAAATTTTGTAATCATTATTAAGACATATTAAAGAGGAGACCATAAGTAAAAGGATGAACGAGAAAAACTATATATCATTTGGTTGCTATTTATAGAAGCAATGTCGCCCAGATGCATACAAACTAGTAAAAAAGGAGAAAGAAGATAAGAAAGGAGACACTATGTGAAATGCAAAGTTTTCAAATGCTGCAGCCTATGGCAAAAGATAATCAGACACTTTTCTTCCTTCGGGCTTGCTAAAAACAAAGGCGATGTGCATGCTATATCATGGAGGATTTACAACTGACACTCCTAATAACTGTAAGGTAGAGAGGAGCTGCACTAATTAGTCACGGAAAGAGTGACATAACATCAAATTCCACATTTCTGTCCTGGGCTTCTGGGATTATTTTTACAACATATATCTTTACACATTCAGTAGTGTGTTTGACAAATCGACAATGTCTCCTTCTTGTATTGATCTGAGGAAATTATCAGGAGGGCATTCTAAGGAATTGTATGCTGTCATTGCTGTTAATTGGCCATTTATTTTTAGGGAAGCTGATTTAGACTCCCCTATGCAAAAGCAATATAATCAAATTGTGCCAGGCCATCTATCATATAAATATATGTGAGTAAACATTGTCTTTGATAAAAGTTTTTTTACGCTGGAATCCCGGCACACATAAAAAATGCCAACTAATGACATTATATTTTAAATATTAAACATGAAAAAAAATGTATTTTAAAATGAATCTACCTGAAATTGATTTGATATCACCCTCTTAAAATCACTTGCACAGCAGCATTGAAAGAGGGAAGGCATTACTTAAAGGGTTTCTAAACCCTCCGGTTTTTTTGCATATATCTACTGCTAGCAAGCAGTAGATATATGTAAAAAGTAAAAAAAAAAAGACACTTTAAAAGCGGTTTAAACTTACTGCTGTGTTCGCCGCGCGCTCCCGTTCCGAAAATACGAAACTGCTCGGGCGCATGCACAGTTCGGATTTTTGGCCAGGAGATGAGGAGAGACGGAAGGTAAGTCTATGGACGCGTGCACCTGCATGCAGACACAGTGGGACAGAAAGTGCCAGCAAGGACAGAGGAGTCAGCGCTGGATCGGAGACCCGAAGCAGCATGGAGAGAAGGCTGAAAAGGACATTAAAGAAGAGGAACATCGGATTAAGAGACATTATTTAAGGTAAGTGCTTAACCTTGGGGGGAGGGAATTTTTTTTGCTGCACTAAAGAAAGGACTCGTACAGTCTGGCAGGGGTGTGTGAATCTCAGGACTGGATGGGCAGAAATAAAAATTCTTTAATAGTTTCCACATATATATTTCAACTAGGGATGCACAGATACCGATACTAGTATCGGTGCAGATACCGACTATTTGGACGAGTACTCTCCCAAATGCTCCGATACTTACCTCCGATACCGGAATCTCCATCTGACTGCAAGTGCCAAGGGAGCATGGAGTCTACTTCCTTTCCAATCAGGAAGCCTGGCGGTGGGTTATGACCTGCCTCTTGGCTTCCTGATTGATTGGGAAGCCAGGCTGCCTAGGAACAAGTAAAGCTGACTTCCTAGCCAATCAGGAAGACGGGAGGCGGGTCATGACATGCCGCCCAGCTTCCTGATTGGCTAGGAAGCTAGCTTCACTTGTTGGTAAGCAGCCTGGCTTCCTAACCATTCAGGAAGCCAGGTGGGATGTCATGACTCACGTCCTGGATTCCCGATTGGTCAGGAAGCCATGCTACCTAGCAACACGTTTCCCTGGCTTCCTAGCCAATCTGGAAACCGGGAGGCCGGTCATGATGTGCCGCCTGACTTTCTGATTGGCTAGGAAGCCGGCTCCACTTGTTGCTAGGCAGCCTGGCTTCCTGATCAATCAGGAAGCTGGACAGCACCTCATGATTCGACTTCCTGATAATCTGGGCACATGGCACCGGTACTCAGTACTTGGTATTGAAAATAAATATATTGGTACTCGTACTCGATACCAAAAAAACGGTATTGGTGTATCCCTAATTTCAACGTAGTATTTAGCCTGGAGTACAGCTTTACATTTCTAATTAATCAACATCATCACGCCTGTCCAATGAGCAGGGAACTGACTCAGGACACAGTATTGCTAAATCACAAAGTAGCTGAGAGATTGTCCATACTGGTAGAGGTCTATATCAAAATTATAGCAAGCCACAATTAACAAACATTTGGCATGTAAAACAGTAGCATATACACAATGTCATTGAACTGTCCATTTAGCTGCTAGTCTGGAGTTGTGCAATAACTGGATATTTAGCTATGCGGTCCGTTTCCCAAGGTTGAATATATATGTGGATTGCCAGTTCTTTTAAACCCTATTTTAATACATTTGGCCTGGTCCGAGTGTAAGGAAACCAATAGGTATTTCCTATTAATGTGATTAATAGTTGTGTATTATGTACTTACATCAGTGGCATACTTACATTGATTTATTACATCATTTACCCAATAAGGAAATACAATGACATAATTATGTTACTATAGCAAGTGCATAATAAGCACCTGTCAGTCAAACAACAGAAACATTTTACTGAACGGGGGTGAACTAATAAGGGTCCAGAGGATTCTTGTATTAATTCACTTCAGAGAAAAAAGGGAAACAAATATCTGTTCTGTATACCAGGAGTTTTTTTTAAAATAGGTATTTGTGTGTCCCTCATTATTGTTCAGTTATCTGTCTAGAAAGATGGGGATGATCCAAAGGGTAAATATACAAGGCTTTTATGCACCACCTGAACCTTGCCTGGCCCTTATTGCAATGAATAAATCCCATACAGGAGCCACAGCAACTAATAGAATTGTACCCGAGGCATACACTTGCACTTAGAGAAACATTTCAATCAAACTTTGGTGCCCAAAGTAAGAGCCCACCACTGGGATCACTGCTTTTGGAAATAATATTTCTTGTTTAAATGACTTCAGCCTGGTTTAGAATATTGGAAAAATGCATATATGATATGGCTGTATGCAACTGATAAAGGCAAAAATGCGTAGCTAAAAACTATAATGCCCCCCTTGCCTTTTATGTGCATGCCTAATGGAAATCTAGCTTTGCCTGCACTTGTTTTGCTAAGCAGAGTGGAGAGCATCTGAGTAGAACATACTCAATGAACCTTAATAGTAGCAGGTAAAACTTCTCAGCGTAAGATGGAGTTTGGGTGCAGGGGCGGAACTAAAAATTATGGGGCCCAATATGATAGATATGTGTTATCTTTACATTCACAGATTTTATATGTATAAATTACTTCAACGGCATCCCTAATGGGGCCCCCTTACACCTTCAGGCCCCCATAGCAGTTGTATGGACTGCTATGGCTATTGCTATGCCACTGTTTGGGTGGTGTATATTTGTCCGTGGATGCCTAACCATACATAGGCCAATTATCTACAATAAAGTCAAGAAATAAGTTTTCTCGCCTGATAGCTTATATTTGAGAACCCATATGCAAATATCCATTGCACAGATCAGATATACATGA
>NW_017306320.1:1339002-1343438 GCF_000935625.1 Nanorana parkeri | reverse complement strand
CCCCCCCCAAATGCTTATAAAACAGTTAGTTCATCTCTACATCCCCTTATCATTGTTAATAGCTAAATGCTCAAATACAAAACTGTGGGAATCCAGCTTGTATATAATTACTAAATGTCTGGATTATTATAATGTATTCCTGTGCATTGTAATCTATTTCTATACATGCAGATGGAAATAATTGAATGTATACTAGCTGACGGATGAATAGGCGATCTGCTGATTTGTGTTTTTTTGCACCCGCCTTCGTCTCTTTTATAAAGCTTCTATTTTCCATAATAAATATGTGATTTATTTTTTATAATTTACATAGTGTTAGAGCCTCTTTTTATTTTGCACTGATGAATAGAGAAAATGTGTCTGGAAAATTAATAAACCTCTCTGCTCTCACAAGGGTCATCCTAGATACATTTTGTCCATCCATCTCTCAGCTATAATGTGTATTTGTGCACCTCCATAAATTTCACAGCTGTTAAGCAACATTTATAGAATTACATGAAGCTGTGCTCATGTTAACACCTTGGAAAGGTTCATATGACAATACAGCAGCTTTTACATCTGCTGCACCAGCAATGGGATAGGTGAACTATTAAAAAGACTGTTTAAAATAGTGGAGCATGTTGGCTGTATAAAAGCAATGGAACCTCACTGAGACCAGAGGGGTTATTCACAAAGCTAGCCGAAGCCCTTCGGTTCAGTCGAACTAAAGGGCTGCTGTACGGGCTATTCACTATAGCCCATACAGCTCCCGAAAGCGGCCGAGCGGCTCAGCTGAGCCGAAGGCATATGCTTCGGCTCGTCTGAGCCGAAGTGACACCAAAGCGGGGCCGGCCGAACACCTCGCAAATGATCTCATGTGACCTGGGGACGCTTAACTGTCATTAAACAATGATGTCACTGTCACTGCTAGCTCCGACCCAATTGTTTTTTTTTTCTTTTTAAAAAAATCTTTATTTCTTTTTTTACAAGTATTATTTATTTACATTTTGAAACCTTTTTTCTACTTTTGTCATTGATTTCCTATTTTGCTCTGTACCACGGAGGTACCGAGCAGAATAGCTTAGCCAAATGTCGCTCGATGGCATTCGGCTATTCACTCCCTGCCGTTCGGCCCCTATGTGAATGGGGCGAACGGCAGCGAGAGAGCTGCCGGAGCCTCGGCTCAGCCGATCGAACACCTTCTGCACTTCGGCTCAGCCGAACATGCAGCCGAAGCCAGCCCATGTACGTCTGATTTTAGCTGACGTATGGCTGAAATCAGCTGTACAAGCCTGAAGTGAATAGCCGAACAGAGTTTGGCTCACTTCACTTTGGGTGGGTTACTCACTCGGCTGCCTTCGGCAGCTTTGTGAATAACCTTCTTGGTCTTTTAGATGTTTAGACAATTAGGTGAACTTATTTTATTTGAATAACCTACTAGAAAATAGTGTTGCTTTTTTTGGTATCTGAAATAAGAACTGTAAATATTGCTTAGTTTGTGTGAAAAAGTGAGTGATTAGGCAGTGTTACACCATATTGTATGATAGCTGCATGTTTAATGCATCTCATCCCCTTTAAAATGGCCAAGCAAGGCAAGCAAGTTTGCAGAAAAAACCTTTCACTTTTTCTTTGCTCCTGATGTCCCCAGAACACTCTACTGGAATCCTCAATGTTTCTGTAATTTCAGATTTAGCTGCTGGTCTGCAATGCTTCAGAAACAAGAAAACTGCCCACACAGTGTTATAACAAAGAAGCCATCCCTGTATATGACCACCTTGCTCCCTATCTACCCCTATTGTAACACACTAAAGATATCTGCCTGAAGTAACAGTAAAGATAAACTCCACGAAAAAAAAACAACTATTTATATTTGAACTACCTGCCTAACAAAATCCCACTAACTCTATGGAGGAGCAATGGAGCCACCCTTGGACATCAACATTGTCAACCTGTGGGGAGAGTAGTGTAGGATGCACTAGAAAATTTAGATGGACCTGACCAAATTAAAGCTGAACGTTTTAAGCAGTTACAGCAACAGTTTTATTTTTTCCTTTTAGGACAAGAATAAGAGATATAAGCACCCCTGTCACTGTTAACTGGTTTGTCTCAGCCCTCTACCTGCCACTTTTTCGGTCTGTTAAAGGAAGTTGAGAAATAACAGACTTTCTGGCTGGATCACCAGGTGAAAATAAGGGGAAAGCCAGAAAAAGAAAACTAATGTAGCCAACACATCTAAGAACTGGTAAGCTGCCATTTGTATTTTTTTGCTTTTGGGTTTAGATACACTTACACATTTTTTCCCTTTTAAATCTTTTTATTTTAGTTGTTGAGATGTCTGTTTTTGCAATATCTATTCTGTAAATATTTCTTGTACTGTTTTTCTTTCCTTTTCATTGAAACTATTTAAGATACATCTCTGAAAGCTTTAACTAGCAATAAAGGAACTTCACCTCTCTAAATACGCTACCATAATTTAATAATTTGTTACATTCTTGTCTGGGTGTGGCAGCAAATGATTCAAACATTTTGTATAGGTCAGAATCACAGCAGCAGATGCTTTGAATGGTGCTTGTTTCTGATAAAACATGTGATAGCAGCTATCGAGTGTGTGTGTCTGTGTTTGTGTGTAACGAGTTAAATGCTTAGTTGACCTGCCCAGTGACAGCCAATATAAGCCTGCTGTTATTTAGATTGTTGCCTCATGAGCTGCAAAATCTCTGCACATGGTGAGGCTGAGAGTGTGTATGTCACGACAGGTTCCCAACCCTGAAATCCAAATTATCACCAAATGTTTGTACATTTTTTTCCATGAGAAAACATTCAGCATACATAAGGAATGGCAACTTGGTACTTCATTTTGATGTCTATGTGTACAGGACTTTACTTTTTAACATTCAATACAAATGAGAGTTGGAATTTGTTTGGTTGCCATAAGCAATTCAGGCATTTATTTCTGTTTCAAGATTACATATCAGACCAGACATAAAATAAAAACAATCACGATCACAGTCCAGATCAATGTAAAATGAAACAGTAAATATTTGAGGTAGATAATCTATGCATTTCTACATTTTAAGTATCTACCCACAGTAAGCGGATTTTCAGCAATGCAGTATAAATCCCAAAGAAATGAACCTATCATAGTGAATATGATCACAGTTAAGAACACCACAATCCATTTGGCACTATGCAATTAGGCAGGACGCTTCTTCTTAGAGTCAACATATGCAAATCAAGCTCCTAATTCGACAGAATGCAGATTCATCAGTCTGTCCATCTCTAAATCCATGACAAATTCCGCTGAATGAAACTGCACAGCAAATTTTAAGAGGATAAGAAAATGTACAGCAGAATGTTCGCTGAATGGCTAATTGGTTGGATGAAATGCATACTGGGCAGGCAATTAGACCTAGATACGTGTAGACCTAGATTCAGTGTGATTCTTTGAAAAAGATGTTTTGTCAGCCATCATCAGTGAAAGAGGAAAAGGCATAAAAAATGTAAGATGCTTTTTGGACGTTCAACAGAAGGTTTACCTTCTAATTTCGAGTTTTGTTTTATTAAAAGCCTTGACAGGCAAGGAAATGTTCTTTTGCTGCATGATCAGAAATGAGAGGCTAATCTCTGCATTACGAATCATGTTTAGTCAGCACAAGAGTAAGAAACATATATTTTACAACTTAAAAAAAGGTCCATTTTAGTCAAATTGGAAAAGATTGTATGGATATACATATATACGGGGACATGCCTGTCCAGAGATTCTTCTTTTCATTAAAGCATTGCATAAATTAGAAGTAAGCCCAATCATTACAATTATATATAAGCTTTAAAATCATGATGTTTAAACTGTTTAAATCTTCAGCTTTCATTAGAATACTACCTGGTGATCCTGCCATGAAGTCCTCATTCAGGCATTTTCTATTATAGGATGACAACACTCTGTCCCCGTCTATCAATTGCTCTCATACGTTGTCTCACCGATACATGTACTTACAGTGGAAATTATAAACTGCTCTGCCGATGCTCTTTACACAGGCATGTTGCATTGATGTCAGCATCTGGAAGCCAGTCCATGTTGGTGACATGCGGTCAACACTAGAGCAAGTGCATATAGATGTAAGTGGCTTAAAAAGGCTGCACGAGATAATCAGCAAAACAGGAGGAAAAAGGTGAAAACAGTATTTTCAATATACATACAATGGCAATTGTGTTAAATACACAGTGCTTTACATCTATTTGCAAGTAAGCTAGTCACATAGGAAATACAAGGGTTGAACTCATAGGTATGCACACAGGTTCCCAATCGGGAAGCTGGATGAGCCATCTGCCAGGCCTCTTGCTTCATCACTGCACCCCTGCTGGAAGAGGTAAGGGACAGTTTAGGAGATAGGAATCCAGGATACCTCAGGTCTGTGTATGTATGTAACTAAAAAGGGGAAATTGTGTGTATATATATA
>NW_017306320.1:1306607-1338120 GCF_000935625.1 Nanorana parkeri | reverse complement strand
TATATAGATATACTCTTGTGTGTACACCCTAATGCAACAGGCTGTGCATGCCTATGGTTGACCTACTTTTAGAAAGGAGGCTGTCATGCTAATCCAATAACATTTCTGAGTTACTGACCCAGAAGCACATTCAGATTGGTAGTGCTGAGGATACTTGATGTATGCTAATTCTATTACTTAACAAGTATTGAAGATAGTGGTGGCCAGGCAAACAGTACTTTTAGAAGGAGGACAGTAGGATTGATGGCGGTGTTCTATCAAAGTTTGTGACTACGTTAGAATGTGTGACCGCTGATGTGGTCACACGTTTTAACGTAATCCCGCCCAGTTTTTTGGCGGTGGAATGTGTAACCGCCAATAGGTGAAGCATTCCAGCGCTTTCCCAGCTTTTCCAAGGCAGAATGGGATCGCAAATCGCATGTGCAGGAGAACCGATCTGCCCTGAAACAGCTGATCGGTCCTTAAATGTCACTTCTCTCCGACTGCGATCTCACATTTCACCGCACTCACAAAGTCGGATAGAAGTGACATTTCAGGACCGATCAGCTGTTCCAGGGCAGATCGGTTCCCTGCACATGCAATTTGCGATGTCGATCTGCCCTGAAGCAGCGGAGAAAGCGTTGGAATGCTTCACCTATTCCACCGCCAAAAAACTGGGCGAGATTATGTTAAAATATGTAACCACGTCACTGGTCACACATTCTAATGTAGTCTCAAACTGTGATAGAACAGAGGCCTGTCTGTAATCATTTAATCAGAGAAATAGATTATAATAGGGAACATTACAGTGTACTATTCCCCATTATAATCCATTTGTCTAATTACATGAAATAGCAGTACACAACAGAGAAATAGATTATAATAGGGAACATTACAGTGTAATATTCCTCATTATAATTCACATGTATAATTACATGAAGTAAGAGCCCCCCCCTCCTTCCCCCGCTCAGACTCACCCAGCCAGGATAGCAGCAGCAGCATGTGTCGATGTGTGCACTCACTGCAGGGGGCGGGGCAGGACGTGTGACACATACATGTCTCCTGTGACTCACCTCCCCTCCCGCCGCCTGTTACTATGGATGCGGCCGGGAGGGGGGGTGAGTCACAGGACCCGCCCCCTCACTGGGAAGCCCGTCGGCAGTGCGGGGCCCCGGTGTTCTAACATCGGGACCCTGCACTGCCCCATATTGCAGGACCGGACTCCACTGAGGCTTTGGGGGTGCCCAGGACCAGACCCCACTGGGCCCCCCCACACCCTCAGGCCCCGGTGCGGCAGCACCGCCCGCACCGGCGGTAGTTCTGCCACTGAGGAGCACCCTCCACATATCTCTCAGTACACAGTTCCTTCAACTCTGATAATTAAAGTTCCCCTGGAGTAAATTTTTGAAGACCCCTGATCATTTAGGAACTTGGTGCCCAACAGCAGGCTGCAGGTAATTAGGTCTGGAGCACATTGGGCTGCAAGCTAATGATATCGGCTCTGACAGGCTTTAGCACTGGAACTAAATTGATCAGCTCCTGGGTTTCTGCTACTGGTATTAGAGCTCCATAGGATCTGTTGCTGCAGAGCTGCATGGGGGGCTGAATCAGATCTCATGGAAAAAAAATGAAAAAATTATAAACATATAAAATATAATAAGAATAAGAATAAATGCATTTGCAAAGTATGTTAACCCCTTCGTGATGGGAGACGTACAGTGTACGTCCTGTCACTTTGTGCCTATATGACTGGCCACGTACACTGTACATGACGAGTTATATCAGGCTTTGTAATGCCGGTAACTGCTGATTCTCAGCATTTAACAGTCATTCATTAATGTCTCAGTATTGAGGCATTAATTAATGAAATAATTAAGCTTTTTGTAAAAGCTTCTTCCTTTCATTAATGAAAGAATGAAGCCGTTACATGCAAATAGAGGACCGCAATTTGCGATCCCGTATTTGACAGCTCAAAATAGCAGAGAGGCAGCAGTGACTCACCTCACCTCTCTGCTATTTATTTTGACAGCTCGAGAGCCCGATGTTTGGATACATTTCACTGAAAGGATACAATGTATCTCTTTTGAGTGAAATGTATCACTTCTGATCGTCTAGGCACGATCAAAGACCTTTTAGTGAGATCTGAATCTGACTAAAGTCAGGATCAGTCTCTAAGGTTATTATTAGCTGTTCCTAAGTTTGGATCAGCCTAATAGCCAAAAATAAAATAAAAAAGTTAATTTATCAAGCTGTCATAGTGATTGCTTGATATAAACTGACAAGAAAAAAAAAAGTTTTTTTATTTTATTTTTATTTTTTTTACAAAGTGTAAAAAAATTAAAATAAAGTGTAAAACAAAATTAGGAAAATATAAATTATATATAAATATATTTTTTATACTATAATTAATATAAAAAAATTCTAAAAAAAAAAAAAAATAATCAAAACTTGTGAAAAAAGTGTTTTCTTGTTTTTTTTCCTCATTTTTTTTATTTTATTCAAACTAAGTGAGGGGTTAGGTACACATATGTGATATAATTATATAGCCCTATCTGTCCTCTAAAAAACTATATATAATATGTGTGGGTACATTTAGTAAGAAAGTATATTACTGCTGTGGAAGAATCACACAGCAAAAATGTAAAAAATGTGTCAGTCATTTATGAACAGAACCTGAAAACTAGCTCAGTCATGAAGGGGTTAAATAAGTTATTCAATTAATTAAAAAAAACTCTCTCCTATTTTATTCTAGAATCACACCAAATATGCTGAAAGTTCTGGGTGACATTTACATTTATTGCATAAGCAAGCGTAATGTCATTAGGAATCTTAACTAATTTGAGCACACTTTACCATGTTAAAAATCTGACATGACGTAGCACACTGATGCACACTGCAACACACAGCATGCACATTGTGGTGTGCTGCAGTTCAGGTGCATTGCCCACTACTGTAACAGTGAGTTGAGTGTCATTCACAATGTATGGCACTAAATCACGTGCACAGCAGTTCACAGGTTACCATGCATTCGGTTAATGTACGGTAAAACACGTTGAGTTAACACAACACAGTTTTATGAGAACTAAATCTGGATATGTCCTAGGACGCATTGTAAGCCTTCTATAGTCACTAAGTTCACTCATAATACCATTACTGATTTAGAAAGAATTTCATAGCACACGGCAGAAAGTATGACATACAGTTCTATAAAGGAAAGATTTCACAGGATAGAATGACTGACATTGACCTTCAGAAAGCTTAGATTATTGGGCCAATGGGGAAAATTGTGTAAACTTTGAATACAATTAAATTTGAATAAACGTTTTGTCATTATATTTAGTTAAGTAAAATAGAAAAGTTGTAGAATTCTCAGAAATAGCTTTCTAAAAAATGCACAGATAGATTTTTACTCTGCCTGCCAATTTCGAATTGAACTATCAGACCTTTTTAAAGCTGTACTCCCGGTAAATATAAAATCTATCCTTGCAGATGGGCCCCACGCTCTAAGGGATAAGTACTTGTTTTGTGGATAGGAATATGCAGTAATACTTACCTTATTCCTCTTTCCACCAGCAGCCAGCACTCTCCTCCACTGTCTGATGAGCCTGGGATGTGGGTGGGCCCTTGGTGTCCTCACATACAATGCAAGAACCGCTGGTTTTGCATTGTATGTGATGATGTCAGCAGGGCAATCTTTAATATTGATTGGACCCTGGGCAAACATTTTCTTGGACAGCCCCTACCTGCCACGCCCCAACCCACACCCACCATGCAAAGCAGAGCAGATAGGAGGAGACATCAGAGGGAGACGAGACCCCGTGTGAGACATCACTCGCTAACGCTACGCAGTGTATGGCAATAAAGTCCTACAAGAAAAAAGAAGAAACAGTATGATGTGGCTCGATCGAGCGCATCGGCACTGTCCAGGGACACGCACACCATCAGCTGGGCAGTTGAGTGTGGATGCTGGTGTGAATGTACCCTTAAAGATGCTGGGTGTCATTCATCCCAGAAGGACATCTTGTGGGGAAGAAGAGTAAGTGGGGGTGGGTGGTACAGAGTTGAAGAGGATGCAGCCAGAGTTGCTTTTTTGTTTTCAAAAAATGTTTTGGGACTGTCTTTATTACAAAAATAACCTGGAGATGGACTTAAAATAAAATATGATGCTTAAATAAAAATTATACAATATGTTTTCTTTTAAATTAAATGTTTATAATAGAAAGAAACATCCTAACAGGAGATGGGAAAATGAATGTATTAATAAAAGGAACTTTTTTAATTAAAAGAAAGCAAACAGATAATGTGAAGTTCAAACAAGATACAAATAGAGAAACTGTGGAGAAAAAAAAGTAGGTGACACTGAAATTATAGTATGGTTGCTAAATCATGGTAGTAAATTAACCACAGAACAGTAACTTATTAGGAAAACACAAAGTGGCAATGAAGAAAGCCACAAAAAAAAAAAATCAAACGCTCCCCAGGGAACTGGAACTAACTGAATTACGGACAGTAGTTAGTTATATTGGTCTTTCTTTAACAGAAGCAATGACTTTGTATGACCTTTAATCCAGGACTGCGGAATGGTTATTGAGGGTCGTGAGCCTCTCAGTGTGGTAGGATTTATCTAATTAACGACCAATCAATCATCCTTCTGTACTCTGTATAGTTGTATGCAAAGAACTTTGAATTGCATTTCCTTGGCAACCTAATCCGGTAATTTTGAAAGGAGGGTTAGCAAAGCTACATTAGCATCACTGTTATGCACTTTGGTAACCATCAAAGATGAGTGACCACACCTCTGCCTCTTGGGTGTGAAGTTTACCAATCTTGGTAATTTTGTAACATTAGTAACAAAAATACATTCCATATTAATTTTGAAACTTGAAACTCAGTTTTGAAACTTGAAACTGAGCTGTCATTGCATCTGCGTCTGAAGGTTTAGAGTGCCCCTGACCTGAATATTAGCCATGGCCCTGTGAGGTGCAGGATGGTAGGGGCATGTTCTCAATAAGTAGAACAGTAGAAAGGCATCATGGCACACTCACAAACTAGCATGTAAAACAACTTGTCTCACCACTAAGGACAATGACAGAGGTTTGGATACACGTCTTCTGCAAAGGATGTGTAAGCCGCACTGCCGCGCCAAGGCACCTCTTATAGTGCGGTCCTAACTCTAAACTATGAGAGTCTCCATCTTGGAGCACATGGGGCAGAAGATATCAAATTGGGTGCAGGCCTGTCAGGAGGACGCCCCACCTCCTTAAAGGTACAGAAACACACAAGGGATGCCGCACATCCCATTGGCAGCTGAGAAACCCCATGCGTCGCTGCACCAAATCGGTAAAGCAAAACAAACGACAAACGCACTCAACAATTTGTTACCAGTTATACAGTAAGGTGCACACGAAATGGGCTTTGAACAGTAGAACAGTAGAAAGGCATCATGGCACACTCACAAACTAGCATGTAAAACAACTTGTCTCACCACTAAGGACAATGACAGAGGTTTGGATACACGTCTTCTGCAAAGGATGTGCTCTGCTGTTTCATGTTAACACGTGTTGCAGCAAGGCAGCTCGTTCCTTAGTATGTTCAATATTCTGTATGCCATGCTGACATATGCCACTGTCTGTATGCAATGTTGTACATTGACTATTCAAACATTGAAAAACATTCCAAAGGCATAAAAACAAAAGGTGTTCAAAGTCTTACCGTTCATACTCTATAAAAACCAGCCACAGCCTGAGTAGAAAAGTCTGTGTTTTGCCAGTATGCTGCAGAGTTCGTTGCTGTTTAGTTTATATAAACTGAAGCTTCAAATGGGCTTTAAGTATCAAGGAGTTGATCCTGCTTCATCAATTTATAAAAAAATGGAGGTAACCTGTCAGGATAGAAACATAGAAGCAGTCTTTGCTGATTTCTCCTTCAAAAATGTTCTAGTTTCAACACTTTGAGGTCTGATTTGCTATAAGAATAGAGAATGTTTTCTTAGTGAATATAAAGAAGTTGTGGTACCTTTGGATACTCAATCATCTGCAAAGGAAAATAAAAAAATGGATGTTATGAACACCTCTTCCCCTTATTTATTATGCATCCTGTTTTCTGGGGGTGTACACAATTTTTCGTCTGGAGATCTACTTTTCAAATGATGAGCTCAATGTGATTTACCAAGAAAAAAAACCTTTATTTAAAAAACAAGCACGTTACTGGGACTACTGCCTCTCTCCTCGCTCTCTCCCCTGTATCTATCTATCTCTCTCTGTCCTCTCTCTGCTGTCTCTCTCTGGGCCAGTTCACACCACAAAGTCTGCGTTCAAGAGCGTTTGCTTTCTGGAACGCTCTGGAACGCAAGCCGACCGCCTTCCAGTGTTTAGGCCCCTGGCTTAAGTTACATATAGAATACAGCAGGGGTGCCCATTAGGTCGATCGCGATCTACCAGTGCTCGCTTTGCGATTGATCGCAAAGCAAACACTGGAAGATCGCAATCGGCTCACCAAGCTGAGCTACCTCTCGCCGTGCTAGTGCGGCTGAATGTGTCAGATGCTGCAGGCGGGAAGGGGCGGGACACCTCTCCCAGCACCGCGGGAGGACAGCGTACATAAGAGGAGACCTGGGAAGCTGCTGCAGTGCCGGTAAGGAAAGACAGCCAGGGGAGAGAAGAGAGAGCAGATAGAGAGAGAGAGAAGAGGTAGCTGAGAGGGACAGAAAGAGAAGAGACAGCGGAGAGAGACAGCAAAGACAGCAGAGAGAAGAGAGCCTTCCAGTGTTCAGGGGCGGGAGGGGGCGTGACGGTGTATTGAAGTCAATGGCACTGCAGCCACGCCCCCCGCCTGCAGGGCGATCAGCCGCACCTGGAACGCAGGCACATTATTGCCTGCATTCAGGTTCTGTGTGATCTGCAAAAATGCTGCAAGCACTTTTTTTGCAGATCACACTGGACCGTAATGCAGGCACTAAAGTGCCTGCGTTTCGGGTGCGGATGATCGCACTGCGGGCGGGGGGTTGTGTGTGTGGCTGTGGTGCCATTGACTTCAATGCACCGCCACGCCTCCTCCCAACCCTGAACGCGGGGAGCCGGCCGGCTTGTGTTCCAGTGCTTTCCAGAAGCCGAACACATTGGAACGCAGACTTTGTGGTGTGAACCAACCCTCTCTCTTGGCTGTCTCTTCTCTCTCTCCTTGCACTCTCTCTTCTCTCCCCATCTCTCTCTCTCGCTGCTGTCTCTTCTCTCTCTCTCTCTGCTGTCTCTTCTCTCTGCTGTCTTTGCTGTCTCTCTCCGCTGTCTCTTCTCTCTCTGTCCCTCTCTGCTCTCTCTTCTCTCCCCTTGCTGTCTTTCCTTACCGGCACTGCAGCAGCTTCCCAGGTCTCCTCTTATGTACGCTGTCCTCCCGCGGTGCTGGGAGAGGTGTCCCGCCCCTTCCCGCCTGCAGCATCTGACACATTCAGCCGCACTAGCACGGCGAGAGGGAGCTCAGCTCGGTGAGCCGATTGCGATCTACCAGTGTTTGCTTTGCGATCAATCACAAAGCGAGCACTGGTAGATCGCGATCGACCTAATGGGCACCCCTGCTGTATTCTATATGTAACTTAAGCCCACTGAGTCACTGACCTGGATCAAGTATGCAAAAAAGAACCTCTAATTTTTTTTATCTGACTTTTCTGATCTGGATACCCATTCCAGGTTAGAAAGTATTGAAGCTGGAAGAGGTCAACGAGGGTAGCCATTATATTAATCTTAACTCCAAAAGAGTCCTTCCCAAGCTAAGCATGATGCTCAACTGTTAACTCTTTGAGTACAAGGTATTCATATTTTACATTTCTTTTTGTGTGTTAAGTGTGCTTTAATTGTTGTAATTATTGTCTAGCAACACTAGAAAATAAAGACTTTTCACTGCACACTTACAATAGATCGAAAACATAAATGTTTTTTTTCTTTCATTTTTGATAGAGCAGGGAATTGTTAAAGCCACTGCAAGTTTTTTTTTTTTTATCTCATCTCTATTGTGGAGATTTCTTTTACTTCACATTACAGCGACAACAGCAAAAAATGCTGTGTTTTTGTGTTTGCTGATATACATAATGATTATTATTAATATTATTAAACAGGATTTATATAGCGCCAACACATTGCTAAGCTCTTTACAATATACGGAAGTCATTACAGTTACAATAAAATTTTAAACAAGATGATTAGGAGGGCCTTGCCCTGTCTGCCTGTGATATATATATATATATATATACAGTATATATAAATTTGATCAAATCCTTAGCCGTTTATATTCCTATAGCTATTTATAATTCCTAGCTATTTATATGTAAAGTAAAACCACCCTTTTTGAAACCATAATGGTACCATTGGGGGTCTGTAATCATAAAAAGGTTAAGAACCTCTAAATATTCACACTGTGCCCCCATTATGACTTAGTACATACTTCATGTCTTAAGATTATTCAAACACCCTTCTCTTGTGTGCTGCATTAAATAGCCCCTCTCTTCAAATATTGTGTCTGTTTTTCCATCTTCGAACCACTGAATGCTTTAGGCAACAGCAGAGTGTGAACTTGTGTTGACTTTTAGCAGCACATCCAGTGAGAAATGGATTGTGCAGTTCAAGTAAATAAGCAGTTTAGTATTCCATGTAGTATCTAACCATATGTAACCGTCTGCGGTAGCTATTGGGAATTTTGTTCTTCTACATATATTTTTATGCATCTTCCCTTTGTTGTTGAATTATTCTCCCACTAGACAAGTTTACTGTGTTTTCAATCAAAAACAATCATTAATTGTAAAATTCATATTTGTAATTGTTGCACGTTACCTGTGCTGTGTCGGGGGATACATCAGCACTTTATGAACTATGGCTGTAATAAATCTCCTGCCTTTCTTGACTCGTGTGCATTCCTGACCTCCTAAACTTTCTCTGCTGGATTCCTATTAATCTCTGCATAAGCTGAACAATTTCCCCCCTTCCCCTTACGGTTGTACTTTCTCCGGCACTTCTATATTTATAGAATGAGAACTGTGATTGAAACTTTCAAATACATGAAGGGATTAAACACATACACACATAACACACACAAAAGCACATCTGGGAGAAGGGAAATGTTAGAACAAGATATTACTTTACGGAGGGGGCAGAAGGCGTAGGCAATTGTGAAAGAAGCTCTGATTCTTTAGAAAGGGTGAAGGAATTACAAAACACATTCCCAGAAGAAGAGGTGAAAAAAAATCCTCACAGGAAAAAAGGATTAAGGAACAAATAAAAATAATAAAAACAGCCCTGATATTTTCTAGATGGGAAGCCCTACTTATTAGAAGAAGAGGGTAGGGAATAAAAGGTATCAGGGATATTACATGGTTGGCAAGTTGCAATGCTTACGTGCTGAAAAGAAAATGGAGATTCTATTTCTGGGACATACTTTTTTTTTTTTTTTTTAAGTGGAACTCTAAGAAAATGTAAAGTGTACCCATTGAATATAGTGCATCCTTTTAGTTGTCACTCTACCAGAAATAAAGAAGAAATCTTCTGATGAGGATGACTGTCTACAGGGAATTTTCACTTGTGTATAGTTTTTCTGTTCCTTTCTATTGATAATTCAGAATGAGAAGTGAAATCTCCTCAATGGGACAAAAAACCTGACAAAGCTTAACAAAGCTTTGGCTTTTGATCTTTAATTTGATCTATACCAAGACATTTTTGTAAATCTTATTTAGCAGTCTTGCTGGTATGAATAAAGGGTAATAAAGTGTAACAGAAGACAAATATTCACCTTTCTTGGAGAAAATGCTCTTAAGATTCTCCACAGTGTCCCATGTGTGAGAGTTTAGGTTATTGGCCACATGTTCTCTGCAAGTCTGAACTTTGATCCTCCCCTTCAGCAGAAATCACATGTGCATGTGCCCAGGGCTTAATCTAGGTGGCTAGATTTAAAAACGAACAGGATTATCCACAAGAGGGTGAAGAGTTTGAAGAAGGCAGGAGAAGTGAACAATCTAGGACAACATAGCTGAACTGGAAAGTGAGCTGAATTGGAGAACATGACCAAATCAGCTATGTTGTCCTAGATTGTTCACTTCTCCTGCCTTCTCCAAACCATTTACCCCTTTGTGACTAACCCTATAAATTTCTGAGCAGGTAATGTCAAGTTTTCAACTTTTGACTGAAGTGTAATTATCATTTAAACTTAAATCCATAAAGTTCCATGAAAGACGTTTTTTTTTTCCCCCTTAGATCATTAAGAATGCCTCTAGAAATCATTTTGGTTTCCTACTGACAGCATTGGATTTATTTTGAATTTGTAATTTGCATCTGAAATCATTTATGAACAAGACATCCAACTCCATCTATTGCCCCTTCCATGATTCTCCTTTTCCTCCTCACTCATTATTTTTTTATCAACTCTCCCATTAATTTATCATTTTTTACCCACTCCTGTGAAATATTAGGCTTTTCTTTAACATTACCAGGAAGCATGTGTGTATTTTCCTAGACTTCTAAGTTTCCAGATACTGGAAACTGAGCAAGTGTTTGGACTAGGACTGGAGAAAAGCACATGCATAACTAAAGCCTTAGCAACCCATGTGTCTTCTGTGGGTTGCAGGGACTCCTAAACTTTGTGTTATCACTCTCCTCCAAATATACTTTTGGAAGGTAATTCTACTATATTAGGATACAGCTTTTCAAATAGATCCTGATAGAGATGTCAGTTCGGGATGCGGTGTCTCAGTATGTTTTCTCACCAGAGAGAAGTGCTGAAGAGTGCTCTGAAGGAAGCTTGCAAAATATATGATGGCATGGAGTGGGGTATACTTCTAAAGGGGGAGAATAATACATGGAGCCCAGGGTGGAGGACATGCTGTGGTGGTAAATTTACAGCTGCTCGTGGGGAATTGTAATATTGCGGTAAATTGACTGTAGCAGGGGTATTTATACTGTTGGGGAACATATGCTGCTACTACCTGCTTTTCATGTAAGCATGCTCACTTAATGACAGATATGGTCAGAGCTGCCTTTGCAGTAAGTACACTGACACTGTGGGAGATCATCATAACAGGAGACATGCAAGAGACTTCAACAACAATTTGCTTTAGTGCCCCTTGAATCTATTTATGCACCTAGAGATGGTGTGAGAATAATTAAAAGGGTTCTGGCTACCTTTGGGCTAAGTTAAGGATAGGATTTGATTTAACTGTAGATAACTGTGGACCACGTCCACTACAACCGTGGCAAACAAAAGAAACCAGACATCTAAAAAGACATAGTCGCGCTCTTGAACGACTGTGGCGAAAAACTAGATCTCTGCAAGATTTCACCTTGTATAAAGCTGCCCTCCTAAAATATAATTCCTTCCTCCGTGCTGCCAAACAGACTTATTTTGTTACTCTCATTAACACACTCTCATCCAAACCTCGTCAACTCTTTTCCACTTTTAACTCTCTACTATGTCCCCCACCACCACCACCTAATAGCTCGCTGACTGCCAAGGACATTGCCACTCATTTCAAAAACAAAATAGATACAATTCGGGATCAGATCGCCACTATGCAGACACCTTCCCCTATTCATGTTCCAGACCCACCATCACACCTGTCACTCTCCTCTTTTGACCCAGTCACCACAGAGGAGGTTACAAAGCTTCTCTCTGACACCCACCTCACCACTTGCCCCCTGGACCCTGTTCCCTCACCACTACTTCGGTCACCTTCATACTCTATCCTACACTCTCTTACCCACATTTTCAATCTCTCCCTCTCTACTGGAATCTTTCCCTCCCCTCTAAAGCATGCCCTGGTCACCCCAATACCCAAAAAACCATCATTGGACCCTACCGACCTCAACAATCTCAGGCCAATCTCCTTACTGCCATTCACCTCCAAACTCATAGAACGCCTTATCTACAGCCGCCTGAGCAGCCACCTCACTGATAGCAACCTTCTCGATCCCTTACAGTCCTAAACTATTGGCGCTATATAAATCCTGTATAATAATAATAATAATAACTGCCACACTCTTTACTCACACTCACAAGGTACTTGTGCTGAAAGATAGGTGCTGAAACGACTGCGGATGGCGCCGCACTTCACAATGTATATCAGAAATATCACCAAAGCTTCTTTTATTCACGCATATTTGTCACATAAAAAATGTGACCCGCGCAGGGTCCCCTTCATCAGGCTTAACATGACAATCAAAAAACATATATATGCCAACTCTAAAACATTGTAGCCCAATCAGAATAGTCAGAGTGGACAGGTCACACCACTCTGGCATGATTAAGATGTCACATTCCCACCAGAACATTCAAAAAAGAAAAAAAAAAATTTCTTTTCCTCTCTTCCTTTTTCCTTTTCTTTTTTTTAAAACAATGACAGTATACTGAAAACAGTAGTGTTAAATCTGAAAAAAAATAAATAAATGAAAAGATCGTTTAGGGTGTATGTAACCTTCGTCAGGATGTTGCACACTGTTTTGTTGGTGGACATTGTCACTAAGAATCATAGATCACTGAGTTGAAGCAAACAAAAAAAGAAAGCGTCAGAAAAAAGTCACAGCCGTTACCTATCCTTTCTGCCGTCCACCTGGCACCTTGGACGCTGAGAGTGAGATGTGACAAATATGCCTGAATAAAAGAGGCTTTGATTTAAGACTATTGTTGCAGTTAGCATTAGTGACCTTGGTGAATCAATCTCAGAACATAATAAATATCGCATGCATGTTTTTTTCTGTTTTCCCTTTATGATCAAAGCAGATCAAAAAGATATGAATTAGGATATATTACCAGAAGAAAACTCTATCCTTGGTTGAAAAGACCAAAATTCATTTAGATACATCGCAAGCAGCATAAAATACATTAACATGTACATTGATGCAGTGTTGAGACCATAAAAACTACTCTGGGCATTAAAGGAAATCTATTAGAATAGCCGTAGGGGCAGGGACGTAACTAGAAATCACAGGGCCCAATAGCAAAATTTTGTATGGGGCCCTGTCATTTCTAGTTACACCCCTTGCAGAGCCTACCTGAGATCCCAAACAGCCCACCTGAGAGTGACCCCCATAGACATTATATGGTGGGCTCTGCAGGGTCTCAGGTGGGCTGTTCACACCCCTGCACACCTCTCACATGTCAGCCTGGATCCACTGTCAGTCTCCTCCAAAGCCGGGCCCTGTCTCCTCCTCCTCCACGACCTCGACTCCTCCTCCATCGCCGGGCCCGTCGCCTCCTCCACTGCCTACGCCAGGCCCCACCTCCTCTTCTGCTGCTGACGCCGAGCTCAGCCTCCTCCTCCACAGCTGCTGGCTGTCACTGACTCTGCAGCAGTTGTGAGGAGGAACGTGCCGGTGCATAGATCACTGACAGGTTGTCAGTGATCTAAACAGTGGTGTGTTCTTCCTTGCAGCCACCAGTGACAGCCAGCAGCCTGCGATGCCATAGCGACCCAGGCAGGCCACACAGCATCATGGGGACCCCTGTGCTCCTCATCTTGGCCGGGGGCCCCATAGTGGCCGCCTGGGTCACCATGGCGTTAGTTCCGCCACTGCAGGAGCTCACTTGTTCTTAAAATGTTTGTCCAACCTAAACTTTTTTAGTTTGGGTAGAGTGCAGAAAGATTAAATCCCTCTATTGGGTTTTTTATTTTACTGGTATCTTTCCCCTTACATTATGATGTTTCCCCTTACATTATGATGCAGTGACACCAATTCCATTAGACATAAAGCAAGGGTAACTCTCCAACAGCAACAACTCGCCTTTCTGTAATCCTTATAACATTCAATATGACAAATAAATAAGTAATTAAGTAAACATTATTTGTTACTGATCTTGTTCCCTTATGCTTGCAAATGTTCTTGAGATTCAGGGTGGGCACTGTCTGTACAGTCATAACAGGACAATATTTGAAGTGATTCAATATACTATACAAGGTTGAGGATGTTTGTTTTCAAGAATCTATTGACTACTGTCTTCCCCTGCCAGTCTCTATCGGAGAGTTACAGTATATGCTATAAGGCTGCCTGCCTTAGCTTGAAATAACTTCAATTTGTAAGCTGGCTATTAGTTCTCTCAGGAGTCTTATTCCTGCCACCTGATATATGCAGGAAAACTGTAAGCGGCTTAAACATCTCATCTGGTCACTTACATTTTACATTGTGAGAGCTGCATACAGGGAACAGCAAACAGGACTTTTTATTAATCACCCAATGGGTTGATTTATTAAAGGGGTAGTGAATGAGACTGATTTACTAGAAGAAGAAAAGGCTGTGTATTTCAATGGGTATATTTAAAAAGCAGTAAATATGACATTCACCAAGCATCGACTGCAGGTGAATCAATTACTGTAACAATTTAAGACACATGCACCAGGAAGATACACCGGTGGTGAACGTTTGATGAATGCCATACTGCTTTTACGAATGTACCCCTTAGAGTTAATGTTAGAAACACAGTATACTGGCCAGTTTGTTGACATTTATCAGCCAGATTGGAAGCTGTCATTTGCGATGGGAGTATCGGTGGCATAGGACCTTTATGGTTTGGGTTCATCATGTGGAACAGGTCATTGAGGCATCGTTCATCATGATTGCCATTGACTCTACATCGTAAATCAAATTGGATGTACAATGGAAGACAAATTTTCACTGTGTCTGTGTGTTTATTTAAATGTTTTTGTAACAGAGTAACAATGAGGGGGCTGGATATCTGGGGGCCCTGTATCTTAAAGTGGGCTTCCAGATTGCAATAAGTGTCCCCTCCTCTGGCAGACCCCCACATCTAATGGATAAAGGTCTGGTATGGATCTTGAGGGGGCCCCGTGCTGTCTTATACAAACAGAATTAAACCAGCAAGGAAATGCTATTTAGTAGCGATATTTTTTTCACTTTCTAAATGCCAGTTTTTCAGAAATACATCGTACAGGTGCGCAACATCATGTGTAGGTTCAATGCATCCCCTAAGAATGATATTTAAAGGAGCTGTGTATTTTTGATGTTGCGGACCTGCTCCTTGCTGAAGATTTTTTTTTTTTTTTGCATTGGCACATGTCCCTGAAAGCAGTGGCCATCCACTTATGCCCTTTTTTTTTTTTTTTACCAAAAGTCTGCAAATTGGCCTATAAAAAAGAGAGAGAGAAAAAAAAATCACAATATTCAGCTCTCATAGACTTCAATGGACTTTGGACGCTATGTTCAAGGGTCTCAGATTTCCCACTGGGTTCAGCCAACGTCCAACAAACCAATCACTGCTCACTACTAATAGACAAACCAGATGCCATTTTTCAGTAATGCACTTACTTTAATTTATCCGATGATGATATGTGTCATTCTTTGAGTAAATATGGATTTCTCTAATCTTTCTTTATACACCAGCTCTCCCAACCTGTATAATATCAAATGACCTTTTATATCAGTAGCTCCCTCCTGCTTTTACACTAATCCCTTCAATATATGGAATAATTCTTTGTTCAATAGAAGAAATTCACGATTGCTCCAACGTGGCAGATATTTGCATTCCAAAAAAAAATCTGATTAAATTATTTACACCTTCAGATCTGACCCCTGCTGCGCGCAGACTTCTCAGCTTAGGTATTTTAATCAATGTGCTTAGAGTTCTATAGTGCCCGACACTCTCCCATTATATCGCTGGAAAAAGAAATCCTCCAGGCAGGCTTTCTGTTTTACCTGACATTATAATGTAGTATATACATATATATAGTTATAAGAAATATTAAAGCCAAAGAGTTTTTAAGCTATTTCAAATGCTGTTTAAGTTACTTACAATGGATGGTGCTCCTTGATGTATATAACTTTAAGCTTCCTGGAGAATCAGCTGCCCCCCTGATCACTGGCCATGTTATCCTGTTTTAGGATGGCTCCATTTTCCTGCAGGGCCCTGTGACATCAACCTTGTGTGTGCTACTAAGCTGGGTGTGTTCCCACAAACACATAGACACAGCAAAGGCAATCCACTCCCCTTCCCTGTCCCCTTTCATCCCTCCTTTCTTCTCCCAGCTAGCAGATTGACATCTACTGGAGTCTGCTCAGTCCCTTGTGATATTGTATTGGGCAGGAAGTTCAGGGAAGCTGAGTTGAGAGAGTATGAGCTGTTTGGAAACATGATAACTGTAAGTGCTTTGGTAAAAATGTAAATAAATACTTTGCTGGATAATGTATATTTGTTTTACCTGGATTCATTGTTGTAAAAAAATGTGAGAGTTTAATACTACTTTAATCTAACTAATATTATGTAAACTTAATCCAGGGAAAACACACAAAAACAGCAACGGCAACATACCACCAATAAGGAACATACTCCTTTTAAACATGAATAAATAAAAGAGATCTTGCATGAATAAATTATAATCAAACATTATAATCTCATTTGCTGTCTCAGGTATGTGATATTTATTTATTACAGGTATTTATATAGCGCCGACAATTTACGCAGCGCTTTACATAATTGCACATTTACATCAGTCCCTACCCCCAAGGAGCCTACAATCTAAGGTGATATAGAAAAAAACCTGAAAGGAAAATTATTTTTGCCATAGTTCTTGCAAGGTTCCATCCACTGCATGTTGCTGATTGCCTATTACTGTAGAATAATGATGTCTTGATTTTACTGATATGTAATGTGTGGTATCAGCAACCTCCCTCTACCCCAGCCAAGTTGTAAGGATGTCTATGTGTAACCTACAAAACATCAGAAGCTGTCAGAAAAAGAAGGGAATTTGGAAGCAAGTTCTCTTTCAGCACAATTTGAGGTTACACATATACAACTTCTCTAGGAATCTTTTCAACACACAAAAAGAGAATGGAAAGAACAAGAGAATAAAACTTTGTTCACTGTGTGTTCACTTGGCTTCATAAATAAAATGAATATTGAATATGAAATAAAATTCAAAGGAAATCTTAAAAAAAAATGTATATTTGCTCACAAATGATTGTACGATTGAAGTAAGGATGGCTCGGTGACCTCAAGAAGGAGTGTAGGGGTATGATAAAGAGCTTTAGCTGTATAAAACCAGTCCATGCTGTATTCAATGTAAGGCTGTGGCCCTGGCTGTTATTTCCTCTGGTGTACCCAAAGTCCCTCTTGTGTTTGCCAGCCTTACCATATCGTCAACATTTCCCATGGCAGTCATGACTGTTTATGCAGTTTTCCCTTCTCCATTTGCATTGCAAAAAAAAGTGGGAATAAATGGAAAAGAGAATACAATGGGAAATATTCACACTTATACCTAAGAAACATTACTCTTTGTTATACATAAACCCCTTTAGACACACATACAGCGAACAAGAGGACAAGTCCGTAAAACAAGTAATGATTATTTTCAATGTCTGCCACTGCGCAGTAATGATCAACAACTTTGTAAAGAGAGGCAAATCTACATCCAATGACCTGCTAAGAAGGAGAGAAGGAAAAACATACAAATAAATAAAAACATTGGTTTAGACAGTGGGGTGTTAAAATTACACACCAGTCCGATACAATATGTTTTCATTTAGCCCTCATTCACACTAGAAACGGCCGGCACATACAGCTCTGTGCTGTATCGCTCAGCTCCCAGGAAGGACAGGAGCTGCGTGTGATTAGTACGCAGCCCCCGTCCTTCTCTATGGGACGCGACCATATGCCCCCCTACTCTCACCCTAAGTGCAGCTCCGTACGGGTGCGTGTTTCCTGGCTCAGACGCAGACAGGAGTAAGGACACACGCACCCGCACAGACATGCAGGGCGGGTGAACGTAGGGCGCCGTGTGGTCGCGTAGTCCCATAGAGAAGGATGGGGGCTGCGTACTAATCACACACAGCACCTGTCCATACCGGGAGCTGAGCGATACTGCCGTGTACGCAGCACGGAGCTGTACATGTCGGATGTTTCTAGTGTGAATGAGGGATTAAAGTGTATTTCCACTTTTGCAGCCAAATTGGAATAACACCTATTTCATGTCTGTTATATGTTCTCATTCACATTGCATAACCTAAAAAAAAATAAAAAATTGTTGCTTACATTTTTAAGTGCTTGTTACTTGCCTAAAAGTCCTATGTACATTACCCCTATGTAATGTTAAAGAGGGGGCTGTAGGAAGTTAAAGTAGTATTACACTCTCAAACTTTTTTAATAGTAAATGCAGATCAAACGTATGGACGTAATGGGGGGGGGGCACTTCATCTGGTGAGATAAGGTATGCCACTGGGTCACCTCCTCTCTCATGCAGCTGTCGGGCTCTCAGTCCATGACCGAGTGCCCAACTTTTAAGAGGTGACACCCCCTTTGATGGTGTCACCTGGTGCGGGCCCCACCCCCTTGTGATGCCACTGCTGTCTGTACTGTGCTGACAGTGGAGATATGTCCCTGCTACTTTACAAGGCAATAACGGAGTTATCAAGGCATTTGGTGCATACAAAGTTGATTTATATCATTGTGTCCCTGAAGTTCAGATTAAACCTATTAAGGGAAATGTAAAAGATGTCTTCTATCTTTTTAAATATACTTCTGTAATTAAAAGAAGGCCTTACCGCGGGGTCCTTGTTCAGGCACTTTCTGTTATTGTGTGACAATTGTCCTTCAGTTATACTTCTCAGTTGCCATCCTGTCACATGCAGCCCTGGTGAAGACTACAAGTGGCCATGCACAATTACATGTCACCAGGGGTGTCTCTAGACTTTTGACGCTTGAGGAGAACAGTGGAAGGAGGGGCACAGGGAGGTGCTGCTGGTGCACATTACACGGGGAGGCGACATCTGACGTCCCGCCCAGCTCACTGACATCACTGGTTGCCAAGAGTCGGACGGGACTGGTTCGGCCTCATCTGGAGTATGTGGTGCAGTTTTGGGCACCAGTGAACAGAAAGGATGTCCTTGAACTGGAAAGAGTCCAGAGGAGGGCAATCAAACTCATAAAGGGGATGGAGGACCTGAGCTATGAGAACAGGCTACTAAATTTAAACATGTTCTCATTGGAGGTAAGGAGATTAAGGGAGACATGATTTTCATGTATAAAATGTTTGCCGGGGATAGTAACATTAGCAGCAAACTTTTTACAATTAACTCCATGACAAGGACGAGAGGCCACCACTTAAAATTGGTGGAGAAAAAAGGGGCAAAGGGGTTTCTTCTCAGTTAGATCAGTCAGGGTCTGGAACTTGCTGCCGCATGCTATGATTTTGGCTGAGAGTGTGGAATCATTCAAGAGGCGATTGGACGATTTCCTTAGAGACCGTAATATACAGGGGTACCAGTACTCTTAAGATTGAGATCACACAGGGACCGATACTGTACATACTACACATCACTAGGACCATACACACACACAAAATAGGTTGAACTTGATGGACATATGTCTTTATTCAACCTCAAATACTATGTAACTATGGGGCGGCCAGAGCATCCCCCTCAGCTCCTGGCAACCAGTGACATCACAGGTTGCTAGGAGCTGCTTGGAACACAGATCAGATTGTAACAGGTTGCAAAGAGCTTAGCAATCTGGGACGCTCTGGCCGGAAAGGGGGTGGCAGGTGTGTCAATGAGATGCCACCTGAGGCAGGTGGCTCTGGTTGTCACTATCAGAAAGCTGAACAAGAGCAATAATGTGCAGCTGATGCTGGAACAAGTCTGAAAGAGGATGATAAAGATCAGCAGCACTATGATTCATACAAAAAAGATGAA
The DNA here is from genome assembly GCF_000935625.1 of Nanorana parkeri. Taxonomy (NCBI): domain Eukaryota; kingdom Metazoa; phylum Chordata; class Amphibia; order Anura; family Dicroglossidae; genus Nanorana; species Nanorana parkeri. Next base: position 1,318,474 of record NW_017306320.1, on the reverse strand, counting down.
AAAAGAGAAAACAGAGAACACAGCATTTAATAAAATAAAGAAAAAGATTAATTGTGTGCTATGTAATGTCTTTACAAGCTAAATATCATCCTGTTAGGGTTTATATCTTCATCACATTGATCAGGGAAACACAACTAATTGCTGAATGGCTCTAATTCTTATTGCAACATCTTCTGAACCTCCCTGTTCCACTAAACCCTGATTGGTGATAGCATTCTCATTTTGTGAATAGCCCCAAATTAGAGTCTGTGGAAATGCAGAATAGCTTTTCAATGGTTCGAGCACTGCTAATGCTTTATTGCAGTCTTGCACCTACATCTAGCAGTATGAGAGACACACACGGTCCACTGTGCAGCACTATGAAAAGCTTGCTGAACCTGGTGGTTAAAGACTATTATCAAAACTGGAGCAGACAAAATCTGTAGCAGTTGTACGTGGCAACCAATCAGCTTCTATCTCTCATTTTCAAATCTTAACTGAACAAACTGAAGAGAGAAGCTGATTGGTTGCCATGAACAACTGCTCTAGATTCTGTCTGCTCCAATTTTGATAAATTCCCCCTACATATATGAAACTCAGGTTAAAGGCAGATTGAGTGGAGTGTGACTTTAGCACATTTGCAGTGCTTCCTAGATAGCACTAATGTGATAAATCAGTTTGCTGATTGATTTCATTTGCTGCCTGGAGTTGCTTTTTGACAAGGACAAACACTCCAGCATTGAATATATTCATGTCTGATATGCAGATTAGGTTCTAGTCTGGTGTTTTTCCTTTTGAGTCTTTCAATAATGAAGATATATTCTGCTTCTTCTGTGCATACAAATTTCTGTATTACACCATTTACATATCGTTTTATTAACTTTTTCACCAAACAACTACAGTGAAAAACATGGGTACTGGTAGAACTGAATTTACTAAAAAAAATAAAAACCAGAAGGTCAGAGAAGAGCTCATACTGTATATAAATTGGATAGAAAACAGGTGAATGCGTGTTTAATAATAGTGATTGATTCGACAGCAGTGAATGTTTGGTGAAAGTCACAAACACTGCTTTCTAAATACGCACCATAGTGTTAGCAGTTTTTTTACAGCGATTCCCCAGCAGAAATCTGTTCAGATAAACATGGCATCTGGGTAAATACTTCAATGCTCAACCGTTAAAAAGACACAGTCACTTTGCCCATTTTTGGGGACATTATATATTATTTTTTGTAGTATTTTGTAGTTGGCTTTCATATTCCCGCCAGCTCCGACAAGCTCTCATTGTAATGACAGCAGGTCCTGGCCAATAGAAAACAGTTGGGCGGAGCTAGCTGTCACTGCTAGCTCCGCCCAATCGTTTTCTATTTTTTTTTCTACTTTTTAAAAATGTTTTTCTATTCTGCTCGGTACCACAGAAGGTACCGAGCAGAATAGCTGAGCCAAATGCCGCTCGTCGGCATTCGGCTATTTACTCACTGCTGTTCGGCATCTATGAGAATATTTGTCAAAAGCATACAATGAATAACATTTCCTCAACTCCAACTTCATTAGAACACAGAAATTAGAATCATGATCTAAATATTCACCTACTTTTCTTTTTTTGTCAGCAAGGACATGTACGTTAACAGAGCGCCATCATTTCCTATCAGCAGACAATCCTATGAAGAACTTTAATACATTCGCTCAGGAAAACAGTAATTACTTCCGAGCGCCGGGCATTTGCAACTGATATTCACACAGGAATTTTCCTTTCGCAGAAAATGAAACATCCTCATTAGAAAAATAATATAATTCTATGAAAAAGAGACAAACAGTTTACCCACCACAAGTGAGAGATTATTGCACATGCTGAGACTGTTTTTACTCCTTGTCTTTGATGAGATGCAAAAAAAATATTTTAGACATTTCACGGTTCACAGCATTTCTGCCCAAATCAAGCATAAGTAAATTCACTTAAAACGGTTTCAAATAGTCATTAATAAGAAAAGGTTGAATGTCAAACTGTTAGGGAAAAAAAATAAAAAATCTACCGACATGTTTTTGAAGGATGTTTTTTTCTCTTTTCACACAAGAAAAAAAATCAATTATGATTAAAGGAAAATGAAACCAGGGTTGGTTTGGTGTTTATCTGTTTAGTTTTGTATTGATCACATCGCTCTATTTCATTTTGTTGTTTATTTTTTTAATGTCTACAATGCGGCATTTGGAATTGCTTAGAAAAAAAAGTTACCTACCAGCACATGCCTGGGAAAACTTTTAATAAAACTGAAGTTATAAAAAATCTAGACGTTTTGTATACAATACGAAACAAAAACTCAAAACGCTAAAAAACAAAAGTAGAGCTGCCAGAATCTTAGGAAGTACTGCATATGTGCATCTATGGCATTTGTTCGGTCATTTGTTAAAAAAGTAAAATGACAAAAAGTTTTAGGTTTTAAAGTGCAAATGAACAACTACATACACAGTTAAAGAACTCCGTGTAAAGATTTTCTTAACCCTTTATAAAGTTATACTCACCTGAACCTCAGAGCCAGCTGGCTGTGACAGTGCTCCCTCCTGCCTTTCTCCTTCTCCGTTACAGCGATGCTATGTCCCTCAACATCCTCACGTCGTATACACAGTGTATAGAACATGATGACTCAGGGACCTTAGACCGCTGCAGCGGAAGAGGAGAGAGGCTCCTCAGACCAGTCTAAGAGCAAGCCAGCTCAAGCCAGTGTGGGGGTAACCCCAATGCAAGGATTAAGAACATTTTCACCTGGAGTTCTGCTTTAAAATCTTATCTGTGAACTATCTTACCTGCCAAAAAAGGAGCATGTTCATCCAGCTTGCTCATTTATACACTCCTACCATGCATCATATGCAGGTTCTGACCCTTTACTTTTCTCTAGTGCAAGGAAGACAGCTTGGTCAATACTGATATTAGCAAGGGAATGATTAGCATGTTATCTCTGTGCTTTCTCATCCAATCATGAAGCCTAAAATTAATCTCTAGCAATTTTTACTCCTCACCCCACTAAAAATGACCCCCAGCTCTCTCTAGCTAATCCCCCAATTATATGTGAAAAAAGACTATTGTGATAACACATCCTGCTTCCCTCTCTCCTCTTCTGGTTAAAATCATGGAACACCAGAAACATAAGTTGAAGAGGTAGAATACTTCTAGTGAGCCATAACTAACATGGGGTCAATGAAGGCGATCACTTGGAGCTGCTTGAATCATTTTGTATTTGAAAAAACTAAGCTAAATGCCCCAAATACTTACCTAAATCTGAAGTCACATGACACACCAGGTTCAATCTTCTTCACTGCAGAGCAGACAGGTCCTTCTTAGGGTGCCCACGTTGCTGCCTAGTGATGCAGACCCAACTTCACATTTCATTTACCGGTGGGGCCCTCAAAGGGTCTTGTAGACTCCAGCAGCAACTTGATGACATCATCCTGATGGGTGGTAACCAGACAGATCAGCAGCTCACCACAGATCTTTACCCCCGGAAGGGACACAGTGGAGGGTAACATGTCGGCAAACTTCAGTCAGCAAAATATTTTTTCCTTTGAATTGGTAAATAGATGGCAGCAAGAAATTAGGAGGGAGTACGTTGGGTTTAGAATTTTCCCGAAGTTGGGCATTCATTTGTTAGTCAAAGCACTAGGCAATACTGTAAAGCCTGATTGGCATATAGTAATGCACCTTCCTCTTCCAGTATGGATGTTGATATACATGGAATTACAGAAGGCTATTGCAAAGACGGACTTAGGTATAATTTAAAATACTCTTAAGTAATGTTTTAATGAACATGCTGTCTAACTAGATCTTTTAAACCTGCCCACACCAGTTTTTAATATCTTTTAAATTGGCTGTCAAAAGGGATGGTTAATTTTTTTTAATTAAAAGCAAAATTATTCTTCAAAGTGATTCACATAAAGTATATGTATTTCTTATAGTTTTTCTTTTTTATTAAAAAAAAGTTTTATAAGCCTACTTTTATAATAGGTCGTGAAAACTGGCAAATGTTTACAAATCTTTTTTTCACAGGGAGAGCTGGTCAACAAGATGTTGTGCAAATAAAGCATCTGTCTCTCCTTAGAAGCTTTTAGAACAGCACACAAGAATACAGAATATTGCAGAAAACTAAATAATCTTGCAAGAAAATACTTTAAATTCCTTACTACATGCCAGTAAATAATTGATGAAACTGAATGAACTCAATTAAAATTGAGCTTTTGTCCCAAAATAATGAGCTGGGCTTTGTTGGCTACCCATATGTCAATTTCATTTCACAGACTAATATCCACAATTATACATTTTCAGCCTGATCTAACACGTCAAACATTACTGAATATTCAGAATCGGTTTATCATTCAGCATTACTGGCAACACGCATTGGTGGTATATATATCACGCCACTATTGAACCATTGGAAATGCACAATTATAATAAAAGAATAAAGAGGCTACTCCAGTGCATAGTAGCAGTGTAATATATCTGAATATTTATATAGTATTAAATAAAAACATGTACTAATGTTTATTATAAATGCATATAGCTTCTTGATACAGTGGTCTTAACAAACAATTTGTGAATTGCCACTAGGCAGGTTGCTGATAGCTGATCAGTGATAGTGCTCAGCGAATCCACTAATTAAGACTAACATTTATAGACAATCCAAAAAGGGTAAATCTGTTTAACCATTCCCTACACTATCCAAAATAATTTTAAAAAAATTAGGTTTTCTATTGATGACCACACTGAACTCTCCTAAAGCCCAACCTCCTAGCATAGCTATAGCACAGAAAATAGTGGTGATGGGTCTTGTCATCAATGATACCGATTCATTTTGACTGAAAGAAATGTCAGCTTACTGATTGCTTTAAATTTGCAGGTACGCTTTAAATCCAGCCGTTTTTTTTGCAGGATGACTTTATTTAGCCCTTTTATTGTTTCCATCAGGTTATAGAACTGTTGTCTGGACTTTGACTACTGACTGTAATTTATAGACACCTGAGGGTAGCAGCGCTACATTTATAAATAGGAGCTATTTCATCTATTCATTATCAGCTTTTAGATACAACAGTGGAAGCATTTGGCAAACAAACATGACAAAAGCAATTTCAAGGTGATACTTTTAATAGCTCGCTGCATTGGAAATCATTGCTAAATTTCAATGCTCTGAAGCCCCTTTGTCTGACGTTGCACACAGCCAAGACAAAGGCGCTCCAGAGCCTTAAAAGCCCACAATGATTTCCAATACAAGACAGCACCACCCTTTATTTAAGCAGTTCTTAGTAAATGTCACCTAGTGAACTGGATCTTGTCAGGTTGAGTTTGTCAGATTGAAAAGTACCTCAATGGGATTCGGGTCCTTGTGACAGTTCTCGCTATAATTCTTCTTCAGATTACTATAAGATTATCAAATGCATGTGGGTGCTGTGAAACTGTTATCCTCTCCATGGAATTGCCAAGCAACAGCTCAGGTGCTACAAAGAAGCACAATGCCAAGTCAAACAAAGCATGGATGTGACAGTGCAAGTACTCATTGTTTGAGCAAAGAAAAAAAAAACCTGGATATTATTCCCAAAACCCAGCAGAGTCTGGGAATGAGTGTGTCAGTGCATTACTATTTGGTCAAGTTGAGCAATCAATGAATCTGCAAACAAAACCAAGTAAGGGTCCATACAAAAAATCACTTACATTTTGTGAACCAGCATTAAAGTATTACTCCAGAGAAAACTATTTTTTATTTCAGTTTTGGGTAGAATAGGTGAGGATTGCAACATCTGTCAGCTTTTTACTGCTTTCTGAGGACATTGATGAATGAACATTGACAGGGAGGTTGATATAATCTCCAGTTAGGACACACAAAGCAATAAAAAAAAAAACATGACAAGTGTTTTAGCCTTCACCTACTCTAGTAAAAATTAGTGTTCTTATTGCCATCTGTCAATAGCTGTCTCTACCCTCACTTCCTATATTTATATGTTGTCACCAGGACAGGCAGTAATTAGGAAGATCTTCCCAACAGGACCACATTTACATCTGGTTACTCCGGGCTCCAACAAGGTCTGGAAAAACAAACGGATCAGAGATACATTTTTCCAGAACTGATAATGCTGGATTGGGGGGTAACCGGATGTAAACGGATGTCCGTCTGTTTAGATCCAGGTGTCCATACACTAACATGGGTAATGTCAGTTTTTTTCGTCTATTGCAAGATGAAGAAAAAAACTAAATGGATGTCCCAACAGTGACATTCATTCTGATCAGGAGGGTACCCATGCATGGGTTTCCTCCTGATCTGACAATGTGAAAGCAGGGGCGTCCCCAGGCATGGTGTCACCCGTGCAGCCGCCAGGTGTCACCCGCTGGTCAGCAATCTTGCAAGAGTAGTTTATTCTGGAAGAGGGTATTTAGGAGGCTAAAAAATGTGCTAGTAGGGTGAATTTCAGCAGTGTCCCAAAGTGCCCATGGTCTTCATGTGTCCCAAGGTACCCCTGGTCTTTTACATTCCTAATAACACCCCTTCCCTCCTCAACTATTGGCCACATTACACTTGGAGATCACAGTTTATACACTGCAACTCCTGTGTGAGAGGTGTAAGGTTTAGCACAGCATGAGGAAGTTCCCAGCTGACATATAGAGGTATCTCAGCTGTATGTCACGGTTAGAAGTCCTAAGGCTGGAATGCTGCAAGGGCACCATTGACCCTCACCAAACTGCAGCATCCATCTGAACATTTACACAGCCAGGTGTACTCTCCCTCAATCCAGGATGACTAGCAGCCTAAACACATCAGCAAGGGGCCAAAAATCTTCACCAAGAAATCCTTCCCTGCAACTCGGTAGGGAAGAACTCTATATACTATACTCTATATACTATATTCTATACGCTATATCTGATCCTATACTTCAGTAATGTTGACCTTACCTTGCTCTAAGTACATATTAGGTGCTTTAATTCTTGTATATTGGTGTTATTTTTCATCTTGGCAAAAAGACACTTGACAAAATGCTCAATAAACTACTTAAACACATGCACTACTTGTTCTATCAAAATATTTGTAATTCTGTTTAGTATTCTTCTGACGTAACTGTGGCGAACTGTATAGCCAGATGGTAATACCACTAATCAGAACCTGAAGTTCTGCAGCTTCCTGTGTCACATTCACACCTTCACTTCTCTGGGTGATTTACATCACCCTTCTGCTCTTTCCTTATTCCCTGATTCTAGTGTTACTGTTGGCATGTGGAGGTTTATTAATATTATTGGGATTTTACACCTAACCTGTAGACGAGCACTTTGCAATCTTTAGAGCAGAGACGGCTGCAGCTCTCAGAAAAAAAAGCCAACAAGAGCGCATACCCTAGTATTTTGGCAACATTTATCCTGAAAGGGGGTATTTCGCTCACTGCATCTGTTCCATGTGCATAGTAACATGAAATGGTTATTTTGATATACAGAAATGGAAATGCATTAAAATGCTGCTTCCTGGTCTCCAACTCCAGTGGTCAGTGGTCAGTGCTAGCAGAGATGAGTAACAGCCACATCCCTCATCACAAGTGTCCTCACCAGACATATTGCAGAGGAGGGGAAGGGTGTGTCTGACCAGGTCTATTATCTTTCAGAATGCACAGAGTCTTACACAGTTACATAGTTAGTCAGGTTGAAAAAAGACACAAGTCCATCGAGTTCAACTTATAGAGAGTCTTAAGGTGCCCATATACCTTACAAATATCGTCCGATTTCCCTATGTGATCGCGTTTTTGTCCGATATTCGTGAGGCTGATGGGCAGTGTACAACCGCAAATACTGTACAATCGATCGACTTTTGACTAACCAGAAGGTTAAAAAAGTGGATCGTACGATTTTCGCAAGGTTGGCTGCGTTTCCGTATGCCAAACTTGTACGTTGGTTCGATCATTGGACGAAAAGTGTTGTCCGATGATCGCAATGTGTATGGGCACCTTAACTCTGGTGCCTATTGGACTGCACAGTAATATAGTAAAATACCAGGAAAGTGGAGGTAAAGCTGTGAAAATAGAGGTAGTTAGTACAAACTCTGTCTGCCTGCATATCTATTTCTGTACTTCAGTTAGGCTTTAGAAAAAAACTCACTTTGGTAGAATAAGACATCTGTGGGTGGGGGAGTGGGCTCTGTGTTTCAGGAAGGAGTGGGCAGACAAAAACGGGTACATTTTATGTTTGTCTTAAAAATGTCTATAATACAATCTATGTGGTTGTATTACCAGAGATGTTTCATCATACGCTACAGCACTCGATAAACACAAAGCCATGAATCCAACACCTGTTTTTCTGCAGAGCCTCGTAACAAAGCCATATCACTATATACAAAGCAGCACATTCCATTCTGTATTATTCCTAGATTTTTCCAACTCTATTGGCTTGTCTTCTAATTATCTTGATCTCCCTCAAAAGAACAGTGGAATGTGAAAACATTGAGATACGCCTGGAACGGGGAAGATGAGAAACGCTACAAGTCACACGCTAATTATTTCTTAACGGAGAGAAAAAAAATTCAGGTTTGAGAGTGTTAAAGAAATGAACCTTTATGAACCTGTGTAAAATTGTGAACATTAATTAGAGAAGAGCTAATATGGATGACTAATATAATGCAAATTATGTCGTATGAATAGCTTACAAAATGTTTAGCAATAATGCTGGTTTCTACTATCCTAGTTTTATGGAGTTATGTATGTTTAGAGCTGTTGTAAAAGCTTTATTGTTTGTTAAAACCCTACAAGGACCTTTTTGTTGTTGTTCTTGTTATATGGGAAAGGATGCATTATTTGTGTGCAATATATGTAGTGGTATACATTATAAAGAGAGTTTATCCTTCAAAGTACTATGAGAACCAAATGTTTCTATTATTTAAATTATTACTATTCTTGAAACAGGACTTAAAATATATGCATAGCTTTTATTTCTTCCAGAAAATATTTTTTCTCCAGCAGTACAGTATAAAGTCCACTTGTCTTTGAGCAAATAGAATATATTATCTCACCATTCTTAGGTTGTCCCATACACTCACAGTGTCCCAATCCCAGGACTTCTGGCTCTCTCAGCCTCTCCAGCCTTCCTCGGTGTTCCTCGTGTGGCTCCACCACACCACCCGGTTTGGTCCTTGTGTATTTTCAGCACACACTACACCTGGCTTGGCCACTCTTGTGCCTCCAGCACACACCACACCAACTCCTTCCTTGAGCTCTGGTCTGGACTTTTAATGAGGCTGCTCTCAGCCATCTGATCAGTTGCAACACCCGGCCCCAGGACTGGAGATTTCATCCCACCTGCTGATTTCATCTGAGCCTGCTGCATCTGAGCCACTTGTGCTTCTCCAAGCTTTTACTTTTGTTTTGTCTGTCCACAGCACATTCTCCCAAAAGGATTTTGGCTTCCTTAGGTACGTTTTGGCAAACTCCAATCTGGCTTTTTTATGATCCTGTGTCAGCAGTGGGGTCCTCCTGGGTCTCCTACTATAGCGTCCCTTTTCATTCAGATGACGATGTATAGTGCGAGCTGACACAGTTGTACCCTGCGCCTGAAGGTCAGCTTGAATTTGTCTAGAAGTTGATGGAGGGTTTTTATCCACCATTTGAACAATCCTTTGTTGCAATCTTTGGCCAATTGCTTTCTTTCGTCCACATCCAGGGAGATTAGCTACAGTGCCATGGGCTGTAAACTTCTTGACGATGTTGCGCACAGTGTACACAGGAACATTAAGATCTCTGGAGATGGGCTTGTAACTTTGAGATTGTCCGTGCTTTTCCACAAAAATTTGGAATGCACTTATTTCCTGCAATTTGGAGAAGGTGCCAATATAATTTTGTCCAGTCCATTTTTGGAGTTTTGCATGGCATGTGAGATTTGGCTTTTTTTTCTCCCTTTATGTGACATACCAATACAAACAAAATAAATAAACATGAAAATGCCTAAACATTTGTAATTGCAACAATTTTCTGCGCAGAAATTTAGGGTTGCCAATATTTTTGGCTATGACTGTACATTAAATAGCAATGCAGAATACAATCAGTTATAGAGTACTACAAATCCCAGCAATAATATATTGCTTGAATTTGTAGTCCACTATAGCTATTTGCCACTCGGTATTGCTGTATAATGTATTTTTGGGATTTGCAGTCCTCTATAGCTGATGGTATTATCATAATACCATCAGCTATAGAGGACTGCAAATCCCAAAAATACATTATAGAGCAATTCAGAACAATATGAAGCTTCATACTCTGTGCTTCTCCAGGATGTTGGCCTGATGTCTTCAGTGTCCCGGGAGCACTGTGGGGGGTCTCAGGAGGGGTCCAGAGGGTTTTGTGGTCTGGTGCGGGCAGGGGAAGTGGTGTAAGCAGTGCCGCATGGTTCCCCAAGAAGGAGGGGAAGATGTGCAGGCCGGCGCTGTAAAGAGGCACTGCCTGGTTCCCCAGAAGGTTACCGCGAGGTCACCAGCAAGGGCGGGATCTTATGGCAGACGCTTTAACTAAAAAATTTAAAGCACCGGTATTGGTGTTTGGCAGGAGTACTTGTGAAAATGCCCAGTATCGGTTTTGATACTGTTATCGGTGCATCCCCAGTTCAGTTTCATGTCTGCGAAAAATATACATTTATTTCAATATACTGTATGGCAGGTTTACCTGCCATACATCTTTGATATTTTATTTTTTTCTATTCTTTATTGATGAGCATCACAAACGAATTTCCATATGTAATGGCGGGTTACCGCCCATGACATGGTAGAACTGTAATCAGAACCTCCCTCATACATAGGGGGCAGACATGACACTCATAAAGTAGGGAAGTTTACAACATAATAAACCAGTTCCATAAATGCTTCATCATAACTTTTTAGCTCGTCACAAAGACAACGTCATGGAAACATTAACAATCTCGCCAATAGCCACCACTTCATATATTGTCAACTGTCATTTTGGTACAGCAGAGTAAACTGTCCAAGTAAATGTAAACTCAAGTAGCCGCAGAGCGCTAAGAGTTCTCAATATCGTACCAGCAGAGGATGTGTATATTAGGGAGGTCCTTCCCTGACAGGAGCCGGAGGAAAGAGGAAGAGAAGGAAGCATAGTGAGAGAGTGAAAGAGAGAGAGTCCCCGACCCTCCCGGGTATCGTCCCCGGACTCCTATTTAGTCCGTCATAACCTGCAGGTAGGGGCCTGAGTATTGAAAGTGGAGCCAAGCTCCCCAGGTTCCCAGGTCGAGCAAAATCGCTCCTCCGAGTTGTGTATGGTCGAGGTAAGGTCCTCCATACGGTAAATGTCGTTGACCTTCTCAAACCAAAGGCGCCTAGTCGGGGAAACGGTCTGTCTCCATAACAACGGGATACATGCCTTGGCAGCAGAGAGCAAGTGTATGGTCAGTGAGCGTTTGTATTTGCCAATTGGTTTGTCTGTCAAGTGAAGTAGATCAGAGGCGGCTCTCTAATTAGGCGAGTTAGGCGGTCGCCTAAGGCCTCGCCCTCACGCGGGCCTCGCAGCCGCCTAAGTCGCCATCAGCGGCTAATGAAAAAAGGCCGGAGCGGACCGGGCGGAGGCCCCTTTAAACGGCCGCCGCAGCGGCGATCACAGCTGTCTTTTATCTCTCTCCTCCAGCCGCTCTGTAGCTGCAGCGGCCGGAGAGGCGAAAAAGCCGATTCAGCTTTCAGCTGCTCTCTGCTCTAATGCCCGGCGGGCATTGTCCGCTTTACCCCTGTGCTGTGTGTCCCAGCTGAACTGCGCACTCTACGTTACACCTCTGCGTCCCCTCTCTCTAAACTCTGCGCCCCTCCCTCTAAACTCTGCGTCCCCTCCCTCTAAACTCTGCGTCCCCTCCCCCTATACTTTGTGTCCCTCCCCTTCCCCCCGCG
>NW_017306320.1:1279644-1306568 GCF_000935625.1 Nanorana parkeri | reverse complement strand
TACCTCTGCACTGTGCATCCCACCCCTGTGCTGTGTGTCCCAGCTGAACTGCGCACTCTACGTTACACCTCTGCGTCCCCTCTCTCTAAACTCTGCGCCCCTCCCTCTAAACTCTGCGTCCCCTCCCTCTAAACTCTGCGTCACCTCCCTCTATACTATGTGTCCCACCCCTGCACTCTGCGTCCCACCCCTGCGCCACCCATGCACTCTGCATCCCACCCCTGTGCTCTGGGTCCCACCCCCTGCGTGCCACCCCTGTGCTGTGCATTCTACCCCTGCACTGTGCATCCCACCCCTTTGTTGTGTGTCCCAGCTGAACTGGGCACTCTACGTCACACCTCTGTGTCTCCTCCCTCTAAACTCTGCGTCCCCTCCCTCTAAACTCTGCGTTCCCTCCCTCTATACTCTGCGTCCACTGCCTCTATACTTTGCGTCCCTACCCTTGCGCTCTGGGTCCCACCCCTGTGTTCTGCATCCCAGCTGACCTCCGCACTCTGCGTTATTACTGAGCTCCGCACTCACATTGTTGTTCAATGTGTTGCTGGGATTTGTAGTCCTCTAAAGCAGATGGTATTATTCTTCAGTGGCAGAACTACCAGGGTTGCAGCGGTTGCAGCTGCGATTGGGCCCTGGTGCTCCCCCATTGTCCTGAAATCATTAGTCTGTATTGTTTTAGAAAAACTGTCACATGACACTTTAACAAAGGTATGGGTAATTGTATTTGTGAGTACTGGAGGCAGGGCCTTGTGGCAATGAGGCCAGGCCTGGCGGTGGTGGAGGAGGAGGATGCGGTGCACGCTGCCGAGCGAGGAGGAGGCAGGGCCCAGCGGTGGAGAAGGCTGCCAGGTAATAGATGTGCAGGGGTGTGACTAGCCCACCTGAGACATTGCAGAGCCCACCATAGAGATTCTATGGTGGGCTCTGCAGAGTCGCTATCAGGTGGGCTGTGTGGGATCTCAGGTGGGCTCTGCAAGGAGCGTAACTAGAAATCACAGGGCCCCATATAAAATGTTGCTTCCTGTCTCAACAGCCACTGCTCCGGCAGAGAGACAGAGGGGAGAGCCTGCCCGAGGTGACACACATGCTGCCGCCCTCTGTACTTTGCGACCCCTCCCACTAAACTCTGTGTCCCCTCCATCTATACTCTGCGTCCCCTCCATCTATACTCTGCATCCCCTCCCCTGCACTTTGCGTCCCTCCCCTGCATCCCCCCTTTGCCAACCCTGTACTCTGCGTCCCACCCCTGTACTCTGTGTCCCACCCCTGTAGTCTGCATCCCACCCCTGCAGTCTGGGACCCACCCCTGGGCTCTGGGTCCCACCCCTGCGCTCTGGGTCCCACCCCTGCGCTCTGGGTCCCAGCTGACCTCCGCACTCTGCGTTATTACTGACCTCCGCACTCTGCGTTATTACTGACCTCCGCACTCTGCGTTATTACTGACATCCGCACTCTGCGTTATTACTGACCTCTGCAATTTAATTTTTCAAATTGATTTGGGTTACTTACTACTGACCTCTGCACTTTGTGCGATACCTTCTCCTGACTGATGCACTCTGTATGTTTCTTACGACTGACCTCTGCAGTCTGTGCGTTACGTACGACTGACCTTTGCACTTTGTGAATTACTTCCTTAGGGTCAGGGTTTTGTGTCTAGTTATTTATAGAATTAGATAAGAGACAGAAATAAAATTCTAGCTCTAGGCGAGTCTTAAAATATGCAATTGATTCATTCAATTTTTTATTATCGTTTGCATTTTTTTTCATTATGAGTGTAAGTAGGGGCCTCACGTTTGAGTTTCGCCTAAGGCCTCACAAAGTCTAGAGCCGCCTCTGGAGTAGATAAGTCGCAGGCTGGTCGCCCAGGTCATTCATGTGAGTTTAATGGTGTCTCGAACTGCCTCCCAGAAGGGTCTGATCTTGGGGCAGTACCAAAAGATGTGAGACATCGACCCTCTCCCTGAGTTGCACCTCTAGCAGGTGTGAGGTACTGTCAGGTTGATTTTGTGAAGGAGAGTGGATACCCTGTACAATCTGGATAAGATCTTGTACCCTTGCTCCTGAATTTTGTTGCAATGGAGGCCTTATGGGCGAGCAGCAGGATTTTAGCCCGTTGCTCATCTGTAAACACCTGTCCCAGTTCGTCTTCCCATTTCCTCAAGAATGGAGGGCAATAGTCCTGGGGTGGAGATAGCAGCTGCTTGTAGAGGGCAGCGATCACATGTCTCGCTGGGAGCCCCTCCCTGCACATGGTCTCAAAAGGCGTAAGGCCTCGAGTAGGTAGCGCAGTGCGGGGAATCGCCAGTAAGAAATGCCTAAGTTGCATTGCCATCCAATCATTAAGGTGTGGGGATACCAGTGCACGAATGGAGGGTTGAGAGAGCCATTGCCCATTACCGTACAGATCCAACAGTCGAAATTTGTTAGCATTGTAGAGGCCCCTCAAACGCGTGTCATCCATGCCAGGGCCAAAGTCCGGGTCTCCCAACACTGGGGTCATGGGGGAGGGGAGACAGATGTGACCTTAAAAGTCTCCCTAGCTGACCGCAAGGTAGCACCTACAGTAGGCTAGGGAAGTCAAGGCCGGGGCAAGTGGAGCCGTGATCCATGGGAGGCCCTCGATGGGCACTCCATGATCCTCCATTTCCATATGCACCTATTGTTTGCATTCTTGATTGCATGTCCAGTCAACTACCTGGGCAAGGTGGACTGACCGATAGTACATGTGTATGTCAGGGAGGCCCCCCCCCCATGCTGTTTTGGCATCGTGAGGATCCGATTTTCGATCCTAGGAGTGTGACCTGCCCACACAAAGGTGGTGAACAAGCGACGCATCCTATGAAAGAAGCCAGGTGGTAGCTAAATGGGCAGAGCCTGCATCATGAACAATATTTTCGGGAGGATGGTCATCTTGATCGAGTTACACCTGCCAAAACAGGTCAGGTATAAACCATTCCATCGAGACAATTCCAGACAATTCCTAAATAATATGGAGAAGCAGGTGGGCGAAGTTAGCATTGTACAACTGAGTGAGGTCCGGAGTGAGCATGGTCACCAGGTATTTAATATAGGTCGTCTGCCATACATCTTTGTTTAAATAATTCTACCATGATACCCTACACAACTGGAATTATACCTAAAGGTAAAAGTGCATTATTATAAAATAAGACTAGTGAACTGCACAATCCTACCAATCAGTCAGGACCCAATCAGTTATATACCAGGAAGTTAGAACAATGTGCAGCAATCAATAGGGGTGTTACTACCGTTGCCACATAGCTATGCTATGTGGCAGTGGTGTGTGAATCTCAACAGTGGTTAAACAGAATTACAAATATATTGGCAGAGAACATATATATCCCAACCATGAAATTAGTTTGGCTCTGCTTTAAGGTGTTTTCATTGAGGGGTAATCAAAGTAATGCTTTTATTTTTAAATCTACACTTGACTTACTGCTACTACCAAGACATCTACTTTTATAGATTCCAGGTGGCATTGTTTTAATGCAGGTGTGAAGCATAAGACTCATAGTGATGTATTGCTAGTCACTAAACAAAAAAATACACACAGAATAATGCACTCTTTGCAATAGTTCAAAAGGAAATTAAGAGTCAACTGTGGTTTTTTTTTTTGTCTGTTTAAAGCATGAGACTGCAGGTCAAATTGTCTCGTATCCTTATAGAACACTGTAGGGAGTGCTCTATCTTGCATAATAAACACCTATGTACAGCTAAACAATAAAGTTATTGTAATCCCAAGATATAGTTGGTATTTTACATGGTTATTATAACCATTCTCAATCTAACTTTCTTTCATTTATTGCTATCCGAATAATGCAGAAATACCTGTCGATTGTGCCAGCGTCTAATTCTTGTGGAAGAGTTGTCAGCTTGCCATGAGCTCTCCTGAACTCTGAGTAGAGGATGTGTGCTGATCAGTGGCGTAACCAGTAGCCAGCCCAGATCGCCGCTATGTAGAGGGCCGCTCGCAGTGGCCTCGGAGGAGCGAGCGGCCGCCCGATGACAGCCGGGTGAATGTGGCAGAGAGAGGGAGCCAGGGGCTTCGTTTAGCGGGTGTCGTGACGCACCCGAGGCAAGCACACCCCCCGCCCCCATGGTTGTTACGCCACTGGTGCTGATGCATGGTGTCCTGTAGTCCTCTGTAATCAGCCTGTGATATCACAGGCAGCCATGCTTCCAGGCCCATGCCCACCCAATGTCTTTGATTGTCAGCTCCATCTCTAACAGCTCGAACACACTCTGACAATATGGCTGCCGTGAGGCGATCTTGTTACAAAAAGGGGCTGGGTTATCCTTTCCTTCAGATTATTGACTTTTGTGACTCATCTAATTAGGTGTAAAGGCTATAGAATACATTTGCACCTGCAAAGTTTATGTAGAAAAAAAAACAAATCTCATTCCTAACCCATCATTTATAATTTAATATTTTTTGCAATGTCATTTCTTAAATAAGCAATGGTGCGTGGTTTTAGTAAAAAGGAGTAATTGTACAGATTTTAGCTTGTCCGGGTTTTTACAAATGTTACATTGTCTTCTATGATAAGTAGGTGTCAGCGCTGTTAGAAAGACTCATGCATTTAAGCCCTGTATAAATAACACTTAGGATCATATAAAGAAAAACAATAGTATCCAAGTACATGCTCTGCTGCACAATGCTGAACAGAAGCATTTGTACTGGTGACATTATGGCCTCTCATACCGAGGCATATAACACACTTATGTCTTAGAAAATACATTCTGTATGTCCTACAGAAGGGAAGAATTCCAATACTGCTGCAAGTGTTATATATAAGTATACATACATTATTATTTACAAACAATTCTAAATTATGATCCACAGAAAACATGCTTTTTTAATTACCTGATAACTGATGACATCTGTTGAACATTATAAGAAAGATATGCTGTAATAAAAATGTAATTTTATACAATGAAATGCATAGAGGGGCCTTGGCCTACTTCCCCAATGCTTCTGTTTTATCATGCACGCATAGCCATTATGAATCATTCCAACGCTCTGCCTAAAACTGAAAAGTTGCCAATAATCTGTTGTTCTGGGAACACCAAATCCAAAGCTGTCAAGGTGTTCTTATCACCACACAATTAGGCTCAATGCCACATAATGTCATAATGTTATATAGAAAGTGGAAAGGTGCAAACCAAAGAATCATGGAAGTAGCAGGTCTACCCAGAAACTTGAAGATATAAAGTAAAAAAGGTGCGGACCAAAGAATCATGGAAGCAGCAGATCAATCCAGAAGCTTGAAGATATAAAGTGGAAAGGTGCAAACCAAAGAATCATGGAAGTAGCAGGTCAACCCAGAAGCTTGAACATATAAAGTGGAAAGGTGCAAATCAAAGAATCATGGAAGCAGCAGGTCAACCCAGAAGCTTGAAGATATAAAGTGGAAAGGTGCAAGCCAAAGAATCATGGAAGTAGCAGGTCAACCCAGAAGCTTGAACATATAAAGAGGAAAGTTGAAAGCCAAAGAATCATGGAAGCAGCAGGTCAACCCAGAAGCTTGAAGATATAAAGTAAAAAAGGTGCGGACCAAAGAATCATGGAAGCAGCAGATCAATCCAGAAGCTTGAAGATATAAAGTGGAAAGGTGCAAACCAAAGAATCATGGAAGTAGCAGGTCAACCCAGAAGCTTGAACATATAAAGTGGAAAGGTGCAAATCAAAGAATCATGGAAGCAGCAGGTCAACCCAGAAGCTTTAAGAATCTGATTTCAGTATATAACACAAAAGTTGGATATGAATATTTAGGGCACTTAGAAGACTACTTGACTTATAAACATGGGTGCAATGTTTGCTACAGGGAACTGATTGATTCAGTTGTGTGTGTATATTTGAGCTTGACCTTTTGAGCTCTGTAACCAACATTCATTTTTTTTGAACAGCACAGCTAAGAATGGACAGATAAATATGTAAAAAAGGAGCTTGGAGCTCCGCCTGCAGACTAGAACAGATACATATAATATATATTTACATGCAACAAGGGCTTTACTGAAGCTAAGAAAGAATATGCAACTGCTATTGAGCCCAGAGGTACAGAAGGTCCAGAGATGCATGGCTGCACAGTTATTTATGCAGCAGGCAGCAATAGTTACATAGTTACATAGTATTTGAGGTTAAATAAAGACGTAAGTCCATCAAGTCCAACCTATTAGTCCATCAAGCCCAGCATTCGACAAATACATTTGGATTAAAGTGACACTAAATTCAGGAGTTAAACCTTGTTTTTGAGGTCAGACAACATATTAAATATTGCATATCAGGGCCACATTAAATGAGGTTCCCCAACTAAATATACAGTCATTTAAAGTGACACTAAACTCAGGAGTTAAATCTTAAATATACATTAAAGTACCCTATCCTTCCTTCTCGAGGGCTCCAAGCTCACTCCTGGGATGGACTACAATCTCATGTATAGTTTACTAATTTGTATTGAGATCGTAGTCCATCATGGGAGCGAACTTGGAGCACTTCCTCCAGAAGGAAGGACAGGGTCAGCACCAATTCAGAGATAATTTGAGGATCTACAGCCGAGTGATACACAAATAAGATACATTTTTGTTAATAGTTAAAATACTTAAATTAATTTTTAAGATTTAACTCCTGAGTTTAGTGTCACTTTAAATGATGGCATATTTATTTGGGGAACCTGTATACATTTATTGTGGCCCTGATATGCAATATTATATCTGCCCACAAAAACATGATAACACATTTTTGAACATGTTTTTAAGAAAGAAAGAACGAACGAAAGAAAGAAAGAAAGAAAGAAAGAAAGAAAGAAAGAAAGAAAGAAAGAAAGAAAGAAAGGAGAAAGAAAGAAAAAAAAGGGATCTGAAATTTAGAAAAAGGTTTACTTTTGACCAAGGAAATGTATATTTTATTTGTGTATGCTTTCTGTCTAGATATCTGTGTTTGTGCATTTGGGAGTAGGTGGCAGCCTGTAGGTAATGTTAAAAACAAATAAATAAATAAAACATAAGGTTCACTATGTATGTGAGCATATACTGCAAAACTCCTCTGGCAAGCTTGAGGCTGAATCCAAGTTACCGTAAATATATAGCCACATGAGCAGCATTCCCACGTACTGAGACTCCAGTCAAACGTATGACTCTTAATAGTATCTCTTTTGCACCATCTCTTTATTATTCTTTATCAAAACACAATATATTCTTTTTAATGCTCATTCTCCTCTTTGACAAATATTATCCAACCCCTACTGTGTCATAATTCCCTTTTCCTATTATACTGTGCTCTGACTTTCATATATGTATGTTTGTCTCCATTCATTTTATTACCAGGAATGGTGCTATTCTGCACAGACATTGTTGATACTTTGTATTAATAATCCTAATGGTCCTTCCTCCAATTTGCATCCTAAATCTTGTTTTTCTTTGAAGTAACCTTTCAAAATCTTCAGGAGTTAACATTTTCAGGTTTCCAGGGAAACCTAATGGTATTTAATTTGTCTTCATCTGTGAATGTTTTTTGTGACTCTCGTAAAGACGCCAGCTGAAACTGTTGCCTAAAAAGTTATACCATGGTAAAACCCACAATACTAGCTAAACTGGAAATAATTCAATGAAAGCAGTTGATAATTTCTGTTATTGGTGGTCAATGGCAGACTGCGTCATCCCCTAGATTTTAATATTTCTCAATAGCCCAGAGGCAAGACCGTAAAGATGAACTGAAGTTTGGAGATAAATTGCTATACGGTAGCTGTTGACAGAAAATATCGTTAATAAATTTTTTCCCCCGGTTCCCAGCAATTTTTTATTATGCGTACAATGGCTGCAGTGCATTTGGTTTATGCGGCTATAGTGAACATGAATCTGCAAGGACTCAAGCATGTCACACAAGTAGGTAAGGGTACCATAATGTTCTTGTATGCTTTGCATATTTGTGCATTATGGCAAGAACCCCCATAATATCTTCTGATAGGATCTAAACGTAATAGAACTAGGTACCATGGGGGTACTCCAAAACAAAAAAAACCTGCTGTGTTAATGCGCCCAACAGATTTTATCATATATTTCATTTTAATTTTTTTTCCTATAGTTGCATTTTAAAGCATATCTAAGGCAAAAACTAGTTTAAGTACAGTAAGGCCTTGTAACATTGATTTACTTTCACATCCTTTCCCATAAATATAACAGGAAGTGAGGGGAAATCTCTTTGAAATGTGTCAAGACAGCTGTCACTAAAACTGGCTCCCCACCAATGTCTCCTCTATTTTTTCCCCCAGTGACAACTGTCATTTTTGGGGATTTCCCATAACTTCCTTTCCTGGAGAAAATAGTAATCAGAACAAATAGAGAAAGTAAAGAGATATCTATCCAGATATCTATCCAGGAATAGAGAATCTACTCAGCTAGAGTACCAACGGCAATAAAAACCCAATAGGTTATTATTGCTTCAGCTTTCTATGCCAAACTAAGTTAAAGTTGTAGCTTTACGGTTACTTTAACTGCAAAATTCCAAACCCTGTTCTGCAATCTCCGGTGAAGTCTGACCAATTTGCAGTGAAGTCTGACTTCCCAATCTGACTTCACTTTCCTGCCTCAATAACTGAGATAAAAGAGTATGTATATGTAGCTGGTGATTCAACTCACATACAAGTCATTGAAAATCAAATAAATTATTTAAATAAATATCTTTTTGGATGAGCAGATACTTAAAAATTTGTACTGGTGACCAGTGGCGGACCTAGGGAACAAAGGGCCCTGGTGCAAGATTATTTTTGCCCCCCCCCAAAAAAAAAAAACCCCCACAAACCCCCCTAACCCATATCCCCTTTAGCAACCACAAAAAAAGTTGGAAAAATGGCACTGCTGAGATTTGTAGTCCTCTATAAAGGGTGCCATTCTGGATTGCTGCAATGCAGAATGGGACCTGCTATATAGAACTACAAATTTTATTTGTACTTTATACAGCAATGCCATCAATTGGGCTAAACAAATAAAATAATGATTTTATTTATTAATTTACCTTCACCTCCTCTGGCTGTTTCCTGGTGGGGGAGGCTGCAGAAAACCACCCCTGTGTGTGTGTCCATCTCAGCGCGCCCGTGTACTCAGGCGGCTGTCTGTTGGGTCCTCACTTGAGTACACGGGCGCGCTGAGATGGACACGTCACACACAGGGGGCCTTCAGCCATATCAGCCATATCGCATACCAATCCGATGGTAACCGGTGGCCGGACACCAATGGGCCCCCCCATCTCTGCCCCAGGGCTGTGTTTGAATAGATACTGGGCCCACCAGTAGGCTCAGGCCCCTGTGCGGCGGCACCGGCGGTAGTTCCGCAACTGCTGGTGACCCATTAACTGGGGCTGAAAGTGGGGCAAAGTCGAAAAAATGAAGTTGTCACACAAATAGGGAAAAAGTTCAAACTTTTATTGGATTCCAGTGACAGCTGTATAACAGGGCATTTCACTTGAAGAGATAACCTCTCATTTCCTATTGCATCTACAGGGCAGGAAGTGAAGGTAACTGTCCCTATTGTGATGCAGCTGGCAAAACACTGACAGAGGTTTTACCATTCCCATTCCAAATGAAAAGAAAAGTTTAGCCTTTAGATATAATTTAAAGTGAAACACCAGTATCTATTATTTTACTTACCTAGGCTTTCAGAAAGTTAGAGCAGCATTTTCAACCTTTTTTTAGTCATTGCACCCTTTAATAGTATACAAAATGTCCAGGCACCCCAGTCTAAAATATAATGGATTGTAAGGAGGATCCATGCAAAACCACAAACAACTCCACATCCAAATCTCCCCTTCTAATCAGGAGCACCCTTTTCACATCAGAGTCCCCCTTTACATCGGGAGCCCCTCTTAACATCAGAGCCCTCTCCTTTCCCATTAGAGTTCCACTTTTTTACCTCAGAGTCCATTTATTTCACATAAGAGTCCCCCTCTTTCATATCAGAGTCCCCTTCTTTCACATCAGAGTCCCCTTCTTTCACACCAGAGCCCCCTTCTTTCACATCACAGTCCCCTTCTTTCACAACAGAGACCCGCTGTTCTTTCACATCAGATCCCCCTTCTTTCACATTATAGTCCTCTTCTTTCAACTCACAAGCCCTCTTCACATCAGCGTCCCCCCCCCTTTACATCAAAGCCTCAAAACACCCCAGTCTATGATGACTGTAAGGGGGCCCACAAAAAACACAAAATGTGGGGTTCCCCTTCACATCACAGTTTCTCCTTCAAATCAGAACCTCTACTTTCACATCAGAGTCCCCTTTTACATCAGAAGCCTCTCTTTCACATCAGAGTCCCCCTTTCTATCATGGGTCCTCCTTTATATCAGAGCCCCCACCTGTCACATCAGACTCCCCCTCTCTAACAGCAGAGCCCCCTCCTTTCCCACCAAAGCACCTCATCTTTTACATCAGAGTTGTCCCTTCACATCAATGTCCTACCATCGCAAAATGTCAAGGCATCACTGAGGAAGTCACAAGGAAACCCAGGGTGCCATAGCACCCTGGTTGAAAAAGGCTGGGTTAGAGGACTTTCATCCTTCATTTCCTCCTCACTTTCATTGCCTTTAGCTGAGGTTATTGAGTTCTTCACACCAATGCCTGTTACAGAATTTCTGTATGTGCAACAGGATGCCTTGCACAGCATTTCCTGTCTGCTCCTATTGTCCTTTTCACACACACCTGTAGTTCTCAAGACTACAGTGGTGAGTTTTCCATCCACTAATAAGCTGTTGCCGAACATTGTACAGCAATGTGAGCAGTGACATGGGAGTAAACATCACACATTTGCCCACAATGCCCACAATACCATCCACTGCATGTGGCAATGTCCCAGTGCATCTTAGGACTTGTAGTTGGCCAAGGAGTGCTGAATAGCGAATGGATTTGACGTAAGTCCATCCTCCCAGTGTTCAGACAGACCTGCACTGTAATTAAAAGTGATGGCGTCACAGACTTTTACAATGATAATTTCTCCTTCAAATACTGTAAGTAAGAAAGTAAGTAAGAAAAACAAAAACTTAATTGAAAAGGTTTACATAAATGTTAAGTTTTCCTTCCATACTCTGCCTATAGAAACAGATATTTACATGTAAAGCCATATTTTTTCATACTTCTTTCCTAAATGATAGCAGTGCAGCCAGTGAAAAACGAGTCACCGCGGCAAGGATAAACATTCAGGTTAAGTCAGAAGAGTGACTTTCAGAAACAGATGATCTACCAAGTGGGTCATTTTTAAAGCTAGATGCCTGAGCCAAAGAATAAAATGATGTTAGATTTGCCCATTACGGAGAACCTGTATATAATTTCCTTTTATACCTCTACCACGGTGGAGGCATCACTCAAAAATGAAAGGATGATCTCTGCTACTGCAAAATGTGTGTTTAAAACAGTCAAAGATATCCTACTAGCATGGGATTAGCGGGATACTGCTCTCTATTATTTGCTTCAAACTAAAGACAGGATAATTGCAAGTTTTCAACACAACACATTTTGTAGGAAAAAAAAGTAATAAAGTTGCTTTAAGTTCATAGCAGTCCATCAGATTTGTAGTATATGAGTATGTATTCTTTCCCCCCGTAGTTTTAAATGATTAGCATTACAGATGAGTGAGCCAATTCATGATGGCAGGGATTTACTCAATGTGGATAAATGTCACCCTTGGCTGCTGCATGGGGAAAAAAAGTTTGGGTGGCTTGGATTCCTGGTGACATTCAGGGGGATCCTCCGCTCTATCTTACTGCTTTACCCAGTGCTTGCCTGGGGTGAGTATAGGGTCTAAAATAGCCGCACTGCAAGGGTTAATGTTTTTCATGCCCAGAGTTGTTCTTTAAAGTGACACTAAACTCAGGAGTTAAATCTTAAAAATGCATTCAAGTACCTTCACTATTACCTTCACTATTAATAAAAATGTATCTTATTTGTGTATCACTCAGCTGTAGATCCTCAAATCATCTCTCTGAATTGGTGCTGACACTGTCCGTCCTACTGAAGGGTGGCTACTTTTGTTCGGCATTGTCCCTGTGTGTGTCGTAAAGTAGTCACAGTTCCAAGCTCGCTCCCGTGATATACTACCATCTCAATATAGATGATTAAACTAAACATGAGATTGTAGTCCATCACAGGAGGGAACTTGGAGCGGTGACTACTTTACAACACACACAGGGACCATGGGGAACAAAAGTAGCCACCCTCCAAAAGGAAGGACAGTGTCAGCACCAATTCAGAGATGATTTGAGGATCCACAGCCGAGTGATATACAAAGAAGATACATTTTTGTTAATAGTTAAAGGAGAACTATGAGGTGAGTGCTTTTCAACCATTGGATGGCTGATTTCCCTTTGAAAGTTGACCACCAATCTAGTAAGTATTTTGATTTTACTTTACTTATTAAGCTACAAAACTCCGCTTCTGGCTAGCAACAGGCTCAGTTCCTTATCCCTGCAAGCATTTAAAAGAGGACTGTACCTTTATAACAACTATCACTTAATTCACCCATCCCCCCTAACTAAACTGCCCTTACCCACCTCCCCACCACCAAAACCACTCTTCCTCCAACTTAATTTGTCCCTTAGTTCCAGAGCTTTGGCCTCTTCCTGTGTTTACTGACCATCCAACAAAAATCTCTTTAGTGCTGGCTGCACCTTGAATAGGGTTGTATACCAAGGATCTCCAGTTTCAATATTCGCCACAGCCAGCCAGCGCTGAAAAGATTTCAATAGATGGGCTATAAACACAGAAGCAGGTCGCAGTCCTAGAACTAAGCTAATGGAGTGGGGGCTGGTTAGTGTAGTTTAGCTTAGTGGGTGGGAGGTTGTATTTAGCAATAGTTGTTACAAAGGTACACCTGTCATTTGATGGAAAAGAAAGAGCAAAGTCCAAAATATTATACAGTATACTGTAAACGATAATCCATACAGAATGTACATCTAAACCTACTGCCAAGTCAAAAAAAAATGTAAATTAGAAGATTACTGAAAAAAGTGTGAAAGTGGGTACAGCAAGACCATGAGACCACCATGTCAAACGCCATGACCTTAACAGGATGGATGAGGCATACTCTTAATTTACTTTATTCCTGTATTTATTTCAACTATTGTCAATAATTTTCACTTTTTGTTCAGTATAATAAAACAATGTATTTTCCAATGTCAGAGGGTATTTGCTAAATGCCTGTGTTCACTGTGAATACTTATCAATTTTCACTAAGTACCATAAAAAGTAATCATCCCTTTAATAGTCCCAGTGCATTTTTCTAACCAGCAGTTGTCACTACACGCTGTCATGTATTGTTTTTCTATTTTGATCTGAGTCATTGACAAAACCGTTGCCACATAAACAATCTAGAACGTATTTGAAAATCTTAATTTTATCCTGCATCCCTGTTGTCAGGAAATGGGACAGAGCCCCTTTCCTCCTCTTCTCTGCTAGCATGCCAGTTATTGGGCAATGGGACATGGTGTCCCAGTTCCTCCTAGTGTTCACTCACACCTGATTTCACACTTAGCTCTGGAAATGGTCCCTGGTGCATGAGGTTCCTCGTTTTAAACATAATTTCTGATTGCCTCTGTTATAGCATTTCCTGCTGACCAAGTGTGCTGGATACTCTGTTTGTTCCTGTTATCAGATTACTCTATGATTTGCTGCCTGCCGTGACTTTTGCTAACTTCCTGGACCCCCGTTACTTCCTGCTGCCTGCCCTGACCTTTGCTATGTGACAGGATTCTAATACAGCCTTCCGTCTGCACTGACCTTTGCCACATTCAGAGATTACGCCTGCTGCCAGCTCCACTGGAAAGCCTTTCATCTTATTTCTTCCACCACTGTCTGGTATAGTGATGGGACAACCTGGTTTAAGTAGGCCTGCTTGCTTTAAGGGCAGGGGGGCTGCTAACGGTGAAGCTTCCCTATGGCCAGAGTGTGTGCATCTGGATCTTACAGAGAACTACATTTAAGGTTTAAAGATACGAGATTTAAGCTTAGCTTTCTGTTTATCCTTGTGTGGTCCAAGAATTGTAACCACTGGTTAATCCATCATGCAGAGATTTCCTTAAATATTGACTGAAATTAATGAATATGTTTATGTTTGTGGCTGACAAATACCAATCACATTGTGTGTTTTAGCACACAACATGATCTATACATTCAAATTTCAACTTTTGTCTATGTTTTTCGGTGTTCTGGTGCTATTAGATTTAGTTATGTAACAAACGTCAGTATTCATGTTAGTCAAATATTAAAAAGGAATATTTTTATCTGATTTTTGCTTATAATGGCAAATGTAACCTTTTAAAAGTCCATAATGGTAAAATGTGCAATAGGTCAGATAAACTGATTGCAAGGTCAAACAGGGCAAATAGCAGACTAGATTTTAAGAAATTCACTCTTCCCTAATTAGCAGTTCAACATTACCAAATTACACAGAACTCTTCAACTTGGTATATAACAGAATTTTTTTTTCAAATTAATGCATAGGAGAGCTGAGTAGGAAAGAAGATTAAAAGGAAGGATTTATACACGTAAAAGTATATTCATTCAATAATTACCCAAAGCTACCCGTATTGGCCAGACATTTGTAATTACCATCACTGCTGGACCAGCAGTTTACAAACTACAGTCCAATAGCACTGGTGAGCCCAAATGTGTGATCTTCTGCACTTTGTACATGCTCCAAGTTATGTATTGCTAAAATGAATAATGAGCAATTAGGTATGCTATTGGTTCTTGGTGAATCAATTGAGGAATCAGAAATGGTGCCAGATTAAGACAATATTTGTATTGTATGTATATAGTTATACATGTTATATTTGTCAGGGCAGTTATTTTACTTTAGCCATTGATGCCTAGAAGATGACAGAAGTAACTGAGACAATTTGAAACATTCATGCTTTCACAAGGGTTATTCTGAAGGGAACAACACGTGGGGAAAGACAAGGAATCTGACAGGTTACTTTGATCAACAACAACAGCTTTGCCTAATGGTAATGTAAGGAGGTGTTGTTCTGTATTTATTTATGATGGTTAGGACTGAAAAATACAACATTTTGGCCAGGGCTATCCATAGGGTATTTGCCACCTGTGGGGATGAGCTGTCATTGGTGATTGGGGGCACAGATGCAGGCTTGGCGTCCCACCCAGCTCACTGGATAACATAGACACCAGCACTCCAAGTAATTAATCAATGGCATCTGTTTATTACATGCATATCTGTCTAGGCGGTGCTTGTTATAGACTATGCATTCATCACCTGATTACCACACCTGCAATTGTTTTACTATGGTGGGATTGTGATGTCATTAGGACATCATCAAATGATCATGGCAGCCTTGGGGATTGGCTTATTTCCACGGTATGCTGTGTATATATGTATATGGTTTCACTTGCCTTTGCATCACTCGTTTTGCCTGATGAAGGGGATCCGGTGAGACCCCAAAACGTTGCTTTTTCATGCATTGTGCTATGTTTTATGCGTCAATAAACAGACGCCATTGATTCATTACTTGGAGTGCCGGTGTCTATGTTATCCTGTGATTATAGACGGTTGCCATCCGGTGAACTGGGTGGGTAGCCACACAGAGTGTCACAGGTTGCTGAGAGCTCTTTACAATCTGGGACACTGTGGTGTTCCTATCACAGCCAGAAGTCAGCCATGGACATAAAAATGGATATTGATATTGTCAACGTGTCTGAAGCATACCTGTGCTATATTCATTCAAATCTCCCAATTATTATTATTCTGTGTTGAAATACCGATAAGGATTTTCTTTACTTACAAGGATAATGTAGCTGATTAAATTTGTGATGTAGCACAACAGAATATTATTTTATGCAAAGCTTTTCTCACTGTCTGCATGACATTGACCACTTTAAAATTGGTGGCACATACGAGAAATTGATTTTAAGTCAACTATTGCGTGCAAATAATCTCTGGATTTCTAATTGATGCGTAGAGGAATTAACAAATTACAGATGGGTCTACAGTTATCCTAAGAGTGAGATATTCTCTAGAGAAGGCTACCCTAAGTCAGTTTTACATCTCACAGAGCTTTCAATTATCCTGTAGAGTGCAGTGTGACAGCTGATATGAAAATCTGTAATGCAAAATGGAATGTTCACATTTATTCCTGCTAAAATAAAATAAAAAAATAGCCAGTCAATAATTAATTAGTTAATTGGTGGTGCAAAGTTGTGCTTGCCATCCCGAAACTTCCCTTTACTTGGTTAAGGACTTCAACTTTACTTGAGAGATTGCAATTTTTTTCTGCAGGCCAACTGTAAGATGTAAATGCTTCAGTATATTCTAAGTTGGGTCATGTGCCCCCTGTCCCACAGCTGGATGAGAAAAGAGCAGCTCTACTAAGTAGACCCAAACTCAGGGTAAAGGCAGAAGAAGCACCAACCTCATCATCCCACTGCAGCAGTGGGGGTCATAGACTGGTTGTTTCCCCGGATTACACCATGAGAGCTGCTCTTCTGGGGAAATTTGTGAGTTTCTGCTCTCAGCCAGTTTGGGTTGGCTGAGAGCAGAATTATACAATGCATGGCAATGTGCCCAAACTCTTTGCTATATGCTGCCACACACAGTTTAATTAATGTTACTTTAAAAAGTAAAAAGAAAGAAAAAATCAAGCACGGCAATGTGTTCTAAAAACACACCGCAGAGCATGTGCATAATGCACACCACAATATGGTGCACAATGTTGCATGTGTACAGTATGTTCTATGTATTTGAAGTGGGAATTTAATTATTTTTTAACTTTTTTTTATTACTTTTTTATTTATTTTTTACATTACTGTCAGGGGGTCTTGGGGAAATATCAGGGGTCTAAATAGACCCCTGATATCTACATTTTGAGACAGAAAAAGGGATTGAGGACACAGAGTCCTCAATCATCTTTTCTGCAGCACCACCACTCAATTAATAGGAAGCGCTCAGTACAGAAGCTTCCTGTTCATTCACATACGTTTGCTATCTCCTCAGATATGAAGGAACAAGAAGTGATCTGTAGCACTTCCTGTTCATTCACCATTGGGGAAATAACAACTGATTTGACTGATTTTGAATGAATAGCTGTATTCAGTAGCTTGTCAGCCACTCATGACAGCTATTTGTTTACACAGAAGAGTCTATGGCAACATGAGCTTATAGCAAAATGCTGAATGCAGCTGACACAAGGCATACCAAGCTAGCCAGCTGGGAATGTTTTTGTTCTGTCGTATGCCATATGTTTGGTGGCGGGAAAGGGTTAAAGAATAGTTTAGCTGAAAATTCAACATTAGGTATAGTAAAATTTTACAATAGATTTTATGGGTCTTTCTGGAATTCTCTCTCATGATAATGCTTGTGAATTTATACATCAACCATAAATCCTTTTATTTCTTTTATCATTATCAAAATTGCCTGTAAACACATTTTTTTTTTACAAAACATCACATTGTTTAAATAAAGATATATCAGCAATACTCTTTGTCTCTACAGTAATTTTACACAATTGTTTCTCTGTATAAAAGCCATATATTACATACAGTCATGTGAAAATGTAAGTGCACCCCATGGAAATTGCTGACTTTTTTCCAACTTAATTGAATGCACAAACATTAGATCTTCATTCAAACCAGATAAAGGTGATTATATGTGAATAAAAACACATAAGGGAATTTTGCCTTTTAAATTATGTATTTAACAAAATTACCAGTGAATGCAATGGTGTGCTGTGGAAAAAGCAAGTACACCCTTGGCCTCAGAAGCTGGTATTGCCGCATTCGGCATAAATTACTTATTGTAAGTGTTTTGCACAACTGCCCACCGGTTTTTGATGTTGACTTTGTGGAATTTTTGACCACTCCTCCATGTAAAAATACTTTGCACAATGTTTGTGGGCTTCCTTCCATAAACTGGTCATTTCAAATGCCTCTCTCTTTAAAAGAGATCTAAAACAGGGATATGACTAGGCCAGTCTTTAACCTTCTGTTTCTTCTTTTTGACTAATTTCTTTGTGGATTTTTTAGTGTACTTCAGATCATTATCAGTTAAAAGATCCATTTCCTGTTTGGCTTCAACCTTTGGTCTCATATTATTGTTAAGTACACTTTGATATGATGCAGGATTTATAGTTGTCTTGATGACTGAAAACTGTCCAGTCCCTGATGCAGCAAAGCAACTCTAAACTAATTTTTTACCATTTTGCTTCACAGTTAGTATGAGGTTCTTAAAATGCTTTTATTCAGGTTGAGCAAAACATATCTACTGCAACAATGGCCAAACAATTATGTCTTTGATTGATCAGTCTTCAGCACATTGTTGCAAAAGGACTGGTCTTTCCCTGTATGTTGAATACCCAACTGTAGTATTGCTGTATATGACAACATATACTTTTTCTTGGCACAATTCCCATGCAGGTTCAATTAGTGCAATCTCTTTTGATTGCAGACAAGTGCAGTTTGAAAACAACTGTTGTAAGAGTTACCTGCAATTAAATGTTGTGGTTCTTGAAGAAATCTTTTAGCATCACATGGTCAGATCTTGGGCTTAATAGGCTGGATCAGCTATTTCTGGGCAATCAGTTGTTTGAAATCTATGCCACTTATACATTATTTTTCTTACAGTGGAACTATCGATTTTAAATAATTTGCAGATTATTGTATACCCCTTTCCATAATCTTAGGCATCCACAACCTTCTTTCTGAAGGCCTTGGAGAGTTCTTTTGATTTTGGCCTGATGACACAAAGAGAACAGCAAACAGCAAAGAGAACACCAGACTCTAAATAGCTAACGTTTAAATAAAAAGGGTTCCATATGCATATTCCTTAAGCAGGATTCAATTATTGGCATATAACCAGGGACACCTAAATCTAATTTTTATGGATGTGAAATAGTGGTTACTGTAGGGGAGTACTTACTTACTATTTCCATGTGACAAATCTACATTTTTGTTAATTCAGATTATGAGAATGAATACACCATGTCCATTTTTATGTAAATGAAAATGAAATGAAATAGATTTACGTATATCACCTTTATCTGTAGGCATATCCACACAAACTCAAAGCTCCCTTTATAAGTACAAATTTGCTGGAAGATCACTTAGGATAGGAGCTCCAGGAATTGTAAAAACTAATCCTAGCAGTGGGGCTACTCATGGTTAATTGCTCGTTTTGGTCTTGGGGTAAAATAAAGATGGTATACTGATCCTCGATTCTGTATGGCTGCTAGATTATTTCCCGCGGCCTCTTCTCCCCCAGGCTCAGATGGTCTAAGGCAGGGGTCTCAAACCTCCGGCTTTCCAGCTGTGGTGAAACTACAAATCCCATGATCCATCTCTCTTTGGGAGTCATGTCTCTGGCTGTGAGAATCTTGCAATGTCTCATGGGATTTGTAGTTCCACCACAGCTGGAGGGCCGGAGGTTTGAGACCACTGGTCTAAGGACTGCTGACAGTCCTTCTAGGACAGTCTAGTGCAGGTGCATTAGACATGAGGATGCAGAGGGACATTCCACCTCTGGAGTTGAGGGGAAGAAAGAGGAGTTCTGACCACCACAGGACTGAGGATCAGGTGAAAATATCATATTTATTCTGGCCCCTAGAAAAAAATGAGCAGTTAACCCTTGCAGTATGGGAGTAGCACACTGCAGGGGTTAGTTTTTACTGCCTGGAGTTCACCTTTAAGATGCACACGTTGCATGAGTAATACATCCTAATTGATCCTCAAGCATATTTATCATATTAAGTCCTATATGATACAAATCAAATGATATAGTATGTGGTCTTTTACTTTTCTATATTATGGTGCATTCCTTATTACTCAAGGTAGTGGTAGACAGAGTCAATGAATGATCCCTGTGCAAAATAATTTCTGGCCCTCTATTCAACTTTGTGGCTAAGTGAAAAAAAGAATTTGCTGTGTATCAATTGCGACCTACACAGAAATTGAGCAGTGTTCAGGTCTACAAGACATTAGGTTAGATTGCATCCTCCTCTCAGAAAATGGGCCCCTAAGTCCCAAAGGGCCCTTGTGCAGCTGCACAGTCTACACATTTGGTATGTCTGCCTCTAGGTTCCAGTTCAGTGGCTCCGACACTACTATCGTCAGTGGGTTAAGGTAACAGTTAGGCAACCAGCATTTTCAGGAAGCCAACACGGGTAGCCTCCATTTTCCTTTCATGAATCTCCTGACTTCCACACAATACAGGAGAGAGTCTTGGATCTCAACAGTATTGTCGGGGTCCGTCCCGGCTGCGGCACTCTTAGTATATCACGGGCAATAGCCCACTATATACTGAGCTTTGGGTCATCGGAGGAGGTTAGTATATGTCCTCCCGTGACCCTAAAGAGAACTATTGGAAAAAACACTTACCCTATAGTTCTCTTTTAAGCAAAATATTTCTGTGGATTGGAGTTCAGGAGCACAGGGAAAGGTAAGTATATACTGTTTTTTTTACACGAACAGCTTAAATAACCTAAATAGCCTAAATAACTAAAAATGAATGTTCACTGAACATAATATTACTTTTAGAAAATAACTTCTGGTTTACCGGAACTCTGTGAAGTTGCCCCCCCTCCCGATGAGTGCCCTTACTTTCTAGATAACACAGGCAGCTACATTCAAGTAGTGAAAGCTGAAAATGATTTGCAAAACAGCATAAATATGAAAGGAGAAATGACACCAGCCCACTTAAGGCAATGTTAAATGGTAAATAGGATTATAGAAACATTTAATTCCTTTTAAACGCCAGAGACTATATATAGGTGACAGTGCTGTTCAAATAGTCCTGCATTTGCATTTTTATGAATCATCCCAAAGCATCAAAGACAATCTAAAAGAGGGTGGGGGAATTTGCCCCTTGTGTCATGATGGCATATTATTAATTGGGAAAGTTATACAGGATGAACCAATGCAATTATTAAAATATAAACTTTCAACTTCTCTCTCTCACCGGCTCTGCTGACGTCCTGCATAAAACACGGGAAACGTGCTTCATTAGCCGGCTACAATTGATGCAGCCGCAAGCAAAAAATGTATTTCTTTCCTTGGCTTTTTAATTTTCATGTGTCAGAGACTACTTTGATACACATACCCAGGAGAGCTCTATCGCTGCCTCCCCAATAATAAAATAATCAGCTCCCCTTTGTTAAGACACAGATTTGCTGTCTCTGCTACCTGCTCGCTATCCTGTGCCGTGTTTGCATTTTTCCTGCAGGTTTGCATTAGAAATGTAATAATTACCTGCTATCCAGCATCTTGTTTATTCCATCAGTTTTATTAAAGAAAGGAAAAAATAATTAAATGGAACTGGAAAGCGAAAAGGATGACCTGGAACTGGCAGGGCTACTGAGAAGGAAAGCAATGCTAATAAAGGGGTTGAAGAATCTCTTTTGCCAAGTTATTTATCCCTAACTGATGCCGTATCTTCTGATATTTTAAACAACCATGTATTTTTTCTTCCCTGATGGCACGGGCATATTCCAAGAGGACAATGCCAGGATTAATCTGGCTCAAATTGTGAAAGAATGGTTCAGGAAGCATGAGACATCATTTTCACACATGGATTGGCCACCACAGAATTTAGACCTTAACCCCATTGAGGATCTTTGGGATGTGCTGAAGAAGACTCTACGCAATGGACCGACTTTCCCATCATCACTACAAGATCTTGGTAAAAATTAAATTTTAATGAAATTAAATGTAATTTAATGTCATTTTGTTGGTAGAATAGTGTAATATGTTCTTAGGTTAATAGTTTGCCGATTCATCCAATCGGTTCAGTGTATACTTATTAGACTTGTGCTCAGCTGAAAATTTTGTTTAGTTTTTTGTTTTGTTTCTATTCAGATTGTTTTGTTGTTATTGTATTTCTGAAATTTAGATCCATTCGATATTTGGAATTCGGAATTTGGATTGTTACAAAGTTTTTCTTTTTGAAATTCGCATCTATTTAAATCTATTTGGATGGAGTTAGAAAAAAAAAACACAGGTTGGGGTCTAAATTGTTTACCAGACCCTTGATCAGAGCAGCAGCCTGTCAGCATATTGGGAAAGGGGGAACAATCGTGTGCCCCCCCCGGACCATACCAGGCCACATGGGGACCCCCTGGCAAAGCCCCTTGTCCCCAAGTTGATGAGGACAAGGGTCTCTTCCCCACAACCCTGGCCCAGTGGTTGTTGGGCGAAAGAGGCTTTTGTCCTCATCAGCACGGGGACAATGGGGACATGGGGACAAGGTGCCAATTTCCATCCGAATTTTAGTTTGGACAAGAACGAATGCACATGTCTAATACTTATGCAGATCAGGCAGACTGCCTTACACTAATGGCAAAATGCCTACCAGTTACAAGCACACATTGTGAACTTCTCCAGACTTTTTGCAGCCACTTTGCAGCCACTCCCTCTCTACATGTACATGCTCCAGCAGCAGCTGCACATCATTATTTAGGGAAGGCTTCCTAATTGTGACAACAGTGAATTATGTTTGGCATTATGAGTGTTGGCATGGCTGACTAAAGCCTTCTTTTGAAGTGCATGTGATAGGAAGACAGAGCAGGAGAGCTATTGGAAAACAGAGACAGAACGTTGTCACCAAATAACAGGAAGTGGAAGAATTACCAGGTAATATTTCAATAGAACCTATATATTTAAAAATGTGGGGATGTCTTGTTGCCTGGCTCAGGTTAATAGATATATCAGACAGGGTTTTTTGAATGCAGCCATTCAGATGCTGGGACCTTGTCACTAGGATCAGGTGTATGGTGGAAGAAAACATGGTTCTGCTTCCAAATGATGGCTACAGTTTTGACAACCATATAGCACCCAACCTCATAAGTGAAGCCTGCCTGGTCCTAGAGTGGTCCTGAGTCCCAAGGAAGTGGCTTGATGGATTAAAGTGAGAAAAGAGCTTGAGAGTGATGCTTTGTTGCAAGGCAACATGTTGGATACTAAGAGAGAATAAATAAGAAAGATGCTTCTTGCCATGTAATTAGGAGTTAGAAGATGAGCTTAAACTATGAGAGCTCTTGTTTTGTCAGAATGTCTTTGAAGCTTTTCACTAGAGTAAATGTGTTGATTTGATTTGTGTACAAGTCTATTATCTTGTATTATCACCATGAAAGGGCCTGTGAGCATAGATTCAGTAATGAAATCTACAGCCAATGTGAAGTTCCACCTAATAAGCCCAATGCAGGTAAAGGTTACCTAAGGATTTATGAAGCCAAATGGCTCTTCCTTTTAGCAGCAGGAGGAAATGCTATGCTCACCAAGTTATTTAGCTACATTGCTTAATTGGACATAACAAGAGGAGATATCCTGATAAAATCATCCCTCAACTCTTTATAATTAAACCCCCATTATTGTTCTTTTCCCCTCCATCCTCTTTCCTCCCAATTCCCTACTGCGAATCCTTAGGTCCACATACAGTATACATTTACTCAAATAGTGGTCAAAGCTCTTCAAAACACCCTTTTATTATTAACTATTTTAATTTGTTTAATAACTACTGTTTACCTCATTGTCACAAAACATACAGTATAACCAATAAAAAAATGAATTATGTCCAAAACAATCTCCCAAAATGCATCTGGAAGGTCTTGTAAACTTCAGATCAGGAAGTGCTGTGGAAATAATGACTTTATATTTTTCTTCATAATGTAATATTGTGTTGCACCGCCAATTTGCATTTTTGCCTTTTTTGTGTGACCACTTAGACTTAAGGTCCCCTTGAATACAATGTTTTCTTTTCAGCTACTATAATAAAGGGCATTACTTTACTAAACATTTCCTTCACTGTAACCTCCCTCCCTCTCTTCTGTGTTATACACATTAGCGTTGTGTCAATGACTTGTAAAAAAAAAACAAAAAAAACAACACTATCCAAGTAAATGAAAGTCCCAGCTTTCTAAAGTAAGGTGGACATGACTAATCACAGATGAAGCAGAGAAGTGAAATATCCACTACCCAGGGAGACAACTAATATACTATGTAACATGTATGTCTCTTCTTGTTCAGCCCATAACTACCCCTGATTATGTTTTTGCCCCTAGGCTCTATCGTAGCATTGAGTTTACTAGTATTTAGTTTTCAGCTGCCCGGAAATGTTTATCTTTCATTGAATGTTTTCATGTCTGTTTGTAATTAGGCCTTTAGGACACAAGTTATTTCCCTGACAGCATAATTTCTCTCTGAGATTTCTTCTTCTTATTTGCTTACATTTTTTCCAATATTCCTCTCCATTATGTCTCTGCTGCTATCTACTGATTCCACTTTAATGCATGGATTGTAAGTACGATGTCTTTGCCCCACTTCTTTCAATCCCTTGCTGTGTTACCAGCACAGTCAATTTTGTATATTACATGCTACGATAATGAGAGGAAAGTCATGTTTTAAGCATGCACATTGCTGTTCATCTGCACAAGTTTGAAAGTTAGTGTTTTATTTTGAGCATTAGAGCACTATATAGCGAGGTGGCCATAACCGAATAGGAGTTGCTATAAGGGGGTCACTGAATTGTTGTGATGATTACAAAGGTCACTCATACTGTAATAGCATAGCACAGATGATCAATACATACTTTAAACTTGCATAAAGAGGGACAGTCTGGATAAAAGATGGCTAGATAGCACTGAAAATTGGGTATGGTTTAAAGGGGTATAGTGTTATATTGTCTGAGCCTATGCACAATATACACTGCACACATTCGCCGCAGTCCTTGTGCTGCTACCGAGCTATTCAGTAACCAGCAACTGTGAAACAGTAAGCACTTTGGTCAGGAGTATGTAACATAAAGCATGGCATAAAAATTGCATTGCTGGTCAATTAAAAGGGAAAAATTGCCCTGGCCTAGGTGATCAGTGAAAGAAAGAAAAATGCCCCATTGTTGGTGGCCACTGAAAGAAAAACATGCCT
Source organism: Nanorana parkeri (assembly GCF_000935625.1). Classification (NCBI taxonomy): domain Eukaryota; kingdom Metazoa; phylum Chordata; class Amphibia; order Anura; family Dicroglossidae; genus Nanorana; species Nanorana parkeri. Next base: position 1,281,656 of record NW_017306320.1, on the reverse strand, counting down.
GGCATCATTAGTTAGTAGGAGAAAAATAAAATTACCCGCAGTTGGTTGTTATTGGTAGTGAAAAGCCTGGCATTATTGACTAGTGGATAAAAATGCCCTGTGTAATTTGTCAGTGGAAGAAAACTGCCTGGTGTCATTGATCAATAGGAAAAACGAAATGCACTTGGGGGGGGGTTCTGGCATCAGTGGGACTAAAATGCAAAGTGCAGGGGTCAATATTATGTAGCACAGAGTACAAAGAGCAGTATTATATAACACAAAGTGCAGGGGTGAGTATTATGTAACGCAGAGTGCAGGAAGTCAGATGTATGTAAGGCAGAATGCAGGGGTCAGTACTATATAGTGCAGAGTAAAGAGGTCACTAGTATGCAGAGTGTGATTGCCCCTCCATATGCACAACAGTGCAGGGAAAGAGTGGTGTGACATAGCTACATAGCATGGGGTGCCACTCATGGGGTGCCACTCATGGCGTGCATACCAGGAGTTGCTGACCCCTGCAGTGTATTGTCACACATACTATTGTTGTTGTGGTTAGTATTATTATAGATTGCACAATATAGATCACAATATCCAATAAAATACATCACAAGCCCCACTCACCTGGTATGTGAATATTGTATATCCGCATAATTGCATATGGTTGGAACTTCTAGATGTCTTTTGGCACCAGCATCAAAGTCACAATGGGTGGATATTCTTGAAGCAGATGGTGCATCACCAAAGTCTTTGACAGATTCTTTGTCCGTGGCAGAGCACTTTCATTGTATCCACCTATGTTCATGATTGTCGTGCTCATCCTTTCACTGATCACCCACATTGTGAAAGAAAACCTCCAATGCATCTGCCCACGTTTATGATGATTGGGTCCATCCTGTTATTGATTACTTACAATGTCTGCTTAATTATTTTTCATTTTAAAAATGATTCAGAAAATGCCACCACTTATATCCGTGGGCCAGTTGATAATCTCCCATAACATCCAATACCATCTCTATCAGGCAAACCTATTCCCCTTCAGCATAACTACATAACTACTGTCCTTTAATTATTCCATGAACTCATCCCACACAATTATTACCTTATCTGTCTTTTGGCCTTCCTACTAGATTGTAAGCTTTTACAAGCAGAGCCCTCCTAACCCTCCTGTATTGAAATTGCATTGTAACTGTACTAATTCCCTCCATTTTGTAAAGCACTGTGAAAACTGTTGGCACTACATGAATCCTGAATAATAATAATAACGAAAACATCATACAGCTTTATAAATTACTAAGATCACTAAAGGCGGATGGATCCCCCAGGCCACCCATTGAAGTTATGTAGCCATCAATAAGCCTCCTGAAAAGCTAAAAGCACATTCTAGATTAATCTATACCCCTTGGGCCAAGGCTTCCTCGGTTATGGTGGATCAGATATGTAGAGCAGCAATGTAGTCAGGTTTCCACTTTTGGAGGTGGGTTTTGAACTGTAAGTTTTATCTTCAGTTTCCCAACCACGCAGTATTTTCCCTTTCTCTCTCTCTGTTTCCAGTACCTTGCTGATGGACAGTCTCTCAGGTGTGCTGTCATGGTGACTATGTGGAAAGGAAATTACCAGAGAGTAATTTGTATTTACATGTCATTTATAATGTTCATGCCAATTATTATGCTCTTTGAAAGGGCTTCACTGACTATAAATATCTTGTCATGGTAGAGATGGTCTCTTCTTTTAACAACAGCTAGTAAAAGGCCAATTATTTCATGCTCACTTTCTTCAACTTCCTGACAGGGTAAGTTTATATTTATTGGGGACTGCTATCAGGTCATTATGTGTCCAGTGACAAGAGAATTCCTTGCTGGCCAGCATGGCATGGACATATTAGTTTCGGCGACAAACATTCCTTTTCTTTCTGTGCACGTTTAACTCTAGAGCTGAGAACTGGTGAACGCGTACTTAGCATCTCAGAATCTGTCATATGCGGACCACTCTTGGGTTTCTTTTTCCTTTGGGTGGTAAAACTGCACTGCCAAAAA
>NW_017306320.1:1241006-1279540 GCF_000935625.1 Nanorana parkeri | reverse complement strand
AGCCGATCCAGATGTTGGATCGGCTGAGTCGAACTCCTTCTGCACTTCGGGTCGGCCAAACATGCTGAGCATGTTCGGCCGACCCGAAGCCACTCGAAGCAAGCTGATGTACGGCTGATTTCAGCCGATGTACGGCTGAAATTAGCCGTACCAGCCTGAAGTGAATAGCCGAACAGTGTTCGGCTCACTTCACTTCAGATCGGTCATTCACTCGGCTGCCCTCGGCAGCTTCGTGAATAGACCCCTATATTTTCTGACTGAGTAATTATTTTATGACTGGGACGAACTTTCAAGATGTCACAACAATTTGTAAGTTGCTATTGCATTTATTTTGTAGATCCTTAGCTAGCAATAATCACATTCTGGACAAAGTGACACTGTTTCTAAAGGGTTTCCCATTCCAGTAATACTCACCATGCCAGCATTCCCTTTTTACTCCTTCCCCCGCTAGTGAATGAAAAAACCTGGCGCTTTGGAATATGGGGGAGCATGTGACCCCCTCTCATTGACAGTTCTAGCAGCCTTTCACTAAGCCTGAACACTGTCTCATAATAGAAGGGCTGATGTCTTCCCTCCCTCTAGCCACCTTGGATTTTAGTGCTGTCTGTGGCAGAGGAAGAAACTGTGAGAAGCTGGCAATTTGAGTATAACTGGGGCAAGGGCTTTACAAACATACTGTTACTTTTTCCTGCATGGGCAAAGTGACATTGTCCCCTTAATCCAATCACCACATAATTCTTGTAGAAATAAATGCTGGCTAATGTTCCCAAAAATCATTTAAACTAAAAAAGCCACTTAGATGAGCTGTGAAATGTCTTTAACATTACAGAACAAGTCCAGTGGAATATGACTAACTACTACTTACTATACCATGACCTGGATAAATGAACATCTACTATAACTGACATGTACGCAGCCTTCAATTCCGAATTCACAAAGCTATTTTGATAACATATACACTGGACAATGCATTTACACTTTTCATTGCCACCAACATAGGATTTACATCTGCAGCAGCTGGGACCTGTAAAAGTAGATATAGCCATAGCTACCGGTATGTATTGTTTACATTCATTTTGTAAGCTATCAGCTTTTTACTAGAAGTTATTTGGTTTAATGGAGTACAGAGGAGACATTAGGAGTCTAATAGACCCCACATATTCTCCTTATTGTCTCCATAAAGTGACATTAAAGGCAATTTTTTTCCCCACTCAATGTTAGTGTCAAGAATTATCTTAATTCATGCCTCTTTATTCGACCATCTTCTTTTTTACTGTCCTTTTCAGCTGTCCCTCCAGCGCTGGTGCAGGTCTCCGATCCAACGATGACTCCTCTGTCCTCCTCTTCCCTGATGTCCCACGGAGTCTGTGCGGGTGCATGCTGCTCCATATAGTTACCTTGTGTCTCTCCTCATCTCCCGGCCGAACGGGTTTAATAACCCTTTATGGTAAATCTGTTACTTCCACTGGTCTATCAAATATTGGTCTTATGAGCCTCTATGTGATAGCAATAAAGTTAAGTTTAAAAAATGGAGAAAATCCAAGATAAATAAAATTAATTTAAAAAAATGATATCCCCCACATACATATGAATATAAACATGTGCTTTGGCTCCGCACGCTGAAATGAAAGCAATAACTCTATTATTCTCCATGTACTGTTAACTCCAAATTGATGACTTGTAAGGGGTTGTAAAGTGTTGTCTATAGCCAATTTCAAGTACCACAGGGTTGGGTAATATATTGTGATTGTGTGCACTAAAAATTACTTTAGCGTTTTATTTTTTTTAATATCTGAAAATATGCGTTTGATAAACTATTGTGCTAATATCATGTGATATGAAAAAACACATGCAAACTGTTGACGCTATATAAAAATAATATTATGTAATATTTGGGGGTTTTAAGTAATATTCAGACCTACAATATGCATTTTAACATATGTGCAAAAAAAAAGAGAAGAAAAGGTTCTGGCAGTGAAAGGGTTAAAGCCCAACTCCAGTCAAACCTTGTTTTATTTTTAGCTTTGGGGAACATAGGGATGGGTTAGAGCCTTTATCAACTTTTTATTGCTGTCTTTTGTGCCATGTGGGAGACTTCCCTGCACTGTTTGTTATTTAATGGCTGTCAGAAGGAAGTGAAGAAAAAATCTCCCCACTTTCATAAATTGGACAGGTATCAGAAAAAGCATACATACTAGATACATAGCAGTTGGGAATATTGGATAGTGGACATTTACTGAAATAGAAGGAGATAAAATGATTGAAAGTGTAAGTTAAGTCTAACTGTAGGCATCAGTGGTCGGTGGGAGCAGAAAATGCCCAGGTGCCAGTGGTCAATGAGAATAAGCAATGGCCCATGCTTGGTGGAAAGTGGAAGTAAAAAATGCCCCAGGGTTGGTGGTCAGTAGGATAAAAAATGACCTAGCTAATTTATGGTAAGACGGAGAAAGAAATAATGCCTAGTGGGATGAATAGCGTTCTATCAATAGTGTCAGAGGGAGGAATAGTACCCTAAGGTCAGGTTCACACCTAGGCAACACCGTTTTTTGCACGTTGTACGCGCATGTTTGGTGTGTGGTTATTTTGCGCGTGTATGCATGTTGTGCACATTTTGCGCATTTGTACGCACGTACATGAAGACGCACGTTTTGACTGGCAGCTACATGCCACATGTGCTACATGCTTCTGCCGTGTCTTTTTGGACATTTCCATTGAAGTCTATGGGGCAAAAACGCGCTGTTAACTGCCCAAAGAAGCTCATGTACCTTTTCGGGCATTTGTCATTCTCCTGATGGCGTTTTGATGATCAGGTTTGAACAAGGGCCATTGAAATTCATGGGATTTCTTGTTTTGGGCATTTAAAAGCGCTTTCCAACTGCTCAAATACGCCTAGGTGTGAACCAGGCCTAAGGGCAGGTTAACAGCAAGCAAATTGCTGCATCCCTGCTGCAGTTTGGGGACCACTGGTCTAGTGGTTTAGAATGTTATCTGTGTCACCATAGAAGGGATTTTTCTTCTTTCTATTCTGCGAGCAGGACAGGAAGTGAGGGGAAATCTCCTTTATATGCAGTATTCCCATTTATATTACATTTTACACACACTGCACAATCATTTTGGCATTATTGTGCAATACATTTGCTTCCACCATTTTATAAATGCATGCAAAGAAATGAGACATATTATCTTCATGTTATCGTCACCCATATGATACAAGAATCAGAAAACTGTACCTATAAATTCAAGAGAATGTTCACCTAAAATAATCTATGGACATTAAACAGCCATATAGCACATGTACGTTGATAAAACATAGCACCATGTCAGAGTTATGTCCACTCCCTGGTTGTCCAGCAATCAGCACTGAAGTCAAACATGGTGCTATGCATTCATCAATGAGCATGCATTATATGGCTGTTTATTGTTTATAGAGTAATTTTAGGATGAACTTCCACTTTCTGGTAAGATATTAATAGTACAAAAACTATGGACGTAGCACACTAAGTATATGTTCCTGTCTAGAGTTTTACTTTAACTTGGGTGAAAATGGGTTTATAATGTTAATTCAAATGTCCCCTCATTATGCTGTTATTTTATTTATAACACTTGCCATTCAACAACCTTTGAATATTCATCAATTACCCTAATTACATGACTCTAGAATTAATTTTGCAATAGTTAAATCTTCTACTACACAGAGGAAAATGCATATGGAAGACAAATTAACCTCAATTTAATAAATTTAATTATTTTGTTATATTAAGCATTGGGATAAAAGCATTAGAGTGCGTGTCAGGGAGGTAAAAAATTAGAGCTTACATGCTACTTGTGCACGTACGAGAGCTTTCTGTAATATTTATATGTTCGGCTGAAACAAAGAAATTCTCTTAAAATCTAAAGATAAAGTAAGTCTCTTTACAGATTACTCAATTTTTCATATTATTTAATCCATTACCATCATTCATCATTTTAAAAAACTGTAATAGACCTTCAGCAAAGTCTCAAGACCTTACATATAGGACAACTAAATATTTTTTTTTATTAAGTTGCCCCACCCCACTGAATGCTGCCCACCTGGTCTAATTTTAGAAAATGGATGCTTTAATCTGACCATGGGTGATGCAGCCTCATTCATTTATATAGGAAAGCTGTACTCCAAGAAATGGCCTGAGGCTGCCATGAGTATGAGTAATAGATCTGGGACATGCATGTGTAGTGGAAAGTGGCCATTTTTGGTAGAAAGGTGATATGGCTCTGAGTGGGACTGCACTCACTGGATCAGGGACTGAAGACCAGGTTCAGGGGGGTGGGGGTAACTGTAGTTTAATTAATTGTACTTGAAACGAACCTAAGGTGAGGAAAAAACCCAAAGATGCCAGCACAGCTGGCCAGTCTCAGTATTGGCCAGTGAAGCCCACCACAGTAGTGGGCCAATAGTGAGACACTACAGAAACGTAGGGGTTGGGACATACTTTCAAGAAGAGATACTTGCATATGAGCGCATGCCATAATTTGCCAGCAGCAGTTGCCACTGTTCAACCTGTTCTTTTAACTTCAGATCTACTTTAAATATAAATAAAACTAAAATTTCTCTATACATGAGTTGGATGGCACATTTCATTATCCTTTGGAGTTCAATTTAAAACACATTAAATACCCAATTTAAATGTCAAACTCACCAGCAATATAATGCTTTACACAAATGGAAGTACTCTTCCTGTATTACAAATGACTTTATGACCTGTGTAAATGGAAATTACCCTTTCTGTCATGGACTGACAGTATGCATGTCATCAACATTTTGCTTTTGTTAAGTATAATTAAACATATTCTTTAATTCTAGTTCTGCCAGTTCCTTGTTGGAAACAAGACATTATTTACTGGCAAAACAAATTTTTTTAGTTTATGCAGAAAGAGAAGACACCTTGCATAGCCATGAAAATGAAACACTAAAATAAAGATTATTTAGAAAGGGAGGAAGGGAGAAAAGGATACAGAATAATCTGCTCTGTAACCTTGGATTTGATACAATTAATTTATTGGTAGAAAAAAAAAAGCAATTTTTACAAAAGAGTATATGCTCTCATTTGTAAGACTGCTCAAATCATGAATGGTCAGCCACCCATAACTGTGCATGTGAAGAACATTTTTGTCTTTACTGTGGATGAGGTTCAGGATCACCACTACCATGAGTTTGTAGTGAATCCCTGGGATTTGCTAAATTTACAAACTGTAATCTTTTGCCCAAGAAGTCTGCAGGGTCTACACCAGAAAAAAGGAAAAAAATATTATGCAGTACATAGCTATTTTCCTTGTCAGCTGGGGCACAACAGCCAATAATTTGAAGGGAGTGATAACCCAACCCCTTTCTACAAAAGAACAGCCATATTGTCAGTGTGTTGGAACTGACAATTCCATGTACGGAGATACTAGATAATTTCAAGGGAATTCTCACTTTGCAAAGGTATTTTTCCTTATCTTAGTAAATGAGGTAAATATCTGCTGACTTTCATCAACCAAACATGTGCAAGCAAAAATGTTTTTTTTCTCCTTTTATGTGATGCAGTATTCTTTGCAAAATTATTTTCACCACATTCAGTAAACTAAGGAAAAACTATTATGCTTAGTGAGAAATTCCCTTACAAATTGAACATCCTATTTGCCTTTAGTAAACCAACCCCTCTATTTTTATTTGTATTACTTATTTTAATTTTGTTCCACAATTGTTCAGAATCGAAACAGAAGATCCATCACCCCCCACAGACATAAATGAGGTTTGCTGCAAGTTCACGAACGTCAACAAGATTTGCAAAACTGAACTGAACCCAGGTAGCTTAGATCAACCCTTATCTTCATACGGCCTCATATGATCCTTTGTGGTGGATCACTCTCTAGGTGGCAGAGGGTCCCCAGATTTTTTGGGAAATTTGAATGGAATGGTTCTGGTGATGACAGAAACCTCTGTTGTGAAAAAAATGATATAGGATTTTTTTTTCACAACAGAAAATAAAAACTTGTGTGGGCTTTTCATACCTTAGTTAGATCGCATGGTTAGACCCTATGAATACACGAAAGAATGCCCTGCTCTTGATAATTATAGAATCAGATCTTATATGCCCATCATATCTCATCACATCTTATCCATATGGAAAATAATGTACTTTAAATACCAATTGCAGTTGAACTCTTTCCCTCTACTCAGAATTCTATTTTGCAATCCTGAAATTTCAGGAGTGTTTATCCACTGTGACTTTTAGTGGGTGACCCATCATCTAATCATGTTTAATTGCTTCTTAGAAAGGAATATGCACATCTCACTCAGAATTTCAGCACACGCATAACCACCAACCTATAGAGCATCTTGCTTATCAAATTTCACTGCACTATTTGTTGTAGATAATTTGAATCTGCATGCATTTATACCCCTTTGCAAGGATGCAGAATTCCTGTATTATATTCAGCAATTAATTAAAAAAAGTTTTGGAACAATCAGTACATGTACAGTTTTCACTTGGCACCATTGCTGCACCAGTAAAGGCTCACAAAACACATTGCAATCTGATTGTACAATTGTTTACTTCTACCAACAGCTATGTTGGGCAAGAGCGTGCCTGATTGGATACAAATTGATTGGATAGTTTAGTTGGGTCCTCATATTATATAGTTTTGGTAAATCTAAAGTTAATTGTACAGAAATTGTATGGTCAGATTGTGTGGTGACCATTAAAGTAAATTTAAACCCCAAATGAATGAGATTTGGTTTACTAAAACCCTGTGTATTTTAAACAGTAGCCCATTTTGAAATATGATATGTGTTTTTGCATTATGTTCATTTTTTGTTACAGCTCTACTCTGATGATCTGATTATCCCACTTTGTCACCATTTCCTATCTACATGCATTGCGGGAATGGCGGCATGGAATTTCCCAGATTGAGTGTCCTGATAGTGAGAACAGTGGACCATATTTGTGAATAGTGTATTTAAACAGTTGGTTGTAATCTTCGTTGGAAGCCTGTGTGACCGAATGACAAGAAAGATCATAACTGGAACACAGGGGGCATTCTTTATGTGGATTTTTGCTAAAGCGTTCGATACAGTACCCAATAAATGCTCTATACGGTCAATGGGCATTCAGGAAATGATGTGTACATTAATAAAAATTGGTTAGGCGAATGGGTACAGAAAGTATCAATAAATGGCTCATTTTCTAAATGGTCTAGTGTTGTGAGTGGTGCGCCGCAGGCTTTTGTCTTTGGTGCTAAAACTTGGTAGGTCCCTAAAGAAAGCAAGAGGCCACAACCTGAGCTTGGAGGAAAATAGCGCCTTATTGGTTAGCACTTGTGTCTTGCAGCACTGGGGGTCCCTAGTTCATATCCAAGTGAGGACTCGATCTGCAAAGAGTTTGCATGTTCTCCCTGTGATTGCATGGGTTTCCCCTGGGTGCTCTGGTGTATGTATGTGAGATAGGGACCTTAGATTGTAAGCTCCTTGATGGCAGGGCCTGATGCTAATGTGTAAAGTACTGTATAAGTTGTCGGCAGTGGCGGAACTACCGCCGGTGCAGGAGGTGCGGGCGCACCAGGGCCTATTGTATCGATAGGGGGCAATGTGTATAGAGAGGGGGGCAATGTGTATAGAGAGGGAGGCAATGTATATAGAGAGGGAGGCAATGTATATAGAGAAGGGGCAATGAATAGAGGTGGCAATGGAGAGAGAGATGCAAGATGGGGGGACAATGTGTATATAGCGAGATGGGGAGTTTATATATATGAGAGGGGGGTAAGGTATATGTAGAGAGGGGTGCAATGTATAAAGAGTGTGTGTGGTTTTATACAGTGGCGGAACTGCAGCCGGTGCCTCAGCCTTGGTGGGCCCAGCACAGTCCCTGTGCATAGATGGTGGGACTTGCCGGCCGCCGGATAGCACCAGATCGGTATCCAGCAGCCAGCGGGCCCCCAGTCTCTGCTCTAGGAGTGTCATCCGACACTCCCGGCACAGAGATGGGGTCCCGCCAGCCGCCGGATACTGATCTTAACATCTGACAATCCAAAATGGGAGGGGGGAGCACAACGCAACACACTGAAATGGGGGTGCCTGTCCGCCGGCTGAGATAGTATGGGGCCCGCAGGCCGCTGTGAGGAGGGAACCGCGGAACAAGGAGGCACTGAAGACAGCCCTGCAGGCACATCATGGGGCCTCGGACGGCAGTGATGGCCCAGCAAACAGAAAACACATAGGAAACAGGTGAAGACAGAAGACCGGCCAGAAGAGGGAAGGGGGTCCAGCCGCCGGATACTGATCTTAACATCTGACAATCCAAAATGGGAGGGGGGAGCACAACGCAACACACTGAAATGGGGGTGCCTGTCCGCCGGCTGAGATAGTATGGGGCCCGCAGGCCGCTGTGAGGAGGGAACCGCGGAACAAGGAGGCACTGAAGACAGCCCTGCAGGCACATCATGGGGCCTCGGACGGCAGTGATGACCCAGCAAACAGAAAACACATAGGAAACAGGTGAAGACAGAAGAGGTAAGGGTAAATAATTCATTAAAATAATTATTATTTTTAGCCTAATGTTGCATAAAGTACTGTTGCAGCAATGCACAATGGCACCCTCTATAGAGGACTACAAATATTAGCAGTACTTTATACAGAAATGCTATTGTTATATAAAGTATTGCTGGGATGCGTAGTCCTTTATAGCCTGTGCCATTCTGCATTGCTGTAAATATTAGGGTTGCACCGATATATCGGCCGCCAAAAGATATCGGCCGGAAATGGCACTTTTGGTTAAACGCAGAAAGTGCCATTTTTCTGCTGATACAGCGGCGCATCAGTGCTTTCTTTCCTCCCCGCTGGGTGCTGCTCTGTGTCCCAGCGGGGAGGAGAGAAAGTGACAGCCGGCCGAGTGCTGCGGGAGGAGAGCGATGTGTTTGTGGTTTTCTTTTTTTTGGGGGGGGGGGGGAAAATCTTGCACCAAGGCCCTTTGTTCCTTAGGTCCGCCACTGGTTGTCGGTGCTATATAAATAAAAATAATACATAATCTAACTATGAAAGGGATCCTTTACTCATAGAGCAGTAAAATTGAGGATCTTCCATGTTCAGGCAGTGGTATAAGCTGAGAGTATAGATACGTTCAAAAAAGTCTAGATGTCTTCCTCAGGGAACACAATATAAAGGTATAGGAATTCTTAGTGCATCCTACACAGACAAACACACACACATGCACACAAAGGGGTTAAGATAGACGGACCTGTGTCTTTTTTCAACCTTAACAACTATGTAAGCCAGGATTATTTTAATTAAAGCTGCAGATTAAAAAATTACCTTTGAAATGAAATTAACATATTAAAGCTTATATAAGATTTTCCTGTTTAGGTTTACGTGTATTTTCTTAAAAAGCTATTTAATCACTATGACAGAGTCCTCTCTAAAAAAAAATGTGCATAGTACCTGCTCAGTCCCAACCAGTTGTCATACTATCTATAGGGAGGTCTTCCCTAAATGTTGTCTCTGGCACAATACTATGGTATATGTCTGGTATATGTGCAAAACTATCTGCACATTCAGGTTTAAAATATTCTAATATATTCTGCATTACCACATTCCATCTACCTGTAGCACCTGTACCTGTAGCACCCCTCTAGCCCCCAGAGGCCTGAGGTAGACCCCCAAAGTGTTTGGAGGGCTGATATTTCACTCTCAGGGGTAGATCCTTAGCCAGTGAAAGGATGTGTGATCCAAAAAGTTTGGCACCAGTCATGTGCCTTTTTAAATGCTTTACTGCATAACATCAACTGGGGGAGAGGGTATAAGGCTTAGGACATCCATTGCAAAAATAGGACACCACACTCACCAATCCCTTTCATTGTTCCACAGTGCAGAATCAATAGAAGAACAGATTTGTATAGAAGAGGGGAAGTAGGGATACAGTACACATCGAGTACGAGTACCAATATTTTTTTTTCTTCGATACTCGCCACTACCAAATACCGATACCGAAAGTTCCATAAAGGAATCCAGGTGGCGTGTAATGACTCACACCCTGGCTTCCTGATTAGCCAGGAAGTCAGGCGGCGTGTAAAGACTCGCCACCTGGTTTCACGATTATCAGTGAAGCCGTCACCATGGTTCCCGTCACCAGGTGACGAGAAAGCATGGAGCCAGCTTTGTGGCCAATCAGGAAGCCGGGCGCTGTGTAATGACACGGAACCCGGCTTCCTGATTGGCTGGGAAGCCGGTGTTGCCGGGCGACGGGCGGGCGTTCCTCAGCGCTCCACTCCTCCCCTCGCTCATCAGCTGAGCCAGCGTGATGACGTGGTGAGCTCGGCCCAGCTGCGTCCCGTTGCTAGGAGACGCTCGGGTCGGGTCTCGCCTCCGGCTCCGCCCCCAACCACCTATCTCTGCCTACAAAAATGTAGGCTGACAACTTGCTCGGCGTTCTAGCAAAGTAGTACGTCGAGCAAGCTACTTAGGAACTGCACAGAAGCTTTGGAACAGGAGAGCCTGCTACAGCCTCTTTAAAACACTGGCTCTATCATCCTTGGACTCCTGGCAGCATGGATTCAGCATCACATCCTGGAAGTGCATCCCCCACCAAACAGCAAGTAGCCATTAAACACGTGTTGCAATCAATTGGAGTGTGGAAGGCTGATACCTAGCTGGGAAGCGCCGCTATTCCCTCATCCTCTCTCATTGCCATTTGACTCCATTCTTCTGCTGCATAGGACTGTGATATCTTATTAGCAATTAACTGATTTCCATGCTCTGGGTTAGTGAAGCTAACTAAACCCAGGATACCAACCGTGTTGTCTTGGGCTTGAATGGGTTACATATAAAAAAAATGAAAATCTCAGTGTTAATAGCAGGTTGCTGTAGCTGGCTGCAAAGCTTTGGCTTTTCTTTTTGATGTTTGTGGTGAAATAAACTCCTAATGATTTCTAAACACTTGGCCTGGTGCTCCTGCTTTTATCCTGTGCCTCTATACTGTAATAAGACCCCTCTATGTGTGTACCTTAAAATCTGGAAAATAAATAGAGCAGAAAACCCTCAGATTCTCACCGTTGCAGCTTACATGGCTGCTTTAGTCTCCCTCGGATGCTGACCATGGTGATCTCTAAGAGAAGGATGAGAGTTCAGGTTGGCCGTCAATCTCTTATTTATCTTTTTGGATGAGGTCACATGAACAGCCACTGTGGAGGTCCAAGGGAGTGGTTTCTGCAACAAAGCTATGCATTTCAAAGCTTCTCTTTCCATTTTTGTGCTTTATTGAACTGGATGGTAGGGGCGAGAGCATGTTATTATAGTATAAATTCACTCTAAAGGCACCCTACCTTCAACTCCAGTCCAATCCACTTTCAGTTTGATCACCTCCCATCCCAATCCAATCCAATTTCAATTTTTGGCTGAGTTTAATATTATATGTATGAGTTATATTCTCTTTCAAGTGTTAATGTCAGGCACGCTTTCTACTGCATGCTGTACTCCTGCAATAATACAAAGCATAACATGAAACAAATGAAAAAATCCCATTGACAGTGGCTTCCCATAATGCCATAAGTCACAGTGCAATTCACCTGCTGCACAGACTATTGTTGTGTGTGTTCTGTCTCTATCTCTCCCACACACAGCTTATTCCCTCCACTCATTATTCCTTTCTCTCTTTCACCCTGTCTTCTCTATCATCATGTTTTCTCTTTATCTTCCATTCCTTCACTGATTATGTTCTTGTAAAAAGTCTAACCCTGACATTCTCTTTGTGCTATGTAATTATGTTTGGTTTCTTTTATATTATTTTTATATTCTTTTTTATTTTCTTTTAAAACACATTATTTATCAAGAAAAAAAAAACACAAATAAATTAATGAAATGCTGTTGGTAGCGCTCACCAGGCAGGAAGCGGAATGGAGGGGTGGCTTTCATAAGACTCACAATGCATAATGTTCTCTTATATTAGCTTTGAATGAGTGCTCAATTCAAATAGACACAATTGACATTTGAAAAAGATGATTGCAAAGCTGACACACATCAACCAAGGCCATGAGACTTTTTGTTACTTGCTGTTAACAATCTAAAAGAAATACTAATATGAGGCACAATCAATAGATCAACTATATTTTGTTGATGGAGGCAAAATGGAACTATCTGGTTTTGTATTTTTTGGTTTATTTGAAGATGACAATATATGGCCTGGTCATTTGAAATATTAGGCCATTTTAATTCAATGATGTGTATATTCATCCCTCCAGAACTACCGTGAGAAGCCTGCGGTTGGTTGCTTTCCATCTCTGTGGGTGGCCAAATCTTAAAGCGAACCTTTACACTAAAAATCAAACTCTACCAAAGCATCCATGGCAGGCCGACCGTTGGCCCGCTGGTCACCACCTCCAGTGTGCGTTGAGGTGTGGAGGGAGGTGAGGGCGGCAGTGTGGTGGCCTCCACGGTACGCCGCTCCTGCGCGCTCATCCTCTGCAACAGGTGTTTATGGCTGGCTTGCATCTCATGGAAGGCTTGTGTTATGGGCGCCAACCGCTGGGACAGAGCGGTGATCGCCTCGGCAGCCCCTGCGTCGCGAATGCGTACCCACAATCCTGGTACCAGGGGTCCTGCCAGGAAGGGGAACCCGTGCCCCCCGCCGCACATGGCCACCCCGAGGACAGGTAAGCCCCCTAGTACCCTGACACATGTCTAGTGACATGTGTCAGAAATCCAGGAAGTAATAGGAGAGCTAGTAATCTGCCCTTAGAAAACATGGCCAATGTCAGAAGACCAGGGAAGAAAAGAGAAATACGGTATGCAAAGAATAAAAAGCCGGCAATTATCTAGCCGTATGTGTTTGTAGATTGTCATTACTAAACATTTCTAAAGATGTGTTTGTTGTTTTTTAAAGATATGAGTAAAAGTCCGCTTTAAAGTTGAACTTGAGCTCAACTGCATTGTCATAGAGTTCAGAGGATCCACTTTATTACCTGGGACGATTGTCGGGTAATAGGCAACACAGATGCTAGAGCGGAGTCCTTAGGAAAAACAGTAGATGGCGTGCTGGGCTGCATGCTGATTGTCAGAACAGGTACAGACATAACAGATGTTAAACAGAGAGCGGGTAAGACAGATCCAGTCCTCACTGCATACGAGTCACACTGACATTAAGTGCTCAACCAGCCCTAATTTATGACACAAAGTACCGCTCTTCCTGATTTCATTACATATTGTTGCTCAAGCCCCGAAGAAGAGGGAGTCCTTTCCCCCCGAAACATATTGGTTATATCTTACTTTTCCATT
The DNA here is from genome assembly GCF_000935625.1 of Nanorana parkeri. Taxonomy (NCBI): domain Eukaryota; kingdom Metazoa; phylum Chordata; class Amphibia; order Anura; family Dicroglossidae; genus Nanorana; species Nanorana parkeri. The sequence continues at coordinate 1,266,261 of NW_017306320.1, read as the reverse complement.
CAAATAAACAACCTAAATGACCCTTCAAGCAAGATGACCATTTTTTAAGAGGTGCTCCCAACCACACATCCAGGGTTTGAGCTTCTGATAAGTCATCCCCCCTTCATGACCAGAGAGGCAGCAGCCTTGGACAATAACCAGGTCCATACACAACAGACATACTGCTATCACACGTTTACCTCCTTTAAGGTGTGCATACCCCATTTTTTCAGATTTACATCAAAACTAATTCCTACTTGTACCCGTTCAGCACTACCATTCTATAATATAATTCATATCAAACAGCTCAAAAATAAGGAAAAACTATGGGAGAAAATGGAGATGCTTAGCATCTGCCAGGACACTACTACTTAAAGTGGAACTCCAAGCACATAATAAAATAGGAGATAGTCTAACTAATGCAAGTACTCAATATGCACTTATTACTGTTTTAAAAATATAACTCTATTACCTGTGCTTATTTCCTAAATATTGTCTTCCATATTTGTTTTGTGCATTGGTTACTTTATATTTAGAGTGCCTATACCTTAGTGGGCCACACTGTCCTCCCCCACAGATCTAACAAGGTGTTTACTTACCTATCTTTATTGTGCCATAGTCACTATCTATTCCATTCTAATTTCTGTACACTGCCCTTTGGCAGAGCATTGGGGCCCACTAAGATTAAGTGTATTTTAAATTCACCTACCTTTAAAAAGATGCAGCAGTGGAGGAAAGTACAGATTGTACCTGCTTTGTTACCACATCTTGACCATGTGATGTCTTTCAAGCTACAATTCTCAACAATGCATTGTGTCAACACCATGTTGAAGGACATACAAGGGGTAGTAAAAGGGTGTTCATGCAAGAAGGGGAATGACCAAAGGACATGCTCCCTTTTCTTAATTAACTTTATATTAACCTTTATCTTAAAAATCTTAGCTGGCAGTGATACATAGTCACCTGCCTGGAGCACCTGCAAAAATAGAAGCATTTTTCTGAACAAATGTAGCATGATTTATCAGCATGTAGGCTGTTTATGAAAAACAAACTATAGAGGAAAAAAAGAAAAGCAGCTATATTGCCATTTCAGAATGCAAGCACTTTTTTTTCTATCAAAAAGCATTTTGTGGGTTCATACGTATATCTGTAGGGTGTGTATATAGTTAGCACGGTTGTACAAAGATGCCATGGTAACCATCTTGCTATAATTCCTTTTGTTGTTATGAATGTTGTGAAATCTGGTTCAGGGTTGCAAATGTTTATGGGGTCTTTATGATGGTTGCTTTGAAGCAGAAAATTAAGAAAATGCTGCACTTTCCACAGGTACCTCTTATTATAAAGGAGTCCTCTGCCAGGTTATTCACACCTCCAAATGCTGGTGGTGTCCAGAACAACTTTCTGTGTATTAAAAGCAGACAGACATACATCAGAGCACAGCTGAGTTTGGTCCAACACGTTCTATGACTTTTTTGGCTGGGGTTGTTTTAAAAAGAAACAGATTACAGACTTCAAACAGTATTGTAAAAACAATATTTTATTTTCAGCCCTCCATCCTGCCACAAATATATATATACCAGAAACATGCACATATAAAATAATATGGCTTTGCTGGAATGTGTCCAAAACGTTCCACACTTTCCACTACTTTAATAATGCATCTCAAATCTGTGATTCCCCAGAGAAAAATATATGTCAGCTATTTGCATTTTGTCCTACTGTAATAGTTTCAAACAAAATTGATGTTCGATCATCTTTCAGCTTAGCACTGTTGTCTTTAAACACCACCCAGTTTTATTCATGGGCTATCATAAAATTTGTTTAAAAAAAAAAAAAGGCTATCATAAAATTTGATGCCATTTTTACAACCATTCTATAGTTACACAACAAGGGCACTAAGCAGCTCTAGCTATTTACTTTACTAAGGGTATGCATTCATTTGTAATTAGTGAGGTGTTAAATGAAAAATAATTTGCTACTATGAAAATCTCTGTTGTTACTCAGTAAAGGTGTAACAACTCTGCAAACCTTAAAAACAATTGCAAATCATTTATCGTGGAGTTAAATCTAACATTTAGTAAGAGTGAGTATAGGAGCACATGCCAAGAAAGAATCTGCCGTATTTACTAACAAATAAAATATAAATTGCATGGGTACCAATTGGAAAAGCGCAAGGATGCCGGGGCAAAATGTTATGTGAACCCTACTATCGCTTTAATAAAAGTGGTATCCCCAAATACATTACCATTGTGCACCTTGACTATACAAGCAAAGGGTAGCTCAAGTGCTACATAAATCCTATAGTAATAATATCTGGGCTGGCAGGCAGTTAAAATCCTGTTGCAATATACCAATTGATTGACCTGTGATTGTGAAGGGAAAAGGAAACTGTATAGATACTTAGTTCTCTGCAGGTTTTCTGAACTTGTGGAGCATGATGTCAACTCTATACACCTAGTTCCTATAGTTTGCTGGCCCACGCATGGACTGTCTCCTTGCCCACTCAGTTGCCATTTTCTTCAACATAGTGCACATAGTGCCCATCTACTCTGATTCTGTTTCAGAACTGAAAGCGGAATCCTCACTAGGCTGCAGTCCAGGAGGGAAGACCATTATGGAAGCTTGGACTACAGTAAATATTTATCACCTTCCCTCAGCCCATACCACTGGATCGAAACCCTCAGTTATTGGCTGAGATAAAAAAATATTTGTAACTCATAGATTGTTATTGCACTAACTGCTGGCAAAACTAATCAATGTCCTGAGCTTAAGAGGAACCCACACAGCACAAAAAGCCTAGCTGCAAAACACTAAGGGGGTTATTCACAAAGGAGCCGAAGGATATAACCATAGCTTTAGCTAATGCTTCGGCTCACTTTGGCCCATGGAGCCCTTTGGTTCAGCCGAACCATAGGCTGCTGTACGGGCTATTAACAATAGCCGTACAGCAGCCGAACTGCGGCGACATTCGACTATTCACTCACTGCCGCCTGGCCCCAATGAGAATAGAGGTGAACGGCAGTGAGTGAACTGCTGTGCGTTCAGCTTAGCCGATCCAGATGTTGGATTGGCTGAGCTGAACATGCTCAGCAGAACCAAAGGGAGCTCATGCCAGCCGATGTATCTCTGGAATCAGCCGTACTCCGCTGAAGCGAATAACTGAACAGTGTTAGGCTCACTTCAGTTGGCTTGCTTATTCACTCGGCTGGCTTCAACATCCGAGTGAATAACCCCCTAAATTTATTCAGGGGCAGTCCAGCTTAAGGCAGGGTACCTACACGGGTTTTGGCCATGCCTGGCAAATGTCCTCCCATTTCCTATCCTTTGCAGACAGCCATGGCACCTTGTAATCAAAACTTTTCTGCTGTAGTTTACTCTTTAAGTAGCAGCATACTGTAATAAAGCAATGGATCTCCCTGTGTTTCCTCTGTGATGTACCTCAATAAGAAATACACAGCACACCAGTACACCTTAAGATGTAAGATACCTCAATCCCAGGGTCGGCTGCTGTGGGTTACCGCAACTCAATAATCTTCTTGTCTAGGGATATTTTCATTCGCTTCACCCTTTAGCACTTACCGCCCTCTATGGTGACTGACAAAAGTGATGTCCAGACTGTAGAAATTATGCTAAGAATTTTTATTGATGAACTCCAGGGAGAAAGGTTGAGGGTTAGGATCATCCAGGCTGATGTAGATGCCTTTAAGTGACAGGGTGTAGTAGCTGTCTCCTTTCACAGCATTAAGAACACCTGGCTCAGCAGCACTTGAGGTAGAAGTCACCAGTCATGCTCATCCTTGTCATCTGTAGTAATCACTGGGCCTCCAAACCCAGGCCTTAGTATAAACACATGACTAGTGCCCAGGCTTCAGGCCTAGCCACCTCAGACAGTCCACAGCAGCCTCCAGACAGGCAGGGCCCGGGGGAGGAAGAGAGAGCTCACATGGTCCACCCCAAGTATTTCACTTCTCCCCCAGCATGCACCACTGGCCATTAACCTCACAGTGATTGGAAAGGGATACCTTCACAAAGCAATCTCTCATTGGTTGCTCTGTTCTGTGGCCAGGGTACACCGCAGACAGATGCAAACGACGACAGATTGATTAGGGGAAACCAAATGAACAGAGACTACACATCATCATCAGACTGCATACAATCTGACAACAACTACAGCGTGCTTCACTCCTGATAACAGATACTGTAAGTCATCGAGACTGGAGTTGTGAATTTCAGCAACTGAGTTTGCCAGCCATTTACAGTCTTTTAAGTTAGCAGATATGCATCGTGAACCCAATACTGGTTAACACACAGATAACAACAGTGAAAACTGGGTGAATGCTCTTACTCATTCTTAGCTTATTTCCTATGGGGTCTGTTTATAAAGCAGTTTATTTCACTTTGCCAAGTTTCTCTGACTTTTTTCAATTCTTGTTCCAGACAGGCTTTTACCAGGCACAGGAGGTCCACTTTCATAATGAATAGAAAGAAGGAAACGTCTTTTACCAAATAATATAAAGCTATAGCTCTCTAGACAGCAATCAGGATAGTATTATTGTGCTTATGTGGCAACTTACTGAACAGCAGGGAGGGGAACCGGCCTCCTGCATCCAATCTTTTATATATCTACAAGCACATAGACAAGTATAGAGAGACAGGGCTAAAATAATAAACTCTAATGACCATTTCACAACTTTTACTAGTCTTTTTTTCTATGAATTTAGAAAAGTGTGCAAAAGCAAACTAGAGAAAAGCTCTTTCTCCAGGTGCCCTTCATTAAAAAATTATGGATTAGTCGTGGTTTTGGAAAATAAGAAAACAAGCAGAAAGTCTCTGTTAATAATGTTAATAAATTAAAGAAATTATTTTTGCAATGATGAAAATACAGAGATCGAAAACAAATATAAAAAGTGAAGATAGCGCTTATGAATTGCAGACCAGGTCCTGTATTGGTAAATATAGCACACTAGCATAGCATACAGTCATCAACAGCCAAGCCACATCAGATTTTTGGCAGAGGGCTACAAGCTATGCTGATATCTCGTGTTTATAATAAAGGACCTGGCTGAGAGTTTATCTGAGAGCGATCTATATTCTGTTTTATTTTTATGATAATCCTGGCATGATTTTAATCTGCTACCACTGACTTGAAGATGACACCTATGTAAGTGATAGAAAAGGAAAGACAATTAAATCGTGTCAAAGTTTTGATTCCAAGCTTTTAAAAATAGAATTCTAAGTAACTTCAGAACACAGATTCTAAGTCATTACCATACACCGACCCTCACAAATCCAAATGTCGGCACTGGGATCACAAATGCTTTTTACATTCTTGAGTCTGATGAGTAGTAAGTCATAGCATGCAACCGGATGGGCCCTCAATACATTTCCAAAAGTTGATTGATTGCTATGGTTAATTACTACTCATTGGACTTTGCATTAGGTATTTAGAATGTCTTGGAAGATATAACAGTAGTATCCAAATATTTAGTTACTGTATGTAGCTGCAGAAATGTCTGTTTGTCCATTGATCTGTTGAAGGAGTATGTCCACTTTCTAATTTGCCACAATTAGAAAACTACTGTATACCACTGATTTAAAATTAACATATAGACAAGTTGGTTATCAAGTATTTATATATTATACAATCTTAACAAGCAGAAAATGATCTTTAAAACATGACCTCAATTACCTCTATAGCTGCAGGCACCGTAGAGCAGCAGGAGCAGCTCACCCTGGCTCCAGCAACTACTCCGCAGCTCTCCAGCCTTCTAATATGCAAAGCAACCCTAGAGCAGGATCTCTGGTAGAGAGGGGTAGAGTGAGCTAAGATGCTGAGAGAATGACTTGACGGACAGTGTGTCTGTGAATTTTAAGGATGAATTGCTTCACAGTGCCTGCAGCTATAGAGGTCAGTAAGTTTTAAAGCTCATTTACTACTTGTTAAGACTATGGGCATTTTGATTGTCCATAGCCTGGATAAAGGTTTTACTTTAAGCATTTTTCAAAGTTAGTGTACATCTGTAAAACCTCAACAAACCTCCTGGTATTCCTGATCGCCCAAGTGTTTCTTTGATACATTACAACTGGCAACTGTTGGGTAAGACTTTTCCATATTGACCTTGCCGAATTGTAAATAATTGTTATGGATGCTGCTAGAAAAGATGGTCATGGAAATCTGTGAACGAATATGGATATAATTTGCTGGGCTATGATTGGCATGGATACACATACTTGCACGGTTTTATTTAAAAGGAGGGGATTTAAACACTCTGATGTTACATACTATTGTAATTAGTAAATTATTGATGTGCGATTCGTGTATGGATAAAGTTGTTCCTGATTAGAGCCATTTCTTATGTAGATCTGAGCTTTCTCACGTACAAACTGTTGTTTCATGGATACCTCACTTAATCCTGGATAATTAGGACCTGCTTCGAGTATTATACATCCTATAAACCCTGACAGCATTTATGTTTGAACTGGACCAAACAATTTAATATTATTTTGGTGCCAACAATTGTATTTGGATATATATTTGTTGTACTATATACAGCATGTTACAGAACCTACATTTCGCAGTCTCTGTGATAATGTCATTGAGCTGTGCCGCTTATTGCCGTTCAGTGATTTATTATGACAATTTTGCTCTTTCTTTATAAAGATTTACCTTTTGCAGTTACTCACTTGTGTTGATGTGATAAGGTACATACATTATACATTTTTAATTTGAGACATAGTGCCAGCCAAAGGACGCTGAGACTGCAAGTTGCAATTTTTTTTTATCATTGTGTATTTACACTTATGCCTATATTTATTGTACTACTAGAGCCTAATGGGATTTTAACATACTTTTGGGTAATCTATAGATGTAAAATTAATGATTCTTTTCGAGCGGGCACACAGTTTTACCAGATTTTTACCACAGTTTTACCAGATTTAGAATGATTGCATGCCATTAAAATATACTCCCTTTGATTTTATTGCATATTTAGAACTAGTATTACAATTCTTCACCATTAGATAAAGGGAACCTGTCACCAACTTAAAGAGCTCTGGACATAAATAATCTTAACCCTTGCAGTGGGGCTACCCTCTCACTGCAAGGGTTAAGTGCTCGTTTCATCCAGGGATAAAAATAGCAAAGATATACTCACCTGAATGTGAGAGACGGCTGGCTACTAGACCGGTTCCTGCAACTCTCTCCCCCTGTTGAAATAATGTCCCTCTGGGTCCTCATGTCCAATACACTGTATAGCACTCCCAGGACCTTTGACTGCCAGAGCAGGAAGGGGGGGTGGGAGCAGCTGCACGGACCAGTCTGGCAGCCATCTGGCTATGAGGTTCAGGTAAGTATATCTTTGTTATTTTCCTCCCTAGACAAAAATGAGCACTTAGCTCTTGCGGTGTGGGGGAGGGGTATCCAGGCCATTTTTCAGTATTCAGCGCTGCGGTACTTTGACTGACGTTTATTCAGTCATGCAATGCTGTACTGAAATAAATTGTATACCATTTTTGGGGACAGATGCTGTTGGTGGTATTTAATCACCACTGGGTTTTTTTTTTTTTTTACTATTCAATAAAAAAAGTTCAGAACATTTTGAAAAAAAACCCCCCTGTTTTCCCTACAATTTGTTATAAAACATTTATTAGTAACCAATTGTTTGATAACATCTAAAAGACGGGGTCACATTGGGTAAATAGACACTAAGGGGTCTATTCACGAAGCAGCCGAAGGATCTAGCCATAGCTTTGGCTGATCCTTCGGCTAGCTTCGGCCCCAGGACCCCTTCGGTTTAGTAGAACCGAAGGGCTGCTGTACGGGCTATTCACTATAGCCCTACAGCTCCCACAGTCGGCCGAGCAGCTCAGTCGAGCCGAAGGCATATGCTTTGGCTCGACTGAGCCGAGGTGAAAGCCAAAGCTGGCCGAGCGGCCAGCCGACAGCCTGCTTCTGACAGCTGGGCGGAGCCAGCCGTGATGTTAAGGCTGGCTCCGGCCACTTGCAGAGAGATCAGCGCCCCTGGTTACCAGCTAACCAGGGAAACTGATCTCCAGACAGCCTAATTCTCCCGGATGCTCTGGGAGTCTCCCGCTCCCGGCCGCCCAGGAGAGAAACACTGCTGTGTCTTTTGTATTCTGACACGGAGCCGTTGGCTGCCGTCAGAATAATAAAATAAAAAATGTCACCATAGGAATGCCTTGCTAGATTCCTATTGGCTATTTCAATTTGCAGTAGCCAATAGCAAACTAGCTATTGCACCCGCCCACTGCTGATGTCAATCAGCAGAGGGGGCCTGCAGTTCTCCATCAGGTCCTCTCTAGTGATTGACAGCAGCAGAGGGCGGGTGCGATAGCTAGTTTGCTGTTGGCTATTGCAAATTGAAATAGCCAATAGGAATCTAGCAATGCATTCCTATGGCGAAAATGTTTTATTTATTATGCTGAGCATGTTCGGCCGACCCGAAGCCACCCGATGTACAGCTGATTTCAGCCGATATTCTGCTAAAATCAGCCGTACCAGCCTGAAGTGAATAGCCGAACAGTGTTCTGCTCACTTCGCTTCAGGCAGGTCGTTCACTGGGCTGCCCACGGCAGCTTAGTGAATAGACCCCTAAACATGTCAAGCTTTAAAATTGTATGCGCCCACAAAATTGCTACCATACCTAAATTGGCCATAGGCGATGCTTTAAATGCTTTTACTGCTCACCAGGTTAGTGTAAACAGTGATTGATGACCCTACAATTATTGATCTCTTTCGGACATTCACGGCGATATGTAACATGTGTGACGTTATCGTTGTTTTCGCACGTAGGGGCACCCAACGCATATGTAGGTTTATTTGTGCGTGCTGTTTACCTTCCCGGCGGGATGCTGCTTGCGCACGCCCGCTAGGGGGCACATGCGTGCAGAAAACAAATCACGTATATGTACGTCCACCCGCCGGGAAGCATCCGCCATCGCCAGTGTTTTGACAATTGACGGACAGCAAGTGATTAAGAAATTGAAGGTAAAAGCACAGAAAAATAAATTCACTAGAACATCCCCTATCTCCTTGCACGTCATAGCCCTCTCTTCTGGGAGTGTCCTAGTACTCTCTGTTCTGACACAGCTCCTCCACCCCTCTCTTTACCTTCCCTACATAACCTTTTAGGTGGCTGCTAGGGGGTGAGCAAAGGGGGAAAATATTGAGTGTCACTTAATTGACAGTTCTGACTCTGTTGGGGCTGCTGACACCACGCTCAAGGTGACAGCGCCCTGCAGCAGTCTCAGGGCTTTTAGATATCTACACATGGGAGACTACTACAAGTAAATAACCTGTCTTAGATACCTTTAATGCATCTATAATCCTATGGGAAAATCTTTGTTGAATGGTCTGGCGACAGGGTCTCTTTATTGTTGTCAATTTTCTTTTTATTTCACTTTTTTTAACTTGCAAAATCCACTGTGAAAAGTATGTGAAAGATTTACTGAATCCTGTTTATAAAGGAAAGGACATAGTTTAGCACCTAAATTTGCCCTGCTATTCCTTCCTTGACTGAACTTGTCATAATATGTTATTTTATATGGAAGAAACATAAGGAACACTCTGTGCAGGTGACATAATTGACTTTTCTTCCAGTATTGCCTTTTTCACCTTTTCCATATTTCACCCCATTTTCACACATCTTTTACACCATTTAACCACCATGTCGCACTTCACATTCAGTGGTTGTCACATAACTGATCTAAGTAGCTCATGTACATTAACTTAGACTGTTGAGTTCTGTGTTTTCACCATGTGGCTAATTTTAGTTTTTGTAGTGCAATGCAATAAAAATATAATTACATTTTGTTTGGTAAAAAAAGAAAAGTGTTGTCCTTACTTTGTCCATATCCTTCCTACATATACTGTGAACATTCTGTAGACCTTTGTATGTATTTACTTTAGATGTGTATCCCCTCCGGTGGCAGCTGAATTTCACAGTTTTACTATGGTGACTATGGCAGACAGTGTCAGTGCACTGTGCATTTGTATGACTGCTTGCAGTCCAGCTTAGGAACGTGCAGAAAAGGGTGACAATGCAAAGGTCGAACTGAGTAAGTGTCATCCCCCTAGGAAAGAAAGTGGCTTTTGGATAGGGTGAGAAAATGTTAAAGCTCCTGTCAGGTTTTATTTATATCTATGTCCCCAGGAGTTCAAAAGATGTCACCAGCACACCATTGGTTAAGCGAAATTAACAAAAGTCCATTTAATGACAAAACAATGCTATTCAAATACAAGCGCTTTCAGGGCCGCACAGGGTCCCCTTCATCAGACTCAGGTGTCATTGTGAGCCTGATGAAGGGGACCCTGTGCGGCCCCGAAAACGCTTGTATTTGGATGGCATTGTTTTATCATTAAATGCACTTTTGTTAATTTCACTTAACCAATGGTGTGCTGGTGACATCTTTTGAAATCATTGTATATTTCACGGTGCCGCCCGTGGTCACTGTGAGTACCCACCTGGACTCCACAGGTTAGCATCATGATCCGGTAAGGAGTGCAGCAAGATACATCTGTGTATGTCCCTAGGAGGTACCGGAACAGGGGCAGAGGGTAAATCTTCCACTGGGGACACATGTGCTTGTGAAAACTGTCTAAGAGGAGAATTCCATTCACCTTCTTCTCGTATCTCTGGTACAGCAAATGAAGCTGAATCTCCCTTATGGATCACAGATATCAAAAAGAACACAAATAAAAACCAAGAACCCTTAACCATTCCCTTATCTGTCCAAAACTAAGACAAATGTTTGACTTTGCATAGACTTTAACTGAAAGCAGGACATTTAAAGGAGTTGTAGAGTCCCAGAATATACTATCCTGTAACAGGATTTCTGATATAACATCAGCATTGTAATAGGAAAAACAATGCAATCACAGCTTACTTGAAAAAAATCCCTTTTATATAGTGAGTGCTGCCTTCTGTCTGCCCTTCACTTTCGACAGCTTTCTGCATTCCAAGCATGATTTGTGTCTCTTTCCCTGCTGCTTGATGTGATGCAATCTTGATTTCTTAAGACTATATCCCATCATGCATTGCTTCCAGCAAGTAATGATAATGTTACATTGTTCAGCCGTTGATTTGTAGTTCAGATGGCAGGCTCTATGATTGTTGTGTGACACAAGAAAGTGTGGAATTGTGTCACTGCATTGAGGAAGTAAATCCTATGAACATCTTCAATAAGTAAGTTTAGAAACTTCTAGTTCAATATGGATATTAGGAGTGGGATAGAACTCAGTGGAAATTCAATATAGAAATACACATTTATTAGTTTATTAAGGCTTTAAAGGAGAACTATGGGGTTAAGGCTTTTCCCCATAGTTCTCCTTAGGGTAATGGGAGGACACAAACTAGCGTCCTCCCGTCACCCTAGGCCCAGTATACTGAGACGCCGCAGCTGAAGCGGATCCCGACAATTATGTCTGGATCCGCCCAGCTGCATGACTGACAGCTGGCTCTGCCTATCTAGAGGCAGAGCCAGCTGTACCCGCCCCCTCCCCCGTCCATTCCGCCAGTCAGCGCTGGCGGATCGGGGAGGGGGGAATCCAGCCGTGACAGGACCAGTATGTGTTCGCTCACCTCCCGATCTACTAAGCCGACCTGTGACAGTCTCATTGTCACAGGTCGGCTAGAACTATGAGGTGAGTGAAAAGCACTCACCTCATAGTTCTCCTTTAAAAAGGAATTCACTTTTTCACAATATATGAACATCTGCAACAACATATCTGGTTTAAGTGCTTTGGTTTAGATATACTTTAGGTTTGCCTGTGTCCTCATTCTGCCACTTTCTATCTTGTATCTCTTCAAACTCTGATAACTGAGGGCAGCCTTACTTTACAAAGAAATGAATAGTCTTTCCAGGATTTTTACCCAATACCTTAGCTGAGTAGAGAAAAGTGTGATATGAATGCTGGTTTTATCCTCTGCAATTTCTCTCTTGCAAGTACAAAAGAACACAAAACACTCGATTTAGGAGCTCGGCTGCTCTCCAGTTTCATCAAAACGTCCCATAGGTCCAGTAAATACAGACATGTTGATTTGTCTTTTCTTTCTTTTAACTAGTGCTTTCCCCAGAGGTATTACAGCCGTTGCCCTGCTTTTGTTTTAGTTTTTCTTTCTGACTATACATTCAATCACAAGGAAAAAATAATATTAAGGTGAAGTGGATCATTGGATCACATCCACTACACTCCTAAAAGAAGGAACAAAGTTCTAATATTTCATTTAGAAATATTAAGTTCTTTCACAAGTATTTTAAAGGCTTGCATATATATATTCCCTTTGGGTTTGGGCTCACCGTATATATTCTGTATATATATGGTGGGCTCAAACCCTGTATGAAGCACATAAATGGAAACTGTGCTGAGGCTGTATAAAGGGTTCAAAGGATTGAACCTTATGTGCAGTAAGTTCACTTTGTTCCTGAACAATGTGCTCTATAGCCAATCATGTGATGAGGAAAGTTAAAAACTCCATCCAGGAACCTTTGGAAAACAAGTGCCATGGGTCTCTGGGAAATTAAGTGTTGAGAAATATCCACAAAGAGACTCATACCAAAATAAATACTAGACATGTGTACTGCCAAAAAATTTGTTTAGTTTCATTTCGTTTTAAATTCGGATTTGTGTTATTTCGTTTTTCGGCATTCAGGTGTGAAAGTCAATTCGGATTCGGAATCGGACGAAATTCGGTAGCGGTAGTTCGTTCGAACGTTCGTTTCGTGTTTGTTTCTTATTCGTTTCGTTCATTCGTTCGTTCGTTTGCAGCAAAGTGACATTTGAGGGGGAAAAATGTTTTTCTCCTTCTCTAATGTCACTTTGATCCAACGAACGAAACGAATAAGAAACGAACGTTCGAACGAACTACCGCTACCGAATTTCAGAAACGGAAATTCGGATTTGTTTGCATTCGTTATATCTGTAATTCGGAATTCGGAACGAAACGAATCGCACATGTCTAATAAATACCTAACAAGAGAACCAACCAATGACCGCTGCTATAAGTGCAGGTTATCCGAATCCTCCTGATAGAAAAAAAACGCTTGCTGATTAAATGGATGTTGAGGGCTTCTTACCCCTTCTTTTAATTAACTCCACACATATAGACAACAAATATAGAGTATGTAGGAAAGTGGTGTTGACTTTGCGAAGTCCCATCATGTATTATAGGAGCTGTAGTTATGCATAGGTTTCTCTCTTTCTCCCTCTCTACAGTGCCATGTGTTGGGCGGAAGGTGAGAAAATGCACCTAATTAACAATTTTACCCTTTAATAGACCTCGGATATCAGCAGCTCAGTATGTAAACTTTCATGTAGCACCTTGTGCTCTTACATGTAAGAGCTCCAGCCGCACTTTTGAAAGGATGTAAATTATGTAACTTCTTACTCTAAACGGAGGCTCCATAATGCTTGCATGTGACCAGGTCATCAAGAGCTCAGATCTGGTGACCGAGCCTAATTATTATTATACCACAATATATCAAATAAATGCTTTTTATGACCCTCTGAGCCTGGATTTTTGGGTTAATGGCAGCTCACCGAGAGCTAGAACCTGCTCTGGGTCTGGTAACCTACCTGGGAAGAAGGTATAGCCATTTACAGAGGATAGAAAATAGTATCAGGTGGCTAGACCATTCAGGTCGAGAAGTGTATTATCTACCCTGCAAAGTGTCATCTGAGGCTGCCACTTCCTAGGTGCAAAGAGTATAAACAGTTACCAAATTTATCAACTGTGGGCAAGGATCCGACAAAATTGGAACAGAAAAAGGATTAAGTAGGATTAATAGTAATTCTAATCCTTATTTTGCAACTTGAAAGAGCAATAGGCAAAGTCCCCTAACCTAAAGAAATCAATCAGCAGTCATCTTCCATCCTTCTAGCTGCTCTAAACTGATAAAAGTCATAAATTTGCATTTTAAAAAACCCACTTAATTAGTTGTTTTGGGTTTCCTATCTTCCAACCATTATGAGCGTGTCTAAACATTGTTTTTACATTACACAAACAAAAAAAAGTTATAAGACTTCCAAAATGGTGCCAATTTAGCTTCCGGTTCAAATGGAGGAAGGTGATGCTGTATTCATGCATTTTTTGACATGTAAATGTATGCCTAAGATTCCAAAGGATGCCTGTTTAACATTCCATACAATAACCGCACTCCATGGACCTATTATCCAGGATGGCCAAGTGGTGAGGAGAGAGAGAGCTGCCGGCTGTCAGATCCTGGCCGAGCGGCTCTCTCTCTCCTCAACGCTCGGCCATCCTGATGGAACAGAAGCTGCAGAAAAAGAGATAGAGAACTCTGTGTCCTCAATTTCGTTTTCTATATCAAAAGGGTCAGAGGTCTATTTAGACCCCTGATAGTTCCCCAAAGCCCCTCCAAAAGTAAAAGAAAATAAATTATAATAAAAAAAACAAAACACCCCCTCCCCCACACATATTAGACACATGCATGGAGTAAAAATTGGTTTCGGACAAAATTAATGGTAACTAAAAATGTTGTCATTAGTTCCGTGAAAGAAAACAAATTTTTATGCTATTTTGTATTTGGCCATCATCCTGGAGGCGGGACGCATCACACGTCTGTTGGGGGTGGGGCACACTTTTCTGTTTTTGCCTCGGGTGCAAAAGGAGCTAGCTACGGCTCTGGTTTCAGCACTGGAAAGGAGTAAAGGAAGGAGACACAGGCCAGAGAGGTGAGTATAATGTCTTCTTTTGCAGTGATTTTTTTTCCGATTTATTAAGCAACTGATAGAGTCGCTGCAACATTTATTGTCCTTCGGGGGCACCATCTGAGACTAAATTGTCGTTTGGACTTACAGGAGAAGTGGAACTAGCTAATGGATTTCTGATGGATTTCTTTTTTTTTTTTTTAAATAAAAATTACACTTTTATTAAGAAAACATTTTTTGGGAGAAATATGGAGGCTGTTATGCTGCACCCTTCTGTACTTTATGAGACTCTGACCAGAAAAATGCAGGTGAGGAGAGCCAGGAAAGCAATAAATAAGTTAAGTCTAGTTGACTTTAGTCACTAAAAGCATTAAAACAAGACTGTCAGCATGACAGCCAGGCAACTAGCTTTTTTAGCATGAAAAGCCCGCAATGGCATCCTCCATGATTCTTTCAGGACAAGTCTCCGTATAGCTATGCTGGACAAAATGTCCCCCGAAACTTATTGTCCCCAAGAATGGACAGCTGTACTATCTGCAACTACTTTCATGCAGAATGAGCGGACTCTCAAAGGTCACGTTTAACACATTTAAATGTCAACTTAGCACCTTGGTTTTCCCAGTTTTGTGCATATATTCCTTTGATGAATAAAAGCAGCATATGAAAGAGATCTTTTTTTTGGCTTGGCACAGATGTGGTTAGGGATGGGGTAGGGCAGATTTGCATGCCCAGCACTTGTGAATGCTCTAAACCAGCGTATTGAATTTTCGATCAATAACGACCCACAAGTTGTTTTCTGTTAATTCAACCACCTAAATACAAAGGGAAAGGAACATCTATTGAAAACAGACCCAAAGCAAGCCCCCTGTGGGTACACTAAATGCACAATGAAGGTAAAACAGCACAATGAGGGAAGGCTCTCAGAATAGCAGAGGAATTTAAAAAGTAATCACTATTTTAACTGTGCTGTAGTTGGAGTCTGATTTAGAGTCATGCTCTTCTTAAAACTCAATCTTTCAAAAACTGAGCTCATCATACAGTATATCCTCATGATATTCACAGTGTGTTCTCGTTCTCATAGACTTCAATGGGAGAGCATGAAAAACACATATACGTGTGTTTTTGTGTTTAAAGTCTGCTCAAAGCAAGACAGCGTTTAATAATGTCACAGCAGATATTGTTTGTCACAGGTCAAAAGAAAAACGCACAAAGCAGCAAAAGTGCAGATAACTGCACATAAGTGCACTACAAAAGTGACATTCATGCAGAAGCTCCGCACACATCTGCAATGCGGGGGAGCGTGTGATGCCGCATGTTGCAATGTTAGGCACGTTGTGGTGCCATTATTTTGAAATGGTACCACAATGCACCTAGCCATTGCATGGGTACTGTATTGCACCACAAATACAAAAATTTCCCAGCACACTTACCAGCTAGCCTGCACGAAAAAACAAATGTCACTGTCTGACCATTAGGTTGAGACACCATAGCCCAGTTTTCTTAAGGCTAAAGCAGTGTAAGTACCCACATCTGACTTGGCATTAGCTTCTAGCAGTCCACTCTACATCAGAGCACAGGCTAGTAGAGGGAGAATAAGCACAAGAGCTAGTCAGCTGTGCTGCACTGCTTATGTGTTAACAAGGAGAATGCTGATAGGGGAGAAATGAGCTTATCAGCATGCTGCTTCTCCTTTCACTGTCTATTCACAGACTGGGGGAGGGACACGACCTGTAAGGGTTACATTACTGCAGTAGGGAAAAAACAGGTCCCCTGCTCCAACCAGATATGGCTGTATTGTGTGGCAGAGCTGTGCAAATTTCAGAACAGGTTAAACAGAAATACAAAGGGGGTATTCACTACAGAGCCAAAGGATCTACCCGTAGCTTCAGCTGATCCTTCGGCTCACTTCAGCCTCCGGAGCCCTTTGGTTCAGTCGAACCGAAGGTCTGCTGTATGGGCTATTCACAATAGCCTGTAGAGCAGCCGAAGGCAACCGAGCGGTTAGCCTAGCTGAACGCATATGCTTCGGCTTGGCTGAGCCGTTGTCACAGCCAAAGCAGGGAGAACGGTGTGCAAAGTTGACCATTCTCTTCGCAAGTGACAACAACTGGGCGTAGCCAGCTGTGATGTCATGGCTGGCTCTGCCAAGTTGTTGTCATTCAATGACAGCCCAGCATCCACGAGGACACTGGGCTGTCATTACACAACAGCAACTGGGCAGAGCCGGACGTGACATCACGGCCTGCTCGGCCCAGTTGTTTTCATTTGTCTGGGACCTGCAAGAAGACTTTGGCAGGTGTCAGCCAAATGTAAACAGCTAGGCGGAGCTAGCGTTGATGTCACCTCTAGCTCCACCCCTTATTGTTTATATTTTGCCAGCATCTCTCAGAATCTTCATTCTGTGGCGGAAGTTAGTCACGTGTAGTCGGGTCGGCGGGCATTGGGTTTTTTTTAATTTCGACGTCCATTGACAATGCTGGACATCTTGATTGACCCCTGGATTACGTCGTTGGATCCATTTTTGGTTGACCTTGACTTGACTCTTCTCTTTTTTCCTAGGCTACAGTGTATACAGCAACCTTCCCTTTCTCTGCTTTCTAATTATGCTCCTCTGTATCATTACCAGCAGTAGAGCTTGAAAGATATGAAGCCAGTGATTGACAAATGTGGAGAGCTGTGTTAGCTGTGCAAACAAAGGGCACTAATGAGTGAAAAGCATTTCTCTCGCTATAATGATAACCCTTAGCAAACTCCTGAGTGTTTTGTTATTTTGCTTAAACACCACTTTAATGCTTTTACTGTTTCTGTATAGTACAGTCCAATATTCAATTAGAATTGACCTCCTCCATGGCATGCTTATGGCACTTCCTGACAATTATATTGCTATATATTTAAAATGAAAGTCACTACAAAGCGCAGTGGTGGAGACTTTGTCCTATATTTAAATGACATGAGTTCAGCAACAGTAAGCTCAGGTGGCTGTGTAACCAGCATGTACTCAGTAATAAGTATTTGTTTAATTGCAAGCAGCGTAAGTACCCAAATGTGACTTGGTATCAGCCTCCTGCAGTTTACTTTACATCAGAGCTCAGACTAGTAGAGGGAGAATCAGCATGTGGAGTTAGTAAGCTGTTCTGCAGTGCCCATGTGTCAACAAGCAGCAACATTTGCTCAGGTGACCAGGGCTGGATTTCTATTTCGGGCGCCTGTAGGCACGAATGGAAACCTGTTTAGCCTGTCGCCCTAAACACTTGTCTGATGCGGACAGGCATTTAGGGCAGCCTTACGCAACGCCAGGGTCCTTCTCTGCATATGTTATATTCGGTCGGTCCCACAGCAGGTAAGACTGCCGATTTAGGCTTAACACTTTTCTAAACATGCTATTGTGACTCAAAGAAGCCCCGGGACTTCCTTGCTGCAGCAAACAATACCACAGTGCTCATGTGTAAATTGCCACCATAGGATACAATGGAATCCTCATGTCATGCATTGAAGCCCTTCTGGAAAACTGCTTCAAATCGCTTAGATGTGAACCAGGGCTAAGTTGTGTAGTGCTCATCCCCGAAGGAGCCCCTGTGTTCTTCTGTCCTGCTCCTACAATGGTCCACCCCGAACTGACCAGACTAGTGGGTTTCAATAGGTTTTATTAAGCACAAAGCCCTGCAGGAGGAAATTTGGTTAGAGGAACAACAACTTAACAATTCCACAGACAACACTGTACCTTAAAGGAGAACTATGGGGTCAGTGTTTTTCCCCATAGTTCTCCTTGGGGTAACGGGAGGACGCTAGTTGGTGTCCTCCCGTTACCCTAAGCTCAGTATACCGCGAGCTGTAGCTCGCGGTATACTGAGCTTAGGGTAACGGGAGGACGCTAGTTGGTGTCCTCCCGTTACCCTAAGCTCAGTATACCGCGAGCTGTAGCTCGCGGTATACTGAGCTTAGGGTAACGGGAGGACGCTAGTTGGTGTCCTCCCGTTACCCTAAGCTCAGTATACCGCGAGCTGTAGCTCGCGGTATACTGAGCTTAGGGTAACGGGAGGACGCTAGTTGGTGTCCTCCCGTTACCCCAAGGAGAACTATGGGGAAAAACACTGACCCCATAGTTCTCCTTTAAACACAGGAGGGATGACACAATAAGGTAAGGTACACTGTTATACAGCCTTACTAAAGAAGACAAGAAGTCCCTGATTACCCTACTGGTCTGTAGTACTAAGTCCAGCAGCATTCCTAGGAACTCTTGAAGCACCTCCTAGTGGTTGGTTTTTTTTAGCCAGTTCCCACCACCGGGGACTATAGTATAGTTTTGCAGGGGTAGTGCACCAAAACTCCCACTGCACCCCTCCGATTCACTGCTACTCAGGTTCTATATTACTTCAGTCCTAGGCTTGGTTGGAAAACATTTGCTTACACTACATTTGAGTGGGCCTTTCCTTTACCAGTTGCTCTAAGCTTTGTCCACAGGGGATCCTGTAACTCCCAGATGCCAGATGGCCAGGGGTGTATCTACGGCATGGCAAACTAGGCATATGCCTAGGGCGGCACTTTCCAGGGGGGCAGCAGAAAACGCCGCCCCAAACCAATGAGGCAGACAGGGACGGACTTTGGGCATACTGGGCTGTTGCCCAGTGGGCTGAGGCTGGGAGGGCCCAGTGAGTTGCAGTCTGGCTGGCTTTGTACAGAAGGTGGAGGAGAAGCTTGGGGCTGGCCATAGCATGTGATCTGATGGTGTGATGTCCCAGAAGCAGGCTGCGGACTGCAATGTATTCTGTTGGTACTAATGGCACTTTGAGCTGCAGGTAAGAGGAGCAGCACATGTATGCAGGGAACGGGAATACGCACAGTCCTCCTGAGACCCTGCACAGGCCACCATAGACCCCACACAGGCCACCATAGACCCCACACAGGCCACCATAAACCCTGCACAACTCTCCTGAGACCCCGTACAGCCCAACTGAGACCATGCACAGCTCTCCTGAGAACCCGTGTTTGGTGTATCCAGTGACTGACAGGTTGTGCAAAATGTCCTAAACAGGATGGGGTGGGGCAAATTTAGATTAAGGGGGGTGCCCGAGTTTAGTCTTGCCTAGGGCTGCACAAAACTAAAATACACCACTGCAGATGGCACCCAGGGGAACCTCCCTGGCCACCACAACTGACAAAATGCTCCATCAATAAACCACCACTCATTCCCAACCCAAACTCGCTGCTAATCTCCCACTCCCTATGTATTAGCTGTGCCATTCTATCTCAAAGAGACATAAAACCAGTCCCATCATATAGGAGGTACGCTACAGTGCTCATGATGTTATACAGAAGTAATAGTAGTAGTGTCCAACTGCATGTCTTCTCCATTTCCCAGACTAAAGGCAAGAGGCTCACTTTTTTACCCCAAAGTGGAAAGCATGCATGTATGACTCTTCTCTCCATTTTTTTTGGCGGAGGGGGGAGGGGGCATTGTGGGGGAAAGAAACTTACAGACTGTCAAAGGTTTCTCCTTACAGTCTGTAATTGGTTGTCTGTCCCCTCTGACACAGATCGCTGCAGCCAATTACAACCTGTAAGGAGAAACCGCTGACAGTCTGTGGGCACAGTTATCTGCAGGGACGGTGCTACCATTTCTCCACCCCCCCAACAGCGCCCCCAGGCGGCCGCTTGTGCTGTCTTGCACTAGCGCCGGCACTGCATCCACCCATCAAGGCATTTTGATATTTGCATAACTGCTTCCAAGGGCCAGCCCACAGCTTGCATCATGGTCCATGGCTCTGGAGAGGATTACTGAGGCAGGGTGCTGTCTTTTCATGACGTTATGTACAGCACCCTGCCAGCCCCTCCCACCGGGCCATGATCTGCCTGCATTGCATAGAGAAGCACAGAGAACCAGTGATCTATGAGACCCAGTAATGAAAATGATTTAAGTTGTCATTAGCATGTCGATGAGGGGGAAAAGGAGGATCCGGGTAAGGCAAAATATGAGCAGATTAAACATCAGCTTTAAATGATTTGCATAAATAATAACGTCTGGTCTGTTCAGCCGAATGAAGTGATAGGTTACTGTGTGCATGAGCGCCTTCCTGTTCTGCAGAGCCTGTTTACAATATCCATTGACGGCTGCTAAGAGACAGGCGGTGGCAAGCGAACGGGCCCTTTTAACCTGAGAATTCGGTGGGACCTGACGGGCCGTGAAAGAGGCTTATAGAAACAATGTTTGTGAAGAGTTTGTCATGGTCAGTCCATTTCACAGGCATCTCCCATAATTCCTCACTCCTTGTCTGCACTCCAGTCACTTCCATGTATGCATTTAGACAAATATCACAATGCAATCCTGTTTGACCTTTGATGTCATTATTTTATAATCCCTTTATACAAGAGCACATCGGAGTACATTCAGTACTCTATAATACAGACATCTCAGAAAGGAACTTCCTCTAATGTAGAGGTAAGAAGCATATTCAAATGTATTATCCCTGCCGGGTACTATAATCACATGTCTGCTAAGTGCAGCTCAAGCTGCGTATTTTAATACCTAATTTGTGGAGTATTCCTGGCATAGTGAATTGGAGCATTAGGTCGTTTCATGCAGAGGGTCTTAATAACTTCCGCCTGAAACTATCACTAAGCGCTACTTCGAGATTGTGTTCTCTGAGGATTTGTTTTCATATGTATTTTATTATGTTTTCTGCGAGCATTAAAGGGGACATTTATACACAATGATTTTTTAAGCATTTTCATTTAAAGGGGCTGTCTACTTAAAGCGGAAATAGTATCAGCACTTACTACACAGGGTCAACTTAAAGGGTTATTAAATCCTCAGTTTATTTGCATATATCTACTGCTAGCGGGCAGTAGATATATGCAAAAAGTGTTAAAAAAAACAAACCACTTAAAAGCGGTTTAAACTTACCTGTGTCTTCCCTAGGCGCTCCCGTCCGAAAATCTGAAAATTATCGGCGGCCGCAAAGCATCTTGGGGCGGGCGCATGCGCAGTTCAGATTTTCGGCGGGGAGACGAGGAGAGACACAAGGTAAGTCTATGGGTGCGTGCACCCGCACAGACACCGTGGGACAGGAAGTGCTAGCAAGGACAGAGGAGTAAGCGCTGTATCGGAGACCCGCAGCAGCGCTGGAGGGACAGATGAAAATAATAGGAAAGAAGAGGTAGATCGGATTAAGAAACATCATTTAAGGTAAGTGCTTTAATTAACATGGGGGGAGGGAAACATATTTTTGACTTTAATGTCAATTTAAAGTGACACTAAACTCAGGCGCTAAATCTTAAAAATGCATTCAATTACCTTAACTATAAACAAAAAATGATCCTTTTTTTGTTCTTAGCACATACATTTTTATGGAATGAAACAGGCAATATACAAAACATTATCGGTTAGATATTTATTCAAATACAGGCAGTCCCCGGGTTATGAACAATATAGGGACTGTAGGTTTGTTCTTAAGTTGAATTTGTATGTAAGTGGAAACAAGTAAAAAAATTTAAGTGTAACTGCTGCCCAAACATTTTTGAATAGCATAGGGAAGGGTTTACCCCATGTAACGTTTGTTTTGCTGTGTGTGCCCCTGTTCAGAATATTTCACCTCACTTTCTGTCCCTGTGACAATTGGATAAAGCTTCAGTGGAGACACCTTTTCCCCATGATAACTCTTACAGGAGTGAATTTGTCTTTCTAGGGGTTTCTTCTCACTTCCTGTTGTCTCAAGGACAGGAAGTGAGATTAAATCTTCCTAATCAGTTTACAGACAGCAGTAAAAACCTCACAGTGACTCGGAAGTAGAGGCGGGCACACCTCGTCTGCACAGCTAACAAAAGCCAACTTCCTGTAATGTACATACCAGACCCAAAAAGGGGGGCACCCCTCGTCGGCATGAGTGCGGTTGCATTGCAACGACTGAAATGCTGGGCGGTACACTTTGGCTGCAGCCTGGGACCCCCTGCTGTACAGTAATAGCCTCCTTTTGAAAGTATGGGTCATATGTAAGTCGGATGTTCGTAACTTGGGGGCTGCCTGTATAGCAAGGAATAAAATTGTAAATAATATATAGTGAACATTCTTTGACCATCAAACTAAAACAAAACAGGGAACTTAGTAGTCAAGTCTATTGACATACGAGGTTCTTCAAAAATAGGAATGAATAAAGAGAAACATATATCAAGGAACAATTGAAGAAGCAACCTGAGTAGGTTATGATTAAAGACGTGTAGTAGGGATTTCAATGGTATTAAAGACAGAATGCACACGAATATATTGTACCAGTAGAAGAAAAAAGAAGGAAGAAGAAAAGGATAAGGAGAATATGGAAGAGAAGAAGAACCGGAAGAAAAGAAGAGACTAAGGAAAGTCAAAGTGTGTGTTAGGTAATTGTATTAGGTAAAAGTTGATTAAAATCAAATCTGTGGTTTGCTTTAATACCCACTTCATAGCAGCACATGCTTAAAGTGACACTAAACTCAGGAGTTAAATCCTAAAACTACATTCAGGTACCTTAAATATTAACACAAATGTAGCTTTTTGTGTATCACTCAGCTGTAGATCCTCAAATTATCTCTGAATTCATGATGACACTGTCCTTCCTCCTGGAGGATGGCTACTTTATTTCCCATCGTCCCTGTGTGTGTTGTAAAGTAGTCACCACTCCAAGCTCGCTCCCATGATGGACTACAATCCCAATACATATTAGTAAACTAAATGTAAGATTGTAGTCCCATCACAGGAATGATCTTGGTTCGGTGGCTACTTTACAACACGCACAGGGACTATGTGGAACAAAAGTAGCCACCCTTCAGAAGGAAGGACAGTGTCAGCACCAACTCAAAGATCATCCGCCGAGTGATACAGAAATAAGATACATTTTTGTTATTAGTTAAGGTACTTTAACGCATTTTGAAGATTTAACTCCTGAGTCTAGTGTCACTTTTTTGCAAGTAATTTTTTTTATTGCAGAGAAAAGCACAGTACAATGTGTATACAGTATCAAAGTACAATGTACAAAACAGTTGTAAAACAATACTAATAGAGTTGTAAAACCAGTCATAACAATCTCTAGCGATATAAAGCACACATAGCCATGTGCTACAGAGGCGTACATATGACGACTGTCAAGTAACTTTCAAATAACACACCAATGTCATAAGCGCAACATCAATGAGGGCAACAAGGTCGACATTTGGTGTTGGAAGGCGGCTTAACCTTTGATTCATGTGGTCAGGAGGACGGAGAGAGAGTAGTTGTTGGGTGAAAGAAAAGCAGTGTTGGGATTGGGATTCGGTTCGATCATTCAAGTGGGGGATATATGTCTGAATAAGTGGGAGTAAGTGTGAATGTGGGCAACATCACAGGACATCGAGTTCGCCTAGTGTGTTAGCGAGTTTGGCAGTAAGGAACCATTTGGAATATTGGAAGATAATCATAATATCAGGTAATTGGTCTAGGGGTAATTCAGCAATCAGGTAGGCAGACCACGTTTTGAAAAACATTTTTGTTTGTTACATGTTAAACTTAGGGGTCTATTCACAAAGCTGCCGAGGGCAGCCGAGTGAATGACCGATCAGAAGTGAAGTGAGCCGAACACTGTTCGGCTATTCACTTCAGGCTGGTACGGCTGATTTCAGCCGTATATCGGCTGAAATCAGCCGTACATCGGCTTGCTTCGTGTGGCTTCGAAACAGCCGAACATGCTGTTCGGCTGTTGGATCGGCCGAAGCTGCGGCCAGATCCTTCGGCAGCTTTGTGAATAGACCCCTTAGTGTCTAATTTATCGATGAGCATGAGTCGGTGGAGCATCGGCTTGACCTTAGAGATTGAGAGTGAGGTGGGGGATAACCAGTCAGTTAGTATAGTTTTTTTTGCACTTATGATGCAAAAGTGTTCCCATCGAGTCAATGATTGGGAAGTTGTGGGGTGTCCCGGGGTAGGACAGTGAAATAGACATATCTCAGGAGATGTTCTAGTGTCACTTTAAGGATGTCCTGCTATGGAGGGGGCATTAAAGCAAACCACAGATTTGATGAACTGTGATTAGCAAGATACCAACTGCTCCTAGCAGTCCGCTATCGTATGCGGATCTGCTCCAACCTATTTGTTGCCACTTCCTCATCCTCCCACCTGTTACATCCACTTCCATTTACATCTTCGTTGCTCTCTTGATTACTGAGTCAGTAGCAAAACTGTTGCCCTAGCAGTCCGCCAGCATATGAGGATCTACTCCAACCTATTGACTGCCACTTCCTCAAACTTACTTTCTCAGTACTAACATTATAGCGTAGTGTATTACGTCAAACCAACACACATAGGTCGGGGTACATGATGTTAAGCGGTTCACCTTGGTACTGAGTGCATTGGGGTCCGCCAAACTGAACCAAACCCTCAATCCTATTCATCAATCTCCGCAGCTGAGATCCATACTAACCCAAATCTTGCTAGACTGTGACAGCGTGTCTCACAAGTCAGTCAAAAATTTCACCAGTCAGCATGACCGGACTATAGCCTTGCAATTTATGGTAACATTTTATGGGGACAGATAGAGATTTCTTTTCGAGGTATATCACCACTGGGGGGGGGGGCATTTTTTTTTTTTT
>NW_017306320.1:1207945-1239498 GCF_000935625.1 Nanorana parkeri | reverse complement strand
TATATATATAATTTCATATGAAGGAGAAACAAAGTCTGTGGACTGGATTCCTATATATAAAATAAATAACACCAAGCACAAAATTATTCATAATAATTTCTGCAGAAAATGTTCCTGTCATGAAAACAAAGAACTAAACTAGAGAGAAATAATAAAAGAAAACGCATTCAGGGGAATTCAAAAACAGTGTAATTGAGACACGCAAGAAAAGTGTCTAAGGGTACAAGGACCCAGATAGCAAGGATAACTTGCCACAAACTTGTGATAGGGCTAAATTGTAATTCTTGTTAACTTGCTGCACACATTCCTGGCAAGTTGTAGACTTGCAGCACAAGTTCTAGTTGACACTTTTTGAATTTGTAGCAAATTTGCTTGGCAGGTCTACAGCAAGAGTCCTGCAGGTCTTAGCAAGAGCTCTGCAAGCTCGCTGGTTTGGAGACTTGCAATGCAGACTTGCTGTAATTGTGCAACAAAATTGTGAAGCTTGGGAAGTCTGCAATAGTTTAGCAAGTCATTGCTAAACTATGGGGAAACCGATTTATAAAGAAATTGCACATTGACCTTGCATCTATTCCCTTAACATCATATCAAATATTCATGTATTTTGGGGAACAGTAAGTTGTTATTAAACAATACAAGATATACAGTATAGGATTGAAGAACATATCTTAGATGGCCTGGAGATTTAGAAATATTCATTGGACTAATGGTATCTCGAAGTGTTGTTTAAAGATTGCAGTTTATGCATTGCATTTCGAGATAGCATTGGTCCAGTGAATATTTTGGTGAGTTGCCTGGGATTAGGTAATGCTGTTGTCTCTGTTTGGGTGGATCTGTACAATTATTTTTATATATATATATATATAATTGCCACTTAATCTATTCAAATCTTTTATATAACCTAATAGACACTTATAACTAGCAAAATGTTTTGGGCATGCTCTGTTTTTTAGACACCTTGGTGTGCAGCTGTTATGTCCACGGTGGTTCCAGAGTGAGAAATCTCGATCCAGCCACACACATTGATGGAGAAAGGGTTGTGATGCACACATGTTGCTCCCTGGTCACATATGTATGTATATGAACACAATATGTTGAGACATCAAATATGATGATGTTAATATACATTGTT
The DNA here is from genome assembly GCF_000935625.1 of Nanorana parkeri. Taxonomy (NCBI): domain Eukaryota; kingdom Metazoa; phylum Chordata; class Amphibia; order Anura; family Dicroglossidae; genus Nanorana; species Nanorana parkeri. The sequence continues at coordinate 1,238,366 of NW_017306320.1, read as the reverse complement.
GTATGTACAGTATCTGACTTGCATATACTTTGTATCTTCCTATAGAAATTAGTGCACAATTGGGTCTGAGGAAGCAGACCTTGTCTGCAAAACATATCACTCTACTACTTCATGCCAAGTATCACTCAGTCATCTAAGATAAATTCTTCAATCCTATATATCTTGCATGGTTTAATGACAACTGAATATTAATATTTGACATGATATGAACGAAGTAGGCGCACAGTCACTGTGCAATTATTATTGATGCACAGGACTGTAATTGTCATCATGAATGGAGATAATCATAATTTACATATTTTTAATTATGAGCACAATTTTAACATGTTATTAATAATGAATACACTATAAGGGCTTTTGTATGAGGTTGAATTAATTCAGTTTATTTTCTCGACTGATCTTACCATATGTTGGACTGAAAAGTCCTTTATAATTGAATTTCTTAGGTTCTTCTAACAGTAGCTTTAAGGATGCGGTGTCCTGTAATTAGTAACATAGTTGATAAGGTTGAATGAAGACAGAGGTCCATCCAGTTCAACCTATGTGTATATGGGTGTGTGTGATTGTGTGTTCGTATTTACTTGACCCTAACACTGCCCATATTTTTGTTTATCAAGTGAAATAAGACACTCAGTGAGAAGTTTTTTGAATTTATCAATGCTCTCAATGGAGACTACCGCCTGTGGAAGGGAAGTTGTGTCCCTGTCTTCTGAATACAGTTATCTGATTGAACAGTTCTGAATATTGTGGTCCCCATTGATGATTTTGAAGACTGCAATAAGGTCTCCTCATAATCGCCTTTTTTCTAGGCTGAATAATTTTAATTGCTGAAGGCGGTTCCCATAACTCAGACATTCTATACGTTTAATTAATTTTGTAGCTCTTCGCTGAACTCTCTCCAGCTCGATGATGTCTCACCTGAGAGTGTAACAGACTCACCTCGCCGCAAGCACTACGGCCGCCTCAGCATGTTTTCCGGGTCCAGCGGCGTCTCGTTGCTACACAATGGCCACGTCAGAGGCCGCTCGTAGCTCCGCCCCCTGCTCGTCACTCACAATAAGAATCAGCTGGGTTCGTTTGTTCAGGGTTCTAACGTTGTGATTCATTGAGCAACTAACCTGAACGAATACACATCTCTGCATGTTGGATTGCTGCTTAACACTGTACCTGGAAGACAACCTTCACCCAGACTCCTCCAGCACCACCAGACTGCTGTGCCCTAGGATATTACAAGTGTAGCTCTCACCCCCTAAGGAGCCGCTGAATAACCGGATATTTCTATCCCCCTTCACCAATGTACCGCCCAAATCTTGGATCCACAACACACCAACACACCTTTGAACAGTTTTATAGCAGATTTAATAATAGCACAATATACAAAGCAACTATGGCAATAGTATACCCAACAATCACACAAAGGGATATAAGGCAGCAGGCTAAGGCAATCTACAACTCAGTAGCTGCAGCTATATATATATTGCATGCATGAAAAACCAGCAATGTCAGATTGTTTCAGATAATACCCTTAAATTGAATATAATCAACAGTAATATCTCTACTTAACAGTATCTAGTCCACTCTAAACTACTGGCCAGTAGAACTGTCCTAGGCTAGCCAACGTTGGGGCCCTTGCTGTATAGCAGATGTACAAAGTACAGTTGTTGCAATGGCCAAAGGCCTCTCACCACTTCCAGTGTCCCTTTGGGAAAAGGAGGATGATTGTCTGTGGAAGGTGAATGTCCCTCTTTCCTCAGACCGACGTCTGTGAAAGGATGTAGTCTTCTAAGGCCTGTGGCAGGACATCTCGGATCGTCTAAGGGCCGTCTAGGGTCATCTAGGGTACCTGGCAATGATCTCAGTCAGCTCCGTCGGCTCCACTCACTCAGCTGGGCAGGCTGGATTACTCCGGTGGCCGGTTCAGCCACGCGACTAGGCCTCAGTTCGGGTGCTCAAACACAGTCTCTCCGGTTTAGCAGATGAACATCAGTCTTTCAGGATGCGGCTGTACCGATTCTGTGTGTCCCAAACTGTCAGTGGGAATCACTCAGTTCTGTTGCCTGCAGTCCTAATTCACACAGTGCCTCACACACAGGCCTGTCTCCTCCAGATGGGTGAGCTACATAATGAAAACCGGAATTTACGCACCCGCATGGCCCAGCAGGTGGCCCTGGCAAGACAGGGTCCTGAACCTAAGGTCAGCCCCCTGATGTGTTTACAGGGGATAGGAAACAATATAGAGACTTCATTAACTCCTGCAAACTCCTATTTGAACTGAAGCCCAGAACTTACCCCAACGACTCCATTAAAGTCAGAACCCTTATCTGGTACCTAAGGGGGTGAACCACGTGGTTGGGCCAACACCTACCTCGAACATGAGGATCCTATCCTTGACTCCCTACCTGACTTTCTGCAGGCCATGGACCTCCTATATGAGGACCCATGCAAACAGCTCACAGCAGAAACAGCCATTCGTTCACTCAAACAAGGGACACGGCCCGTGGAAGAATACATCACGGAGTTCAAACGCTGGGCATTAGAGTGTGAGTGGAATGAGCTCAGCCTACGAAATTTGAGAGGAACCTGCATGAGTAATTAGTGCCTTACTTTCCCCTTGTATGGTGGTGTATGATGTGTATTGACTTCACTCGCTACTACATAGAGTGTTACTGAGAACCTCCCCACTGAGCCACATCCTACAACCTACCGCAACCATATAGATCTGCAGCTGAGATCCATCACACATCCACACATAGCTGCTCGACTGTTACAGAGAGTCGGCAACCAAAACTGCACTGCATACTCAAAATGAGGCTGAGCCAGTGATTTATAAAGTGGCAGTGTTACTCTTTTATCCTTTGCTGCAATATCTCTTTTAATGCACGTCAGTATCCGGTTTGCTCTGCTGGGTGCTGCTTGTTATTGCTTACTATTGCCAAATCTGTGATCTATGAGCACCCCCAGGACTTTTTCCATGGTTGACTTCCCTCATGTAGCACCCCCCGGGTGGTAGTTTGCGTACACATTCTTAGCTCTCATGTGCATAACCTTACATTTTTGAACATTAAATCGCATTTGCCATCTTGTAGCCCAGGTTAATCATTTTGAGACAGATATCCGTTGGATTCTCAATTTCAAGGAATGTCACACCTGCACAGTATATCGTTTACTGCGGCAGACAGACATACAATATGAATGTGCAACAGATTAGTTAGGCCAAAAAGTACTTGGTCTTATTTGCATCAATTTTCTTATTAACAAACTGCCATTTATTGAATATAGTAAGTCGTGTAAACTATTTATTGAATATGTCGCAAGCGTAGCACCAAAATGAAATATGGCACAAATAAGAGCTACTTGAATTTGGCGCAGCAATCGGTAGAGGTCCGGAAAATGATGTAGCTTGTTTTGAATTTCGTGAAGACATTTCTTAGGCTACATTAGCACCAAAATTCAGGTGCCAAGGCGAACTTAAATTCCTGTGATAATTTTATAAATTATAAAAATAAATGTAAATCCAAGTCAGAATTCAGACCACAAGGTCAAAGTGTATGCAAATAGTTAAACCAAAAATATCTCTCGTTTTCTAGGCATTAATTTGTGATCAACATCCCTCCTATTTTTAGGAATATAATCTATAATATACAGTATACTGTATATATAATATATAAATACACTATATTGCCAAAAGTATTGGGACACCCCTCCAAATCATTGGATTCAGGTGTTCCATGAAATTTCCTTGCTACTAAAATCAGCTGTTAGTGGTATTATAACAAAGTGGAAGAAATTGGGAACAGCAGCAACTCAGCCACGAAGTGGTAGTCCACGTAAAATGACAGAGCAGGGTCAGCGCATAGTGCGTAGTAGTCGCCCACTGTCTTCAGAGTCAATAGCTGCAGACCTCCAAACCTCAGTTTGGCACAACAACAGTGCATAGAGAGCTTCATGGAATGTGTTTCCATGGCCGAGCAGCTGCATCAAAGCCTTTCATCACCAAGTGCAATGCAGCGTCGGATGCAGTGGTGTAAGCTTGCCGCCACTGGACTCTAGAGAAGTGGAGACGTGTTGTTTGGAGTGACGAATCACGCTTCTATGTCTGGCAATCTGATGTGTCGGATGATAAAGACATGGATGAGCGAGTTTGGGGTGGATGAACTTGACTGGGCTGCACAGAGTCCTGAGCTCAACCCGATAGAACACTTTTGGGATGAATTAGAGCGGAGACAGCGAGCCAGGCCTTCTCATCCAACATCAAAAATGCGCTTCTGGAAGAATGGTCAAACATTCCCATAGACACACTCCTAAACCTTGTGGACAGCCATCCCAGAAGAGTTGAAGCTGCTATAGCAGCAAAGGGCGGGCCAACTCAATATTGAACCCTACGGACTAAGACACAACTAAAGTTCATGTGCGTGTAAAGGCAGGGGTCCCAATACTGTTGGCAATATAGTGTACATATATATACTATTAGCTTTTGTGGACATTTTTGTGTTGACTAAAAAAAACTGTATAATTCAGAACGTCACCTGATGTACTTTTGATTTCAAATTTTTAGATTTGTGCTTTTCTGCATTTTTACTGCTGTGCTAACTCCGGCTGAGATACAAAAAAAAAAAAGGTAGACACGCTTCAATAGCAAACCAAGATCACAAAGCATATTTGTGTTGACCAAAGACATTCTTTCTAAGTCTTGTTCCCCAACCGGCTTATGTATGGTTTCTGCAGCCCAATTCAATCTTCTTCATTGTCAAGTCCCTTTTTACTAGGTTCGCTGTAATCTTTCCCAATCCTTTCCCAATACTTTTAGAAATCTCAGCACTGACTTATAATACTTTTCAATTGTATGGCTGGGATTTCAATATAAATGTATATATGTATTTTTTATACACTTTTTATACACTATGCCAGGAGAAAACGAAATCTTGTTTGCCATGCATAATCGTGTTACTTTGAAAGTGTTGCATAAACAGGCTTGAAGCTGATTTACTGTAATCTCTTTTTGTGATCACAAAGCTTCCAATGCAGTTTGTGCACACACAGATTGCATGAAATAATCTCCGATCCGTGCATACCTCAGCTGAGATTTGCCTACAGAAAAATGGCTGCCTCCTTCTGATTACATTTAAAAATACCTGTTGTAATACAGTATATTGTGTCAAAAATAAAATAGTCTCTAAGAACTAAAGGCAAACAATTTCATTGTTAGATGGAATTACACTGTTTGTTATTACATTGTTATTGGAATTACATTGTCACCTACAACAGCAGAAGTCTGAGACAGACTTCATTTCCTTCTACAAGCCCTAAATATGATTTTTTTTCTCTTTATTACAGCCACAGCCTATGTAGAAAATCCAGTTCCCTGCCAACATACTCAAGAGAAGAACCCTTGCTTTCTGTGTGGAAGCAGTGTCTTTATGCAAAAGTCCAACACAAAGCCTACTGCTAAATAAAAAGCTCTAACGCTGACATGGTTGCTTTCTTAAAAAAACAACTACATTACTTTGCACATTTTTCATTGCGCACATGACTGTTTAGGTTCTGAGGGAGCAACGCTTGAATGATTCTGGTTGGCATCAAAAGGCACACAATCCACCTCCTTTTCACACCTCCCTTCTCATCTCTCACACCATTCCACAGGAATCTGCATATTCTGCAACTTCAGTTACCTCAAGTGCTAGGGATGGATGCCTGATAATGGGTTTAAGAGCATAGTCTATGAAAGATAAAGTAGGGAAGAGGGTAAACATGGGGCCAAACCCCACCCAGCAATCGTCTGCTATATCCTTGACCAGACAGGTATCTCTTCCCCAGCTGCTGGAGAGTAGGAAATAATATTGAACCAATCAACCCCATGCCCAGTGTCAGGGTGGGGCACACCATTGGAGCTGGTGGTGCTGCCCAGTGTCATTCAATGTCATGATGGTGACAGCGTAATTACCTCTACTGCTTCTTCCTCATTGGCCTCATTCGGTAAATCATCAGAACCACCATTTCCCCCCTATATGTCCAAGAGCCTATGCAACAACCCAAGCAAAATGCTGCTACTCTGTTTTGTAGCTGATATGCCTGGGAGCCAGGAGACACACTAGGACAAAGATCCTCTCAGCACTTCAGGGGTAGGCTGAGAAATGACTGACCCCATGCTATATTGTGCCTGGAATGGTCATGTATGACAATGGCACCAACCTGCTGTCTACACTTTGGCAGGGAATGCTCACATACATGCCTTTCCAGCCACATGCCATCAACATGGTGGTGCAGTGGTTGCTAGTTGGGTACCCTGGCTTCCTGTGGCAGGCCAGCCAACCACCTAATATGTGTGATATGTCTATCTGCTAGAACTCAAACTTGGACATGCTGCATTGGCTGCAATTGCCATCAATGAGTAATTATGTAAATCCAGGACAAGGACTGGCTCTGGCAATATGGGTTTTTCCACCACATAAGTGACTGCTTATTCTGGATATGTGTACTGCTCTGTATCTGTTCAAAGAGATGACCGGAATGATGAGACTGGGATCAGCAACACAATCTCCCTACTTTTCCTGCTAGAGCACACGCTGCGTGGTGTAATAGACTGGGTCCTGGAGGTATACCAGATGGAGGAAGAGGAGGGCCCTTTTTTCATCCTTAATTTGTCCCTGTGAGGTAGTACCAGTCACAAGAGGAGCTCTTGTCTCTGACATAATCCCCTGTATTTTTTTTATTTCTCAATAAAAAGAACATGATGTGCAGCATGTCTTTGCTATTTATTTATTTTTTCATAAAACATGCTTCATCTCTGAAACATGGAGTTGTGTTTTTAAAGTGTTTGTTTGCACACTCTGTTATAGTAAACACATGCTATTCTATGAAACAAGTTTTGTCACTGTTTGGCAAATGTTATGAATCTGAGGGATTTAGCTTGTGTTTTTTAGACGTCTAAACCAGGTTCTGGATCTGTTCTAGCAGCTACTTCAATTACCTGTCAACTACTTCTTTACCAGTTAAAATGAATCAACTGTAGGGTGCTGCTGCTTTATTTAAGCCAAGGTACAAATTGGCTTAATAGGATTTTGGTAATTGTTCCCCCTGGCAGTACCCAGCTACCCATGCCCTTTGTTTGACAATCCCTGGCCCATTAGCCTTGAAAATATACAGAATTAGCTTTAAAGATTTGCTTCCAATTGATTTCTATGGGCTTCACAGTGAAGTTCGAAGATTGATGGATTCACTGAATCCGCCCATGAATCTAACTCAAGTCAATTCACCCATAACTAGTGAACACACGCTGCGCTCACATGGCCAGTGTAACCCCAAGCCTGGCTAGGATGTTCCCTTTGCATTTAGGATACTTCTTTGCATCATGAGGTTGTAAGTAAAATTAGGCCTCTTGGAACATCCTCATAAAAAGGGGTGCTAGCACATTAGCCCATGGTTCCTTGGGTAGCTTCAACATTGTCCTCCAGGGCTATTTCCATAAAGTGCTCTGCACCAGCTGTCAGGGTATAGAAGTCGAATCCTGCACAACCATCTACCTATCTAACAGGGCCTGTGTCTTTCAATGTAGACACAGGTTCACTTGATGCTGTCCCTCTAAGGATGCCATTTTGCAGTTTTTGTTTCAATCTTCTTTTAAGTGGCCACAGGGTTTGCTGCATCCAGAGAGTCTGTTTACTGTCTTATTGCAGCAAAACTCTTGCATTTTGGTGCATGAAAATTCATGTTATGTAGAAATCCTATTCTTATCTATGCGGTTGGTACACATCTATGTACTGCAGTTTAGTGTGAAAGACAAAGGGAAACTCTTTGGGCCCATTCATATCTACATTTGGGTGTGATCATGTGTGCTGCATGCAACTTGGATGTAAAACCTGCCTGCCACGTAACCTAACCCTGAAAATGAACCCTTTAAACCAAAACCATTGTTTTTAAAAGGGGTTTTGAGCAGTATTAACATGTAATTTATAGCAAAGGTATATCATTTTATACCATTGATGGACATGTTGTTTTGAATGAAAAATATTCCCCTGACTTTCTCCAAAACATAAAACAACTGCTCTATTTTTCATGGGATGTATTCTTTTGTTATAGACGTGACTGTAATCTTTCAGAGAGCTCTGCTGTGGTTTGTCATGGCAGTGCAGACACTTACTTTAAGTAACCTCATATATGTAATGATGTATTGTCAATAAGGGTAATCAATAGATGCCACTCCATCCCGTCTTATTGTGCACAAGAAAGCACGATCTATAATATTTAATATACAACAATTGTGTTGTCATTGCCTTCACAGCTCACACACACTTAAGAAAAAATTATTCACTGTAAAATGAACCATTTTTAACAATAACAGAAATACTATTGAGATAACAAGGGAAATGACCTTGGTATATACTCTGAATTGAGAGCCAAGAAATGGAACAAAACACTGTACAGACAATAAAATTATCCTGATCGTGAAGCATTATTGAAATATCCCTTCACATATTCTTTCGTACATATGTAACCTTTTCAGTGCCAATAACAACATAGGGTCTAAGGAAATAATGTTGCCTTTCTTGCCTATACCAGTTAAACTCTTGTTTGATGTCTGTCAATGTGGTATGGGAAAAGAAGAACATATTGGATCAAGGGTGGGGTGGAGCTCAAGCATCGTGGGACCAGATGCAAAATGTAAGCACGTCCCCATAGAATTACCCTTAAAGGTCATAGCCCAGAAAAATGCATGTCTCATATTTAATTAAAGCCCATCAATATAGTAACATGGCAGATTCCACCAGCCACAATCCTTGAGCAGATATTACATTTATTATTAAATGTAGCAGCTACATCAAAACATAACATGATCAGAGAGTAGAGCTGTGGGAATGACCCAGCAGATCGACCCACTACAGGCTGCATGCAGGAAACTACAGGAAAAGAGGTGGATACAAGACCAGTCACCCTTCAGGAGAGAAAGAAGCAGCAACTGGTCTTTATTACAGGAAGCTCCTGTACAGTTGTAAAGTGCAGGGTTTGTTTAATGTGGACTACTACACAGAGGACAGCAGGAAATACACACAGGACACAAAGATTGAAGTAAAAATACACATGTTGCTTGTATTTAGACAATATTTGTTTAGCTCAGATTTTGGCCTCAAAGGGAACCGGTGAGTATAGAATAGTAAGTTGCCTTTGCTGAGCTGTTTTTAAAGGTCTAGTCACTGGCTTGGAACAAACATACAGCTGTTTAATCCTGAAAAGAACTCTCATCTTGCATTCTTTTTCCAGGTCAGTGACTCGCTAGGTTGTAAAGCCAGGACAAGGATGACAGCCTTGGAGCTCGCACATTTGAAAACCAAGTCAGCACAATGGCAACCATTATATTTCTGTCCACGCTGCTGTCTGTAATATTAGCCATTTTCCCTCCCCGGTATCATGTGACTCGTTAGTGTTACAAGGTCTCAGGTGGGAATAGGGAGCAGGGGTGTTATATTTGGTGTTATCGCTTTATCACTATGTAGAGTGGCAAAAGGGTCACCCAGGACTCTCAGCCAGAGGGGCTGAGCAATTCCAGGATGGAAATACTTTTACCAGGAAAGAGCTGGCTTCGCAATTCTTTCCGGGAAGAGCTGGCTTTGCAATTCTTTCCGGGTTTTCTAAATTATAACTGGGATCCTGGAACTGGGAGATTTCTAAGAGAATTGGGAGGGATGAAATCTCCATTCCTGGGTCCAGGCTTTAGTGGTGACCAGAACCAAATGATGGTGCACCTCTGCACAGCCCTTATGAGGAGGATGCTGGGTGAGGTTCAGGGCTCCACCCGGGTGACAGAGGAGGTCTCTGCAGGAGTCAGGAGGGCTCCACCCTGGGACCAGTCTGCGTCTGGCGGACTGAGGAGTGTGTCACCTGTGTGGGGAAAAGCAGCCTGTGTGGCAGGTGGTCTGGATACAGCTTGTGTGGGAATGGCGTTTGGTAATCAGACAACCTAAAGTCGGTGGACTTTGAAAAGTGTTATTTTGGATGAAGAAAAAAAACTGTACTTTGTGTTTGAAAACCCCTGCGAGGGTAATCACATTATTTTGTGAACCTTAATTTAACAAAAGTGTGCTGGGAAGCCCTTAAAAGTATTCATAAGTAAGTGGATACATCCTTAATGCGCTACCTTTGGAAGCTAAATCTCACAATATATACAATTCTCTGGGTGAAGGTCTACTTCATTTTCATAACAAAAATCGCTAGACAGTCCTTGATAATTTCATGTCTAATCTTTAGAGTAAAACTGAAGCCAAACTTTTTTTTAAAGTTTTGGATAGAGTAAGGGATGATCATATCCACTGTCAGCATTTTGGCATCTGTGTCTCATTGGGAAGATTTTCCTTAATTTCCTGTATAATAGCCACAACAGAAAGTGAGGGAAATCCTGGGCAGTTAGCAGGGTCACCAGACCTATTTATTTTCACTTTCAATGATAATGATTACTAGGACAAATAGAGAGGGGACACAGACAGCAATCAAAATCCAACAGATGTTCTAATCCCTTTCCAATCTATCCAAAACTAAAAATGTTGCACTTTAAATCTAATGAATTTCTCTGCCCATAAAGAAACTAGGTCACCATTCTTCATCTAGGACATCATCCTAAAAATTCAGCATTACGCCAGTAGATTTTGGAGTGTCTGATTTGTCTGTTCTCCATTTGATTTGATAGTGATTGTCAAGAAAATCACATGCATTTCCTAAGCTTGCTGGTGGTCTCATTGTGGCATTTTAAACCATTACAAGTATTTTTCTCTCCCTGGCACAGGCAGAGTACTTGAATTATTCTCTAAGTGCATTTTAACGGTGTTAAAACCAGGGTATTTGTGTGGGTGTACCACTGTTAAGAATGATTTATGTTGGTTCATTGTCTATTAGTACAGAACAGCTAATTGATATCCAATACCATTACATGGATGTCTCCTGGCTAAATTACCTAGCAATATACTCTGTTAAAGTATACTCACGCTCAGGGAACATCATTATCTATAACTGGGGTAGTTATATTGGCATTTAAAAAAATGTTACCTGCTCTCAGACCTGACCAACTGAATGCAGTCTTGTCATTCTTCTTGTCTTTTAAATTGCTTACAGAAATGTCACTCTACTCTGATTCTTTCCATTTCCAATGCTTGCATATTTTATGTTTTTTTTTTTTACATTTGTTTGTTCTATTCTCTGGAGAAGATTAAATCCTATATTTATGCAGGGATAGGGGGAAGCAGCATCCAACACTTTTTACGTGCATCCTGTTTGAACTCAATCGGTCCATTGAATCTATATATAAAGGGAGTTCTTAACTGAACAATGCACAAGGGGAGCTACTGCGAATGCTATTGTCCAAATTCAGATATGCTCCACTCTGGGGGTTCTATCAAAGGTCACAGATGGGGAATAATTATCATATCATTGGTATTGAGAAAAACAAGCCGCACAGTGCCGATGTGTGAACACATTTTGTGGCAGCTCAAAGCATTGGTCAGTTGCATTGCTAGCTGAATCTGTATTGGAATGAAAAGATACCGAGCTGTATTGTGAGGAACTGGTCCTGAAGGGCCACTAACGGCAATGAACTGACATGCTTCTCCATTGAACACATCTGGGTAATTTCTGTTTGGGTAATTGCTGTTTAGTGGTCCTCAAGGACGGGTTCGCAAACCATAGCGAGTCAGCTTGTGTTGAATCCATGACAGGCCAGTTTTCACTGCAAGACAAACACAAACATATGGCTTGGTTTTATGGATGGTTTGATGGTCTGTGGTCCTCCGGGACCGTGCAATAAGAAATACATAAAATGGTAAGTGCAGCAACTGTACTGTTTTGTTATTGCTGCATTGGTTTACAGAAATTTACTTCAACAATTCGTGAAGGAATTTCTTACCTTAAGACCCAGCTTTGACTGTTAAATTTCACAAATTTCAAATTAAGAAATGTCTTATTGTAATGTAGTTAATTCAGCAGTATTTATAGACTATGGCGCATTTATAGACTATGTATAGACTATGGCTTTGTATATACAGGCACTTGACATGTGAATAGGAAACTGTAGACAGTTTAGTCATGGGAATGATGGTAAATACAATGCAGGATATAAAACATACATATAACATTGAGATGTTTTCCGGACGATGTAAAACATAAATAATAAAAATATTCCTACAGAAGTGCTACATAATTATAATATAATTCATTATGCATTCTTCTCTTATCTATGTAGCTGAAAAATAATATGGTATGTACTGTAGTATCAAAGTGGCATGCTCTGTGCTGTCCATGGTGCTGATTATACTAAGGGCAGATTAAAAGGCCAGTCCAGTTCAGTCCAGTCAAAAGTAATAATTCCAATAGGTAGAGCTGATTAGTTTTAGGGAGGAGTCTGTTGTGCTGCCTTCTTCTATGCCTTCTATGTCTTGTATACCTTAAAAACAAACCTACCTGCCATAATTCCTATGTTTCTCCAGTTTTTGGGTATCGTCCTATGTTTATATGTTCTACCACCTCCTGTTGCATAATAAAAATCAAATAAGCAACCCAACAAAAAGTGCACTCAAACGGTACCGTTCTACCCCACTGTCCATCAGAAGCAGGTAACCTGATGACTGTACCAGATTTTTTACATAGATTTTGAATCACAGTTACACTTCAGAGAGATTTTATGCTGTGTGCTGGCTCATTTTACATTTCATCCAACATGCAGAGTGGAAACCACTCACAATGACCACATGAGATGTGCAGATACAAGACCGCTAGGACAGGAATCTCACTACTTGACTCTCTTAGAGTCTGTCAGGTAGTTTGAGGCTTTAGCATCTACCCAAAAATTAGATGTCCTTCAAGAGGTGACTGCTGAGGTTTCCCAGTGACATCACAGGGGTCTTTTACTGTATTAGATATCAAAATACCTCAGGTAAGATCAATTTTATGCAAAGTTCTAACTAGGGATGAGATTTAGGTTCAAGTTGGATGTGGGTTGCAGGCGATCCCCTGTCATGTAGGCCTTCCACAGACGCCTCCGTCTGCTGTTCCAGGCCTGTCTAGCTGTTTGCAGTCTGCGGTCCGAGCAAACTAATGGGAGAACTTTGCCCATATTTATTCACTTTATTGCCCATGCTCTGTGAGGGCCTTTGAACTTTGGTTAGCTGCTTAAAATGGCCAATAATGGGGTCTTTGTAATGTGCCAGCCCCCTATCTGTAAATGGATGGTAAGGCACAGAGCAGCCATAGTGTCAGTGTATTGGAAGCTGTTGCAGGGAAAGAATAGGGAAAGCTAACAAACTGTGATTAGATAGATAGATAGATAGATAGATAGATAGATTTATTTGTCACATACACAATCGTACAAGTATGATATGCAGTGAAATGCTTACACGACTGCAAAAGAAGGAAGAAAGAATACATTTTAAATAAAACTTTTACATTGTAAAATAAATATAAGTGTTAAATGTAAATATTAAAATTTAAATTTGACTAAAAATGCTAATACAATATGGAATGTAAGTGTGCAAATGCCAACAGCAGCAATACGGGGTAAAATGAATTAAAGTGATGACCAGCAATGTATTGACCTTTCCTTCAGTGGTGCAGTGTGTATGTGTATGGAGTAATTAGGGTTAATTAGGAAACTATACTTAAATTCTGATTGCCAGTTCCATGTGCAATGAACCCATTTGTTGCTTTTTTTCTAATTATTATTGGGGGGGTTGGGGGGGCTTTTTACATTTTTTTGGGTTGAGGTCAGCGGTCACTTTTAGCATGCTGTCTTATCCATAGCAACATTTTTTTTTGTGTGTGTCTGTGCTGCAAGGCTTTCCTTTAAATAATTTGGCTTTTGTTGCAGAGGTGCAGTGTGTTGAGTTCTTTAGTTCTGAGAGTATATCAATTTCAATCAGTTTTCAAATGTAATTAATTAGGGCATTTACTTTAAGTTAAACTGCTTTTTTGCAGCAAGTTTGACAATGAAGGAGCAGAAGCACGCTGGTGAAATCATCTCTGTGATCTTCACTCCTGGAAGCTTGTTCCCTGTGTTGGATTTACAGCAATGCAATAAAGCCTGTCTGGTCAACATTGCTGGAGCTCCCTCTCTCTGAGGACTGATGTGTAGGAGATTGCAGGAAACTAATATGAAAATATGAAGACAAGTTCAGGTACTTCTACTGGCTTTATTTAGAATTTTAAGGAATACAGCCAGTAGTAGTACCTGAATAAATACCTAATATACCTAAATAATTTTCGCTTTATCAAGAAGCACCTGGTAAAAGAGAAAGGTTTGTGTGCATAATAACACTTTTTGTAGTTAAATAGTACCTTTTCATAGATATATGTACATCAGACCAAAAGAGGAGTGATTTGGCTCCAAAATAGGTGCAGCCCCTCCGAATGAGGGACGTTTGGGAAGTACTGTATGCATAATGTACATGAGGAGTTCAACTACCACCTTGATATTAACCTAACCCCAAATAAAAACCTGCTCCTATTACCTATCTTATAGGACAAGGTCTCTTGTGAATTTGACCATTGCTAATTAACGCCTGGCATAAGCCAATCACGGCCCTCCACTGCCAGCAGCCATTGATTAAGGTGCATATCTGCTTTTCAGGCATGTCCTTGCAATAAAAATAATTAGACCCCAAAAGATTGACAGTTTGCACAGAAAAAGATGGAAGTACAAAAAAAAAGATAAATATTTTTTTTTCCTACAATGTTTATCTCCTCTCAGACAGGGACTGCAGATCAATTACCCTTATGACAAGGAATGATAATGACTCTATAATAGAATATAGTTAACATGTTCTAATGTTCTAAATGAGAATGTACACTATATTTTTTTACGTTGGACGGTTGTATACGATAACCAGGTTCTGTATATCAGAAATACTATTAGCATTATCTAGGGGTCGACTCATGAAGTACTATGTTACATTGCAAGTCTAACAACATGCCCTAATAACTACACACACAAAAATATGGATACATTTTTTTGATGTGCCTTGTCTGCAGGGGGGCTATGGGATTGAAAAGTGATCATGCTGAGATTAGTATTTTTACTACAAGTTCTGAAATTCTGCTTACAATGATATTGTCAATAATGGGAATGAAATAACACCAATTGAGGATGAAAAAGCCTAGAGAATAAATCTTGAGTTTAACTGTGGAATTACCAATCAGTGGTTTATACTTGGAAATGTAGGAAAAATATTACAGCTTATTTGCCACTTAGCATTTGAAAGATGATAAGAAAGGGAATTTCCATATGATTACCCTTGTTACAAGTTATGAGGCAAGTTCAGACCAAGAGTAAAATTTGTGTACACATAATGATGTTCTGGAAATGTTATAACTATGTTAAAGTGAATCTAAACCCAAGAACATAGATGTAATATACTGTAGCTTACAAGTCATAAAATGTGTAAGGTTGCATTAGTGTTTTTTTAAATCTTGTAATCCTGCCCGTAAAGCATTTCCTATCCTAGGGTGACAATGCTCATTCACTGTACTGTAGTAGTACTATCACCCTAGGACAGGAAATTTGTTAGTACTATAGAACACCCCCACTCACCTCCATACCATTGTGTAAGGTGTTCTGTAATATACAGAAGAAAACATGACAAGGTTGATAACAGTGCTTAACATAAGATAACACCGCAGGGAGCAAAGGCCAGCTCTGGCAGGATCAACAGGTATTTTTTCAGCTATCAAATAAAACACTTTCAATGGTGTACTTAAAGTTCAGCCATCGGTTTACAATTTCTCTGTCCAAAGATGCAACTATAGCCATAATAGGGTCATAAATGGCGGAGGAAAATTGGCCTGGCTAGAAAGTGATTTATACAGATAACAATAACATTTGTTAAACATGTTAAAAATGTATTTATAGTTTACCTATTCATGTTTTTTTTTACTTTGTGAATTAAAACTTTCTGTGTAAACAATATTTATTTTGTAGCATTACCTTGGTAACCAGGCAAGCGTTTTGTCAGTTAAAGTAGATGTAAATCCTAACCAAGTGACATTTAGGGGGTTATTCACTAAAGAGCCGACGGATATAGCCATAGTCTCTTCAAATTATTTGGCTTGCTTCGGCCGCCAAAGCCTTTCGGGTTCAGCCGAACCGAAGGGCTGCTGTATGGGCTATTTACAATAGCCCGTACATTAGCCTTCGACAGCTTAGTGAATAGCCCTCTTACTTGCCTGATCAATGTTTATCATAGACAATGGTCTTAAAAATAAAATACCATTTGCACCTTTTTTTATCCTTACTTGACCTTAGTGCTGCTAAACTCCTGGAACCACTTTTTGTATACATGTAACTCCTGAAGTTAGTATCACTTCAAATATGCTAGACATTGCTCCTCTTAATTGTTAATGAGAGAAGCGTGAGCTTCTAAGATCAGTTCTAGGCGACACGAAAGATAAATAACAGAGTTATGAGGCCCTGTATCTAATCGAGAAGTATCAGTCACTAATTTTTGCTCCAAAATATCTTAAATGCCTCAAACATTTTTCTCTTGTGAAAATGCCGCTTCCTGCCCTCACACTACAGTGCTCTGTGCTGGTAGAGCTGAGTTACAGTCACACCTCTCAGCACAAGTGTCCTCAAAATAGACTTGTATTGCAGACAAGTTATTAGTTTTTTTTCCCCTGTCTTTTACATTACAGAGCGCAGGAGGCCTAAGTCTGGAGTCTATTAGATTGTGCAGGCATACATAGGCATCCTGGACAACTGTTGTAACAGAAAAATGGAGCTAAGACTAAGGAAATGGAAGTTGCACCATATATTCACAAAAATATCCAAAAGAATATGTACAGGCTCATAGGTGTGCAGCTTTGATCTTTCATTGTAACAATGGCATTGCTTTTAGAATTCCTTGCCAATAACTTATTGTGGGCCTGTTCTCATACCCATTTTAGCTTTTAATAGTACATCCTCTAATTATAAATTATAGTTATCAGTAAATTCCTCTTGTTCACATCAATTCCATTTATTAATGAAATACAGTGTATGGACAGAAATATGAGATTGTATGGAGTATATAGTCTCCATGACCTCATCAAGATCAAGGTCATATTGACCTGCTATTAGATGGCCTCAAAAGCATTATTAATTGTTGAGCTGCTCATGTTGTCATATAACAATTATTACATGGTGCACAGAGAACCAGAAAACATGCTTCTCTGACAGCAGTTATAAAAGACATTTAGGGATGTGGGGTTATTACACTTCTATTGGACAGCAAATCCAGTTTCTAATGTAGGATCATTAGGACTCCAGATTGATATGGAGCAATGCTTACTTTACTACTGTTCTGGAGGAACCTTTAAGTAGCCATTACGTGAACTTCCCTGCATTTCCCCATTATCCTGATCCATTGCCAGACTGAGCAAGATTCTTGGGTGTTCGGTCTTTCTAGGAAAATCACAATGCACGCAGGGCTGGGAATGTGTGACAAAGTTGAGGCTTATTAATGGCCACTCAGGCACTGAGCTCTGTACTGTGGGAAGGTAGGGACAATGTCACGTTCTCTTATACCCACATATACCAGATATTTTGCAGGTGGTCTGGCAGCAGATAGGGGAGGCACGCGGATGAGGGTAAAGTAAGTCCTGACTGCTTATGTTCTTTCATGTAAAGAAAACCTGTTATATCCCCAGTATAGGTAAAGTAAATATATGAATTTGGTATTTGTGTTTTTTATATCTGCCATAGAATTCTATTTTAAACCTGGGCATTATACAGTACCTGTTTTTTAGTTGTTAAAAGCACCCCGCATTCCATGGCTCCTGGAGTTCTTTGAAACATAACCAAAGGTGCATTGAGGCACATAAAGTTGCTGGGCATACACTACTGAAGGCTGTTTACTATGGTTTATGTAGACAAGTTTAACCTATACATAGAAATCCAGCCAAAAATAACAAGATAAAAATGAATAACCCATTAAAATATATTTAAAAAAGCTTTTACTACAATATTTACCTTCAATACAGAGAATTCATGTAGTAGTTTTTATCTGCTGCTAGATGTCCTCAGCCTGATGGCTGGCATCATTCAACCCATTTCCTCTGAGCCCAAGTCGTCCTTCACCCATGTCCGACCTGTTACTGGATAATGAATGGAGAAGCAGCATAGTAATGAACCCATCTCTCTATCAAATTGTTAACTCATCCTATCCATATTCTTGCTGTCAGGACATGAAGTGATGGGCTCTTTGTATTGCTTATTCCTCTCGCACTCCAGCCCTGCCATACAGGCACTGAGAGAGGCTGATACCATGTAAAATTGAGATACTGCTTGCATTAAAAATATATTTAGGTCTCAGATGGCTGAATGCTGTCATGTGGCATACTTCTGTGCCCAGGTGTCATAGGTGCTTGCGTACAGCCATGGCCAGCGGCCTGTACAAATCAATGACTGACTTATGGATGGTGAAATGCTGAGTGGTTACATGTATAAGTGGTTATATGTAACAGTTTGCATCTAGGGCTGCTCATCTGTCCCTATACGCATGTAAGCGCTCGGTATCTCAGCATTTATCAGTCTGTTATTGATTTGTACGGGCTGCTTGCCGCGACTGACACCCGGGAGCAGATATGCACCCCCTTCATGACATTATACGGCCCTCTATGACCTTGCGCATGCTGCATGAGGCCTTAATGATATATTATTGATTACATAGCTTTAAACATTGGTATTATACAGTACCTGCTTTTTTTATCCTTTTCTTTATTGATTGCCGTTTCCCTCAACATTTATGACCCTTTCCAAAGAAGTTTGTGCAAATATCTCCAAAGCGTATTCATAATTGTCATCCTTGTCTAAAATGCATTATTTTCTAAATAAACATTTGATTCTTCCTCCAAGGTATATTGAATTTCAGTGGCAAAGATAAAACTCTTCTTTGGTTATTGGCGATGAGATTTAAAAAAATCTAATACATTGCATGCTGGTAATGTTTTATCTCTTTGTTATATTTCTCTTTTATCACTAAGGATTTTATTTTATTTTATGTTTTAGCTTTGCTTTTAATGTTTCAGTTGCCCTTTACTCCTTGATGTATCCTACCGACTGTTATTTAGCTTGCAGTGGCCATGACCTATGCTTGCTTAGTATAAAGGGTATTCAGAAGCATCTCTGTTGTGTTTTCTTGTACAGTGGCGTTCTGTTCCCTGTAACGCTGTTACAATGCAGTTCACAGATTGTGTCACTTTGTTATGGAGTCCTAATGCCTATTCTAGGTAGAAGATAAATGTAAGATAACACAAGTATGGGATGATCTGCACACTGCTGTGTACATGTTCTGTGTATAAATGGAAGATTTCAGATGTACAGTGGTGTACCAGTATATTGCCATTAAACTTCACTCTGCATTCAAGGTTATTTATGAGATGCTATAGTCAGGTAACATATTTTTCAGCTCATGGTCCCGCTTAGCTAAGACTAGTGAGTGTATTTGTAGCAGATGGAGGTTTTGGTATGGTTATCCTTCATAAAGTTATGCAGTGCATTTACTTAAAGTGAAACTGCACCTTCATACCACTAAATCATATCAGAGATGCATCCCATGTGATAAGATTTATTTATTTAGGTATACATGTATTGTATTTTGTATGTATTTTAGACTCTTATTATTTTAATTCCTCATAGTATATGGCTATGGCAATCTTCACCCTTACTAGATAGTATTTAGTTTGATATAGCAATGTGCATCATAAGTAATTACCTTGGAAACTTATTTTTTATTTCATAAAATATAATTTTCACTTTTTCGGTCATCTTTTTTTGCATCTCAGTGCTGCTGAGATCTCTTCAGCTTCTTCTAGCCTGTCTACATTGACTTACTCCAGAACTGGCAGCACATTATTGCTCTGGACAGGCTTACTAAGACAAGCACTGCCATTGGGGGCATGTTTCAACGTCAACAAAGATACATGAAATAAAGTTTGTCTCCCTACATATAATTGTCAGCTCTTCCTAATAACTAAAAAAAAAAACTTTAATCGAAAGGGGGCTGGGTTATCCATTTCTTCAAATTATTGGCTCTTACGACTTCTGCAAACCTTTCGAACAACAATTCTCACTTTGTTCGAAATATTGCTGCAAACCCATGGCAGAGCCGAATCTGAACCAAATCCCTACCAACTGATAGCGACAACAGTGGACTCTCCATGTGCAATGTGTGTTGGCACTGCCATTGGTAGTCTCCATGACAATTGGGAGACAGTAATCATTGTATAACATGACAAGGGTATTGTATACGTCTCTGGCTAAACATAACAAACCCTCTAACTTCATCCCTCTTTCTCAATTAATTTGACACGACACCAGTATTGGATTTTTAGCGGCCATTTTATTAAGTACAAAGCCATATATTAAAAACCTTAACAAAATCAACTGACAATGGGAATTAATGGGTCCTTGAAGGTCATCCCACAACAAACCAACTATTATCTGCCTACACGGGCCCCAGCCGCACAACACCGCCTCGGGGACTTTGCAGTATAAAAGCAGATACCAAGTCACTAATGACCTGACCCGTTAACACAGGGATGCCATACCTGAGACGGCTCCTCACTCAATTATACGTCAACTGCACATGTTGCTCCTCAAGGACCCTAATACCCTGCCTGGCCGCAGTGACCATAGTAAAACTAACAGAAAACAAAATCAGTCATATAATGTAAGAGGATAACACAATAACAAAGGACAACAGAATAAGAGGGTGGGAGGGTGGGATGCTGCTTCCATGCTGCTGACTCATTCTGTATCTGGAACTTTCTTTCCTCAAGGATCCACCTATCACTCCTCCTCTTATCTCCCTGGCCAATCGGGTTAGTTTTCCCACTTTTAACCACCACTTATCTATATGAACAAATTAACCCTCATATCTCTCCCTTTTGCCTCTACAAACCCAGTCATGCAGGCCTTACACATATGCCTCCGTCTGCTGCTCCAGGCCTGCCTGGATTATTTATATACAATTACTTTATTTAATAATAATAATAATAATAATAATATTTTTGTGGTCAGTGTTTTTTTTTCTAAATAAAGAGCCCATTGTTGCCACAAGAATGGGCACAGGGGTGGTAAAAAGAGCTTCTGTAACCCTCAGGATTAAATTGAGATCCATTGCACCTTTTAAAAACCACCTCAGCTTCACTTTTGTCATTGATTCTCCAAAAGGATGACATTTCACAGCAATCTACTGATTTTTGCTGAAATTTGGGGTATATAATAACTTACGATTTTGCTTAAAAGACATTAAAGGAGAACTATGAGGTGAGTGCTTTTCACTCACCTCATAGTTCTAGCTGACCTGTGACAATGAGACTGTCACAGGTCGGCTCAGTAGATCGGGAGGTGAGCGAACACATACCGGCGTTCGCTCACCTCTCGAGCAAAGTGGAAAGTTTTAAATAGTTCTAAATGTATCTTCTGTGTTGTCCATACCTAGGGATATGCAAAATTTAGGGGGTTATTCACTGAAGGGTAAAACGTTGGGAAAAGGCAGGAGAACAATCTAGGACAACATAGATGAACTAGAAAGTGAGCAGAATTGGATAATTTTTCCAAATCAGCTATTTTGTCCTAAATTGTTCACTTCTCCTCCCTTCTCCAAACTCCTTACCCTTTAGTAAATACCCCCTTAGTGGCTTCACCAAAGTTTTGTTGAGAATAACTGGAATTTTTGTGAGAGTTTGCCATTTTGGTAAAATGCATTGGGAAACCAAGGTGCTTTGGAAATTCTTTTTAAGGGTGCCGTGTGCTTTAAATGGCTCTTATAGGTTAGAGTAGCTCCATTTAACAATATCTTGGACCTGTTCTTATGCCAAAAAATGCCCCCCCACCCCATTTCCCATTCCCCACCCCATTCCTGAAAACAAGCATAGATATTGAGAAACAAAGGAACATTTTATACAAATTTGTAAAAAAAAAAAAAAAAAATCTATTTTGTCCTAAATTGTTCACTTCTCCTCCCTTCTCCAAACTCCTTACCCTTTAGTAAATACCCCCTTAGTGGCTTCACCAAAGTTTTGTTGAGAATAACTGGAATTTTTGTGAGAGTTTGCCATTTTGGTAAAATGCATTGGGAAACCAAGGTGCTTTGGAAATTCTTTTTAAGGGTGCCGTGTGCTTTAAATGGCTCTTATAGGTTAGAGTAGCTCCATTTAACAATATCTTGGACCTGTTCTTATGCCAAAAAATGCCCCCCCACCCCATTTCCCATTCCCCACCCCATTCCTGAAAACAAGCATAGATATTGAGAAACAAAGGAACATTTTATACAAATTTGTAAAAAAAAAAAAAAAAAAAAGTTTCAACTTATCTTTTGTAATAATGTGTTATCTTCTGTAACAAAAGTATTTTATCTAATAGCACATGGAATGCACCTGGACAGAAATACCATAGTAGAAAAACCCATCTGTTGATAAACAAACCCATGTGATCACTATTTCAATGCTGATTTTTATTCTCCAAACAGATGTTGCCAAAAAAATACAAACACCAAATGTAGAGTCTAGTTTTACCAAAATTTACTTGAAAGCAGAATAGTTATTATAGCCAACAAAGACACTTCCCTATCATCCATTTAATTTTTTTTCTTCCTTATCAATGAATCCCAAAAAAACAATGCTCCAAGGAATATTGTTTGCTGCTGTCACTACTGTAAGATGCATGATTAATCCTCTTGCTGTAAATATTTGTCTCCTACTCTTACGAAAATTGAGTTTTGTTTGTGCAGGTAAAGCCTTTGTTTGGCTATGAGATATAAAAATCATCTACATATATTTCATACTGGTGATGATCTTTCTCTTTCATCACTTATGCTTGTACTGTATATTTATTTTTTTAAATGTATTTCTTTCAACTTTGCTTTTAGTGCTTCATGCTAAATGCACCAATTGTTATTTCTCTTGAAGTAGCCCTGACCCAGGCTTAGTATGATGCATATTCAAAAGCAATGCTGATGTGTTATAGGCAGGACACAGACATTCCACTTCCTACAGTGTTGTTACTGAGTAGGTTACAAATTCTGTCACTTTGTTATGAATGTCTAGTCTAGGTAGAAGGATGCCTGCTAATATCATTATGGCAGACATATGAAGGGCAGCAAAAGTTACCTACACCATCTGCAGCTTTTAGGAAAGTAACACTAACACTTAAAGGGTTATTAAACCCTCCGTTTTTTTCTGCATATATCTACTGCTGGCCAGCAGTAGATATAATAGATATATGCAAAACTCTAAAAAAAAAAAACGCTTGAAAAGAGGTTAAAATGTACCTGTGTCTTCGCCGAGCTCTCCTGTCCGAAAATCTGAAAAATCTCGGCCCACCGCAATGGATCTTAAGGCATGCGCAGTTCAGATTTTCGGCCGGGAGACGAGGAGAGACACAAGGTAAGTCTATGGACAGCGTGCACCCTCATGCAGACACCATGGGAAAGGAAGTGCCAGTAAGCAGAGAGGAGTCAGCACTGGATTGGAGACCAGCAGCGCTGGAGGGACTGCTGAAAAGGACAGGAAAGAAGAAGAAGATCGGATTAAGAGACATCATTTAAGGTAAGTGCTTATGCTAACATTGGGGGGAGGGGAAACAAATGATACTTTAACCGCTTGAAGACCAGGTGTTTAGACCCTCTTCCTAGCCAGGCCATTTTTCAGTGTTCAGCGCTGCAGTACTTTGACTGACATTTATTCCGTCATGCAAAACTGTACTGAAATGAATTTTATACCATTTTTTGGGGACAGATAGAGCTTTCTTTTGGTGGTATTTAATCACCACTGGGGTTTTATTTTTTACTATATTCAGGAGAAATTACTGAAAATTTTGAAAAAAAAAGTTTTTTTTACATTATGTTATAAAACAACTAATATTACACACTTTTTTTGTAAAATATAAAAGACGGGGTCAGGTCGGGTAAATAGACACCAAACATGTCAAGCTTAAAAATTGCGCGCACTCGCAAAAAAACTAGCATACCCAAAATTGGTCATAGGCGACGCTTTAAAAGCTTTTACAGCTCATCAGTTTAGTGTTATCAGTGATTGATGGCCCTAGAATTATTGCTCTCACCGCGACGTTCGCAGCGATATGTAACATGTGTGGCGTAATGGGCGCAACCGTCATTTTCGCAGGTATGCGCACCTTAAGCATGTCTACATGCGTGTATTTAGGGTTGGGGACTTTTAAAAAATATATATTTTTTTTATGTGTAACTTAAAAATTTTTTGGGGGAAACTTTAAATTTGAGTCCTATTTTTTTTTGTTTGCCGGCGGATCGCTTGTATATTAACGGGCATCGCTGCCTGTTTTCAAATAACGGGCATTTCCAGCTTGCGCGCGACACGCCTGTGTGGGCGGAAGTAACAGGACGTGTATACACGCCCAGTTACATCCAAGAAGCTCCCGGCCGGCCGTTGTGTATACATGGTAGGTAGTTAATGTCACTTTACAGTGACACTAAACTCAGGAGTTAAATCTTAAAAATGCATTCAAGTACCTTAACTATAACTCCAGAGTTTAGTGTCACTGTAAGCTGGCCATTCATAGCTTACATTTTGACTAATTCCTGTGAATCATCCAAAATTCAAGCCTTGGGTGGCCCCATTTGCCCCACTAACTTTGATTGAAAATGTCAAAGGGGAAGGGTAGAAAATTATCAGCCGAACAGTGACTGAAGGAAATCAGTTGCAGCCACCAATCACGTGTAGCGTTCACCCCCGAAGGAGCCGCTGGATGATCAGGTACTTCTGTTTCACCTCTGCGATAGACCTCAAGCAATTAATCCCACAGCACACCAGCACACCTTGAGAGGTTTTGTAAAGGATTTAATGGCTGATTAATGTAGAATAATGCTATTAGTTGTTTACCAGTCACATACAATACAATCAATGACAGACTAAGAAACTCTGACACCCAGTCACCGTGGCTATCTACTGCCTATACGGAAACATGTGATGCCAGACTGTCTCAGGGATAAATCTTGAGATAGATAAATTCAACAATAATATCTCCCCTGGGAAGTATCACACCCCCTCTGAACTACTGGCCAGTAGTAATGTTCTAGGCTAGCCAACGTTGGGGCCCATACTGTGTAGCAGATGTGTAAAGGTACTTTGTCACATTGACCCAGAGGCCTCTCACCACTCCCAGGGTTATCTTGGAAAAGATGACGTCTTTCAGCAGAGTCCCTCTTTCATCAGAACGACACTTGGGAAGAAGGGGAGGTCATCTAGGGTTTCTTGGAACACATCACAACTCATCTAGGGTCATCTAGGGCCTCTGGCAATGATCTCTGCTGGCTCCGTTCGATTCCGCTCACTCAGCTGGACTGGCTAGGTCACTCCAGTGGCTGGATCCGCCTTGCGCCCAGGCCGCGATATCCCCGCCACTGCCGCGTCACTAGGCCTCAGTTTGGGCGCTCGGTCACAGTCTCCTCATCTCACCAGACAAATCTCACAGCACTGCAGTACACAGCCTAGGTGTCCCTTGCTATCTGGGGCTATCACCCGGCTCTGTAACATGCAGCCTGGAATCACACTGTCTCACATAGATCTGCCCTCTTCAGATCTCTGTCCCAGAATGAGCACGCACAATAGTTGCAGCCCATAGTCCTCCTGCTTCCTCCCCCACAGCATCCTGGGAGATGCAGTTCTCAAAGTCCGTTCAGCAATGTGTCCATATGTAATCTGTACTACAATCCCCACAAACTGTGCTCTCTGGCTCCACCTGTAGCTGAAACATCTTTTCTCAAAAAGGAGCTAATACCACAACATGACTACACACGTATTCAAGCAGCCATGCATACACTAGCTGGCAGTGAGAGATTCCTCTATCTATGCTGAAAGCGGGCTACACAAGAAAAAACTAAACTTGTAAGGCCATCTTAAGACTACAAATGTTTTAAGCATATGTATACCCCCAACTTTTCTCTTTTCATTTTAGGTAGGGTAGGGAATGCTTAAAAGCCCTGTTAGATTTGTTTTTGCCATCTGCGTCCCTTTGGTGACATTTTCCTTTACTTCTTGTTCCATGGCCATAATAGGAAGTGAAAAGAAATCTATCCAAAGTAAGGGAAATACCCGCTTAGACAGTTGTCACCAGAACAAGTATCGATTCATGTTAAGAAATGGTGATAATGGTCATCAGGACAAATAGAGATGGCAAATCTACCTAGAGAGGATACTGACAGCGATAGAAACCTGAGAGGGGTTCTAACCAGTGATTACTCCATCCAGGGTCCTCACCAATCACCACTTCATCCAAAACTACAGAACTGTACAAAGCTGGCTTTATATACACTTTTAAGTGATTCTGTCTCTTTAACAACAACAAAAATGTTTACCATAAGTATAACATACAGGCTAGCATATGCCTGCAGCAGCTTTTGGTGCCCCTGCTCTGTCTAAATGCCAGGCCACATTCCTATTTGCCAGTGAGGCAGCTCATCTCAGTGAGAGGTTCATAGGCATGTATGGGGGCAGGAGGGCACAGGTAACATCAACAGTACCAACAGATGGTGAAGTTTTGCCCAACCAAAAATTGTTTGGAATTTGAGTTGAGCAGTAGCACTAAAAGCTGCTGCAGGTTTGTGCAGGTGTCTCAAGGAGCCTAAACTTTATGCTGAGCAGCTTAGTGATTTAGTGCTTAGCACTTCTGATTGGCAGCCCTGGGCTCCTCAGTTTGAATCTCAACCAGAACACCACATGCATAGAGTTTGCATTTTTTTTTACAGTATTTGTGTTGGGTTCCTCACACACGGAAAAGACATGCTAGTAGGTCAATTTGCTCCTGTCTAATTCGGCCCTGGTATGTGAGACATGGATCTTAGATTGTAAGCTCCTTGAGGGCAGGGGAAAATTTACAATATGTAAAGTGCTATGTGAATTTTCAGCAATATATAAAATATTGATTAGCAGCTCTAGGCAAACATGTATATTTAACAGACTGTTAGAATGGGAGTCCAAAGTAGGCCTGTAGACACATTGGGCATCAATGGTATGCAGCCTTCAGACACATACTCTGCTCTACTTTGTTTCTACTTCTTGGGTTTGGTCACACAGATACTGGTGAAATGAGGAATTATTATTATTATTACATAGTATTTATATAGCGCCAACAGTTTGTGCAGCGCTTTACAATATAAGGAAGACATTACAGTTACAATACAATTCAAGACAAGATGGTAAGGAGGGCCCTGCCCCTGAGGGCTTACAATCTAAAAGAGGAGGGGGAAATGATACATGAGGTAGCTGTGGTAGCTGTGGGAATGAATTATGTGAGAATGTGAAGGTTCAGTGGTTAGGTTGAGGTGGGATAGGCTTCCCTGAAGAGATGAGTCTTTAGGGAACGCCTAAAGGCAGTCAAGGTGGGAGATAGACGGACAGGTTGGGGTAAGGAGTTCCAGAGGATGGGAGAGACTCTAGAGAAGTCCTGGAGGCGAGTATGGGAGGAGTGGACAAGGGAGCTGGAAAGCAGGAGGTCAATGGATGAGCGGAGGGGACGTTTAGGGTGATACTTTGAGACAAGGTCTGAGATATATCCGGGGGCAGAGTTGTGGATGGCTTTATAGGTGACTGTTAATATTTTGAATTTTATCCTCTGGGCGAGTGGAAGCCAGTGGAGGGATTGGCAGAGGGGGGATGCAGACACTGAGCGGTTGGTAAGGTGAATGAGTCTGGCAGCTGCATTCATGATAGACTGAAGGGGGGATATCCTGTGTAGTGGAAGGCCAATGAGGAGGGAGTTACAATAGTCAAGACGAGAGATAACAAGGGAGTGTATGAGTAGTTTTGCGGTGTCATTGGTGAGGAAGGGGCGTATTTTTGAGATGTTACGAAGGTGAAGGCGGCAGGATTTGGATAGCGATTGGATGTGGGGAAGAAAGGTGAGGTCCGAGTCAAGGATGACACCTAGGACCTTGGCATGAGGGGAGGGTTGGATAGTTGTGTTATCAATCACAACTGAAATGTTGGGGGAAGGTGCACGGGGTGGAGGAAATATCATGAGCTCAGTTTTTGAAAGGTTGAGTTTTAAGAAATGTTGTGACATCCAGACTGATATGTCATTTAGTAGATTAGTGACACGCAAGGACACTGAGGGGGAGAGTTGTGGAGTGGAAAGATAAATTTGAGTGTCATCCGCATAGAGATGGTATTGGAAGCCATGTGAGGTTATTAGTTGACCAAGGGAGGAGGTGTAGATGGAGAAGAGGGGTCCAAGGACTGAGCCCCTACAGAAAGAGGAAGAGGAGGGGAAGGAGTTAGAATTGTAGGTGACACTGAAGGAGCGCGTAGATAAGTAGGATGAGAACCATGAGAGAGCAGAGTCTTGTAGGCCAAGTGAGTGGATTTTTTTGAGGAGCAGCGGGTGGTCAACAGTGTCAAAAGCAGCAGAGAGGTCTAATAGCAAGAGTAAGGAATAGTGGCCGTTGTTTTTAGCGGTTATTAGGTCATTGGTGAGTTTTAGGAGGGCGGTTTCAGTGGAGTGTTTGGGGCGAATGGAAAAGGAATGAACACTCTGCCGAACTCTGATGTGTACTAATCCACTGAGCATGAAATTCCTTTTCAGCCACAAGGTCAGTCTGACACTAAACATGAATCAGAATGGGGAACTGATCACCTCCTTTCAATATCTAAACAAAGTGTCTCCTAGGCTGTAGCCTTTATGTCTTTTTTATTATTCCTTCCATATTCATAAAATCATTGTTTTTCAATTTACCAATGTAATTATCTGAAACTTTTACTTTTGGATAGATTGGTGAGGGGTTAGAACACCTATCTGGTTTTTATTACTGCCTGTATCCCTGTTAGGAAAATTCACCCTCTCTATTTGCTCCAGTGACAACTGGAGGATTGTTCCCCCACTTTGAAGATATTTTCCTCTCTATTTGTTGTATCTACAAAACAGAGAAGCCAAGCCCAGAGGGGAGTTTAACCATTCCCTCCACTATCCAAAATGGGAAAAAAATGGTTTTGGCTTTAGATATACAGTAGCAGGAAGGCCCATCTGGGATGCCCTGTTGAAGGGGGTTATTGGAGGGGGGGCCTGTCAGGTAGGCTGTATGGGGGTCCTATCATTTTTAATGGCGACCCTGGGTTGCTGTATATAGTATGGTGTTTACTGGAAGTCCAAAAACCAGGCCACAGGCTGGGAATTGTCCAGTCTTCCATAATTTGAGCTTTTACAGTGTTGGCACCCTGTTATGATTTATGACCATTGTGGCAGTGTAAGCCAATGCCACGGTGGAGGATGGTGACCTTGGCACCCAGGACTCTCAGCCAAAGGGGCTGAGAGGGCCCAGAAAGTAAAGCAGGTTATAAGGAAGAGCCTGGCTTTTCAGGTTCTTCCAAGTTTTCCTAAATGTAGCTGGGATCTGGAGCTCTGGAGATTTCGTAGAGCTCTGGTTGGGATGAAATCTCCAGTCCAGGGGCCAGGTGTTACCAATGACCAGTATAGCTGGATCAGGTGGCTTAGAGCAGCCTTATTAGGAGTCTGGACCAGAGTTCAGGGAGGAGTGTTGGAGTTGTGTGTGTGCAGGGAGCACACAGACCAACTCTGTTGCGTGCTGGACGCACACGGAACAGCCAGGGGTGGCTGGGAGAGGTCAGGAAGGTCGGTGACCCCAGGGACCTGTCGGACGCACTGCTGGGAGAGCAGAGTGAGTGCCCACGAGGGGAGAGGTCAGGAAGGTCGGTGACCCTAGGACCTCTGGTACAGACTGCTAAGAGAGCAGCGTGAGTTTCTTGGAGCTGTGGAAAGCTACTGAGCCATATAAAAGACTGTCTTATGTTGCTGCTGCAAGCTATTTTGTGTTTGCCCTTTAATAAACTGCATTTTACTTGACTTACCTGGACTACAGTGGAGTGTCCTTGTTACACCATAGATATGTGTAATTTATGACCATCCAATATATGTGTCTCAGCTGTTTATGTAGCTGTTCATTTGCTGTTCATGTTCCTTTAACATTGCTGGAAAGTAGTGCACTTGTTCAAAATCCACTGAAGATTATCTGAACTTCTGAAGTATTCTCTAAACGCAAACTTGCAACTTTGCTTTTGATTTGCGGAATACATAAGATTATCTCAGACAAGGGTGACTTTCAAGTCACCTTGTTATCTTATCCCAATGCTTGCCTTGTTTGGCATATTCTGTTGCAGTCTCTTTTTTTCTAATGTTCCCACCCCTCCTCATGAGGGTCCCAGGACCCCTCCAGCCAAATTCTTCCTGCTGCTGCCGTTACCGTGGAGCGCACTCGCTGCTTTGATGCAGCCACCTTCTGGGTTGCTATGGCAATGGCCCTTCATTCTAGCAGTCTACCACACGGTGAAGTTACAAGATGCTCCCTCAGCTCACAGTCTGTTTTTCTCAGTCAGGCTATAAGAGGGAGAGAGACACTAATGAAGCAAGTCTTGGTCGGGGGGG
>NW_017306320.1:1196512-1207880 GCF_000935625.1 Nanorana parkeri | reverse complement strand
TGAAGGAAGTCTGTGGCGGGGGGGGGGGTGTTGAATAGACAAAGTAAAAGAACAGACAGGAAGACAGGGAGGGTCAGGTAGAACTGGCATGCTGCCTGAAAATTAAGGTGATTAAGGTGAATGAACACGTGCGAAAAGCATTGCATGAGCACGCTGCGTAAGTGTTAAACACACTTTACCCAGAGAAAATGTGATTGTAACCCTATGGGGCAGGATCTGCTGTCTGAGCTTTGATGCCTCTATTGCTTTTTGTTCTGTATATACACCATATGTAAATTCACAGCATTTGCATACATTTTTATGAGACAGACTCTGCGTTCTGCATATAACATATAATCTGCATGCTAGAAATGAGACAAGAATAGATATTGGCAACACTTATAACACAATACAAAGCATAGAGTGGGCTGGTGAGAGTAGTGTATCTGAAACATTAGGCGCTTCTACAAAGCTGCAGTTTTGTTGCCTCAATACTTTTTCTATTGTTTGTTAGAAAGACACCGGTTATTTAAAGTGCCCCTGTCATACATATGCAAAATATACATTCTGTAGACTTTACCAACAGGAGTGAGGCGACATTTCGGAGGCCAACCCCTGCCTTGTAATAGCCACAGTTCCGTCTACGTCTACGTCATGGGCATTGTCCCTATTATTCTAAGGCAAGGACGTAACTATAGCCATAGCAAACAATGGAAGCACTATGAAACCCAGTAGCATTGGGGGCAAAACTCAGTCTTACTACATAATAATATCTACAGCAAACATCAGAAGCACTATGGGGCCCAGTAGCGTTTTGGGGTCCAGTTCTGTTTTGCTACATAGTAATAGCCATAAGAAACAATGGAAGCACTATAGGGTGGAGTAGCATTGGGGGTCCAGCTCTGTCTTGCTACATAGTCATAGCTATGGCAAACAGTGGAAGCACTATGGGGCCCAATAGATAAAGGGGTCCAGATCTATCTTGCTACATAGTAATAGCTATAAAAAAAACTATGGAAGCACTATGGGGTTGGAGTAGCATTGGGGGCCAAGCTCTGACTTGCTACATAGTGATAGCTATAGCAAACCATGGAAGCACTATGGGGCCCAGTAGCATTGGTGGCCCAGCCCAATCTTGAGGCAAAGTAATAGCTATAGCATAAAAAGGAAGTACTATGGGGTGGAGTAGCATTGGGAGTCCAGCTCTGTCTTGCTACGTAGTAATAGGTATTAGTAATAAGTATAACAAACAACGAAAGCACTATGGGGCCCAGTAGCATTGGGTGCCCAGTTTGGCCTTGCTACATAGTAATAGCTATAGCAAACAATGGAAGCACTAAGGGGTGGCGTAGAATTGGGGGTCCAGCTATGTCATGCCACATAGTAATAGCTATAGCAAACAAATAGCAGTTAGATTACAAAGATGCATGTATGGTTTGGGAACCTCTACCAGAATGCTATCAGTGATATGAATCTTTGAGATGGAGAGTAGAGTGACAAGGGGCCCCAAGGGCTATCCTGTGGAACTACTTAAGATATAGTTTTGTACCTGTTCTTTTGGATTGTGAACATTGGCTTTTGCTTGTGTTTGAGCTGCTTTTCTTTGTCATACAAATTTGAGTGCTAAAAGCAACTTAAAGCACCTTAGAAGCAACTTGAAGAAACTTCTTGAGAAACTGAAAGGCACATCAACTCAAACACGAGTCAAAGCAGGAACACCTGCAAACATACCGCTTTTGACTTGTTTTTGAGTCTGAAGCCCATTTACAAAAGCCCTTCTAATGTTACTAATGTGACACATTGCCATCAATAAAAGTACACTTCAACATGAGGATGCATCTAAGCAAATTTTATTTTTAGTTTTGGATAAAGTGGAAATTAATTTATGGTTGGCAGAAGTAGAGATGAGGAGAAACCTTCCACTACGGACATCTGTGCCACAGACATCTAGGATCTCCTCTTACTTTGAATGATTTCCCCTCATTCTTGTTGAGTCTTTGGGACATAAAGTGAAGGGAAATCTCCCTTCCCCAATGTGACATCAATAGCCAATAAAAACCTGACAGATGTCTTCCATTGCCTACTGTTTTGAGTTTAGATATGTTAAAAAATATATAATCCCAGCATCTGCAGGAAAAACATATTAACACAGATTGCCATTGCTGTCATGAAAACTCTCTTTGAAAATGCTGAAAATGCCGGTCTTCTAAAACACTGCATTTTAGTGGGCAGGCTAGTGCAAGCTCCATCAGTGTGAGTTGTATTGCACACTGCCAGAGCTGTTACTCTTTACATTTTTTTTCTTTCTACTGTATTGGTCAATTCAGGCCCACACACAGTGGACTGTGCTGCCGTGCGGTGGCCAGCGGTAGCATCCAGTGTGCTGCAAATAAATCAAAAATTTTCAGCTGAAACTGGAACAGGACTAGAGGTGAAATCTTCCAATGGGGCACTTGTTTTGATGACAACCTTGAGAGGAGTTTTCCATTAATTTGAAGAGGTTTTCTTATACTTCTTATGTTTCGTTACTCTCCTCTCTCCTTCTATCAGCATGCTTCTTTGCTTTTCCCTCCTCCACCCTTAGCTCTGCTACAGAAGGAATACAGGTGAGGCCTAAACAATACATTAAGGATTGTATTTATGAATACAGGGCTGCATTTATATGTGCCTTTTATACCTGTCTGGAGTTCAGCTTTAATGAAAGGGAAATGAAGCTCACGCAACCTGATGTATCCTGCCTACAACCTTTTATTTATTAGCAACAAGATGATATGGGACTGGACCATATTTTGAATTAGGATTGAACTTAGCTAAACCATGGAAGATAACTGACCTTGTTGCTATTGTTTGCACAGGAAACAATG
This sequence comes from Nanorana parkeri, assembly GCF_000935625.1. Taxonomy (NCBI): domain Eukaryota; kingdom Metazoa; phylum Chordata; class Amphibia; order Anura; family Dicroglossidae; genus Nanorana; species Nanorana parkeri. Next base: position 1,205,037 of record NW_017306320.1, on the reverse strand, counting down.
GATATTGAGGGTTTGATAATGGTTCCTGCAGAACATTTTCATCTGTAAATGTTCTTATCCTAAAAACCTTGGAAGACTAAAGACGGGTATTCGGAATGACTCTGTTTGGGAAGATGGCAGGAGATGAGTAAGCCTTCACATTTCTAGTCTACTCCAACCACGGACCGCATAAAAGACCCGAGGAAACAAATTCTTTCAGACTCACTGGAACAGAAACACACTTTCTAATCCTGCCAGTCTTTTTGTTCCTCTATTGATTTCTTTTCTCACCGCGTTCTACAATAACAATCTCTATTTGTGTACACATTACTTTATGTATAAGAATTGAATTCTGACATCGAGACTTGGAAGTTCTCAAACTTTGCTGCATAGTTGAGGATATCGGAGAAAAGATTTGGTAAACATGAAGCTGAATTTCTGTAAAGTTTGAAAAGGTATCTTTGTGATAGAATGTATACCTGTTTATATGGCCTGCAGGTCACTTGTGTGTATAGGGGACGCCTCTTAAAATATTAACATTTAATTAGGCCTTGTGAATAACAAGTTCAACCCCAACTGAGGAAATTAACTTTTTCTTTAAAGCAAACCTGTTATGATAAAAACATAGGGGTTGATTTACTAAAGGAAAATAGGCTGTTTACTTTGCAGGGGAAGTCTCCCTTTGCTTAATGAAGGTGGTAAAAATTAATTAAAATGTCATGTGCAATAAAAATACAGTATTTTTGCTTGCACACGGTTGGATGAGCTTCACCACAGGTGTTCTCTGAATGTGTGTGGGGCGGTGATGTCACAATCCACCCCTCATCCTGTCAGAGAATGCCTTGTATTCATTAATAAAAAATATTAGGCATTTTGTAAATGGCCACTGTGCCGAGTGAGCAACCTCCTGTATTTTCAGAACAGAGGGGAAACTGATCCACACAGCGCAGTACTAGACCCGGTAGATCGCTGTCACTACTGTAGTAGCTCTGGCTACTACAGAGCTTTAAAGGATCCCTTACAGGTATGACTTACATTGTGTCTAGCAAAATATATGTAAGTATGCATATTAGAGTTCAACCTTACGTATATATGCATGCAGAACAACTGAATGGCTCTTAGTGCTACACTCTCTCTCTCTCCTGCTTTACAGGGTATTACAATTGTATTTAAAAATACATTAAATGACTTCTCAAATTTGTGATCCTCCCTGTTTTCCCACCCTATCCATTGGAGCACACCCCAATCCATGAAAGCAAAATCTTTATACATAATTTTTTTTCTAGGTGTCTTCAGTCCTATCATGTGAGATCACAGGTCTTCTTCTGCTACTTAATAAGGTAAGCATTTTTTATTTTAAAAAAAGAAGCTGGGGACTGACTATTTTATTTTTCACCCAAGCTGAATTTGAGTTAATGAAAACACACCTGTGTTAACTGCTCTTTTGATATCTAATTGGAGTTTAGCTTTTACACACTGTCGAAACTGTTGTCCATCTACAAAGTAAAAGAAACATGAGCCTCTAACATGGTTCTGGGAGGTAGATCCTCTTTCTGCAGTGTCTATATGCCCAAGTGCTAATGCCAAGTTTTATATATTCTCTGAGTAGGGGTTACAAATCATGACATGCAGGGGAGGACCAGAAACATTTGGTCTGGAGAGAAACCCAAACCTTTTGCCCTTTCATTGTAGCTAAAGATTTCTGGGCAAAGAAAAGTGCACCATTCAAAGTGTGTCTTGATGCAACAGTGATTAGTGGCCATGGAAAAAGAACATGGTTTATTATAACAATCCTTTCTCATCTTCCATCATCAGCTTCCTTTGCAGCTCTCAGCATTTGGTCACCTGACCACAAAGAAAGTTTGGGTGGAAAACCTCCCTCTGTTAGATGATACGATCACATCTACTATGTGTCACTGACTGAGGGTGGTGCTCTGATTGATGTCTGAATGGTGAAGTATCTCATCCAAGGGCCATAAGTTATTTGCACTGGCTGGGTGGGAATCCATTCCAGCCCAGTCTTGCCCCATTGCCATGCAAAGAACATGTGGCTTAAACCCAACTACCGCTACAACTAAGCAGAGCAACTATGCTTAATGTGGCAACACCTTTGCAATCTATGCAGACATTAAAATCCAAGTCATTATAATGCAAAAAAAACTTCAAAGAATGTTTTGGAATTATTCTTTCCAATGGAATTGAAGTCCAAAACAATGCTAGAGGTAGAGTTTTTAGAATAAGAGACTTTGTAAATCTCTACTGCCAAAAACTTCTTTCCCTCTATCCTAGCAATTTTTTGTGCACACTTCAATTTTGGCAAGTGCTTTAGGGGCCCCAACAGCCCCAATTTGAAGTTTACATGTTTTAAGCTCATACTTTATGTCCTTTTTACTATGTACATACAATCTTTGCATTAAAAATAAACATTTAATACAGGGTACACCTAAGATACTGATGGCACAGCGCATTTCAGGTTTTCTAAAAATAGAGTACAAGAGATGCTGTTTGCCTTCAGATTGATTGAAGCTCCATACACTCCATTTGAATAAAGCAGATGGTGGGGATAAGTCACTGCTCTAACTTGTTTAGTTGTGTGTGAATATTGCAGCTTGAGCTGTTGAACTTTGTAGAAAAAAAAATGTTGTTTTCTGGAATGCAGCTAAGGATAACCAGTTGAACATATGAAAGGAATTCTAGCATGACACTTGGTAAATAGAAATGAAAATACAAAACATTCATATTCAATAGTTCATATATACCTAATTGAATACAAATATTCTTTAGCATTATATAAAATAAAAATGATTAAAAAATGTATATTTTCATCCTGACCATAACAAGAAACAACAATACATAAAACAACAGTATAACTGGCTATACTTTGGAAAACACCTGTGCAATTCCTGTCTACTCTAAAGGGGTAGATACCCTGTTTCCCCGAAAATAAGACCTACCCCAAAATTAAGAACTAGTACCATTTTTGGGAATTTCTCATATATAAGCCCCACCCCGAAAATAAGACCTAGTTGTGACCATTCCCAGGGCCGGTGGTGGCATAAGGGGGAACTTGAAGAGCTGTGGGAGAGAATGAACGGTACCAGCGAAGCCAGCGCTAGAGGAAGTGAGGCGGCAGCGCAGGGAGCAGAGCCACATAAGCCGATGTTTCCTCTATAGCGTGCTTCGCTCATTCTGGTTACTAAATTGCTCTTGGAATCGTATGGCACCCCTGATTACCCTGATCACCCTATTCCTAACTTTGCCATTTTGGATTATTTCATTTGGATTTGCATTAACTTTGGATTGTTATACATTTAAAAAAAATTAAGACCTACCCCGAAAATAAGACCTAGTGTGTTTTTTTGAGCCACAAAAAATATAAGACAGTGCCTTATTTTCGGGGAAACACGGTATTACATTTTGTAAAGGTGAACAAATACATGAATGGGGGCTTGTTTTTACTTTACTGATGCTTATTTTATATTTCTTATGTTCTATAACACCTTCATATTTGACAGTGCATTTCAAAGTATGTTAAACCATTTATGAAATAGGGTCAAGCCAACCATGATAAGGTCACGCCAACTGTAATAAAATCAGTGACTTGGAGCATTGCATGGGGTGTCGAAGGGATAAAGACTATGTCAGTTAGTAGTAGGCTCCTTCTGGCAGTCACGCATCTAGTTTGAAACACTTTTGGCACAGTTTTTCAGTTTTTATTATAGCCCATGCAGCTGAAGGCTTTACCATTGAGCTGAATGAAAAAAAGCCAGCACTATCTTCAGTTAGTGCTGGCTTTTTTTCACTCAGCTCAATGAAGCATACATTTTACATATATGAAGTAAATATACCCAATGATTTTCCTTGTTTTTACAGTCCGGCAATGGGCACAATTTTGCTAGTGCATTATAACACATAAAAGACACTTTGCTTACTTTGAAACAGATCACAGTTTCAGGTTATCTTTGATATATTGCAAAACCCAAAAAATGTCGGCTCCACTTGATCAAAGAGAAACAGGGCACATTCCTGGATTGGTTTTAAGAGAATTGGCTCAAGCTTCAGTGCAGCTCCAATAAATTAACAAACCAGCATTAAATTCTTATATAGATCACCGGGCACACATTGCTAATGTTTAAAATCTACACATCTTTATTTTACTCTGATAAAAATATGGATATCTTAAAATTGTGTGTTAGATTGTCTCTATAAGAATTTAACAGAAAACTTCAACAGTCAGAGCACAATGGAATGTCTGAAGAGTCAATGGGCAAAAGATTGCTTAGGACAAAAAAAAAAACTAGAGCACCATCAATGTTCCGCTAGCATTTCCAGAGCTAAATTATATATTCTAAACCACTATTTTATACCATGAACCATGAAGGAGAAAGCATTTCAGGGGCTGGCAGTGCTGACGGAAGATAGAGAAATGATTACAGTGAAGAGTTTCAACAACTAATAGAACAGATTGATGGAAAACTATCAAAAGAAGCCTTCACATTAACTGCACTATGTTGTGCTCTGCACCACTTCTCTTAAAACACTTTCCCTCCAGTGATGGAATTTAATAGCAAAAAAGAAGACATATTTTGAACACAGTTTGAATTAGGCCAAGTTTGTATATCTTTGTATCATACTTTGCCTAGAGTATGAACAAGTTAAATGTTGTCTAAACTCAGTGATGTTTTTAGTGTTTTGTTTTGTTTTGTCCCCACCAGTAGGGATCACTTAAAGTGGACTTATCCTGAGCTCCTACAAACCTGGAAATGCTATGGGACTATCCACCCAATCAGCTTTCCCCCACATCACAGCTGCACATAAACAAAGGGACATGCTGCTTGGGCTAAGGTCATTGACCGAATATGGTCCACATAGCCATATGTCAATATTATTGACCAAATATAGCCATGTGGCCATTTAAGGTCAATGACATCACAGCACCCTGCCCCTTTGCTCACCTGCAGTTGTGGGTGTGGAGTTCCTCTGATTGGATGGCAGCTGAAGGAGCTTTCTTCTTCATTTGGAGAAGTTTAGCTTCAAACTAGGTTCGGGCCTGAGCCTAAGTTCATCCCTACCCACCAGAGAGATTAACAACTTCTGATTGTTCAGCTAAGTGTTGCCATCAGGACGGAGTGTGAAAAAAGGAATTAAGGGAAAGTCTTCTAAAGGGGTAATATGTTGCAGTGACAACTGTCTAAGATAATATATCCCTCCCTTTGGAGAGATCTGCACTAACAGGGCTATTCACAAAAGGGTGAAGCGTTTGGAGAAGGCAGGAGAAGTGAACAATATAGGACAACATACTGTAGCTGATTTGAAAAAATTCTCCAATTCAGCGCACTTTCCAGTTTAGCTATTTTGGCCTAGATTGTTCACTTTTCCTGCCTTCTCCACACTCGTCACCCTTTTGTGAATAACCCTGTTAATTTTTGTTGTGTCTATGGGACAGAAAGTTAAAGGAAAATTTTCCTAGGGACCCAGACTGCAAAAAAGAGGTATTCTATCCAACATCAAAAGCACTGGCCTTGATACACTTTAATACCATGGTCAGTTCTTTCTGTATCCCATTGGTGAGATTTCCCTACACTTCCTGTGCTGTAGACACAATAGTAGGTGAGTGTAGATCTCTCCAATGTAAGAAAACACACACACAGACACACACACACATAGAGAGTGAGAGAGGAGAAAAAAAATAGAATTTTCATTTAGCAGAGTTTCTGAGAAAATTGAAAAATGTTGGAAAATTAAGCCATTTAAGAAAAATGCTTTACAGTAGATACAGAAAGAGAAATTACGTTTCTTTGGGGTGGTTTATGCCACTGACTTATGTCATAATTCTGCAGCAAAATGAGCTTGTACACAAACTCCCAGCTGCGTTAGCTGTTTTTAAGGTCAAAACTTTCTAGATAAAGTGATTTGGCAGCAGTAATTGGAGCCCCACCTCATCTGACAGCCCTCCCACCATCTGCTTACTCATCCTTCCTGGGTGCCTGGGACAGCCATTATGGGCAAAATTAGACCAGTGAACATCTGTTTGCTGATCTTCCCCAGCTAGAATGAACCTGAAAGCAACATGCTCTGATCACTTCTTGGTTCAGAGTTGTCATTCCGTTTCCTTCTGTGGCTGGGGAAGGAGCTAATGGAGCACAATCTGTGCTCTATCAGCTTCAAAGGCGTGCAGAGGTAACATTAAGATCTAATAGATCCCTGATGTGATGCCTCCTGAAAGAGATCCTGCCACTACACTATGCTATCACATAGGGAGCCTGTTAGCCCCCTTGGGATAGCAATAACATTTAGTAAAAATAATTGAGTTTATTCAAATCCAATAAAAACCACACAAAAAAGATTAAAAGCCACCCACCTACATATGCAAGCATATATGAATGCAAATATGTGCCATCAATTGCACCACACATGCCCCGCATCACTGCACATGCCGGAGTGAGAGCAATAATTCTAGGGCAATCATTCATGGTTTTAACTCTAAATTGATGATTTGCTTTCAAAGCATTGGGTCACAGAGGCACGCAATTTTGAAGCTTCACATGATTGGTATCTATTTCCTCTACACAACCGCATCTTTTATATTCAAACAAGTGTTAAATATTATATTATGACTGTGTACACTAAAATTAATTTGAAATAATTTTTCACTGAAATTTGGATTTGGAAAATTACTGAATTTGATAATATTGTGTGCTATAAATTATTTAAACTGCCACCATTTTATTGTGCCGGGTCTCTGCTTCCAGAAAATATACATATATTTCTTTGGGTGGGGTGGGGTTACATAATCGTCAGGCCTAAAATATGCATTTTAACAGCATCTCTGACAGCAAAAGGGCTAAATACCTACTGCGGGTTACAGAAAGTCACTTTACCTATCTTAGACTTGTTCTTGTGCCAAGAAAAAAAACCCTTGTTCGCCTCATTGTTTTACTTTTTTTTTTTCACAGAAAGAAAACATAGACAGTAAAACAAGGACATACTGTGTATTATTATATAGCAATACTAAGTTATTGATAAACGGAAGGCCACAAATAACAATCAAATACACACACACAAAAGCACAGATACATAGGGCACTATAAAAATAAAGTACCCTAAATACACCCCCCATTTCACCTCAGTTGCTTAGTTGGCAAGATTTCGCCATTGGGTGAATCAGTTCTTCCCAAATCCCCTTGCTCCATCCTAGTCACAAACATATTGTTCAGTAGGTGTTGGGAATCCAAAAAAGTTATTTTTTCTGTAGGTCCCCAGGCAGGTGTTCATTGCTACCCATCCACAGTACTGATTGCCTTGTGTCTATAATGACTCGCCATTCTCTGATGATGGATTGTTTTGACTTTGGGGTCTCCTGTAGCAGCACTGATTGCACAAGCTGCATATTTGTTTCTGAATGTGCTGTAAGAGTTTTAAATACTGATGATTAAATTAGAGTTTTTATACAGCCCAGATTGCAGCCTATTAATAGCCGTGTTTTACAATAGTGGAATGATTTCAGTGAAATATTTATTTTCTTCAATATAAATTATATTATATTTAGTGTTCAACAAAATTTGCCTCAATCTTTCTTGTCAAATGCAAGTAAAAGTTATTCATCTTTACCGTATGTCCTTGTATACTTGTTTACATTTGTATTACTTAATTAACAACTGCAGCTTTATATGTTTTTATGCACAAACCCATTAAAAAATGTTCCATTAATAGTGCAAGCTACAGTATAAAGACGTCTTCCAATCCTGCTGCAATTGGTTGGGTTTAGTAATCATAATGTCTATGGGCTGCTAAAGATTAAGAAAACCAATTGGTCTGCACCAGGCTTCTAACATGGTGGAATTTTGTTAAAAATTTCTGTTGTCCATGGACAGGTTGTAGGATTCCTGCCTCTAATTACTATGCAACAATTCAAGAAAAGGAATATCTGTATTGGTTGGATATATGGTGGGTCACCAGTCATTGTCTTTGCAGACTTTACTTGGATTGACCCTACTGTCTAATCAGAAAGGTAAGTATTCCAACTTTTCTTTGACAGACTGCTCATGTTGAAATTTTTATACATCGGCGACATACAGCGTTTACTTTAAATATTCATATAAATCTATGTTAGCAGTCTACTTGGAATGAATAAAAATAGCCATAGAAGTGCTTAAATACTTAAATTCCTCGAGAAAACTTCCTGCTGCTTTGATTCAGTGCTGGGCATCCGCCTTAACGATTAGACACTTGAAAGTGTCAACAAAGCTCATGCTGTCAAATAGTTAGGACTTTAGAGATGTGTCCAACACTCAAGGCATCCTAGAGCAGTAGTTTCTCCAGCAAACGTAAGCATTTAAATGGTTAGTTCATCTTTATAGGAAAATACCATATGCTGTCCATAAATACCATTTCAGAACCTTAAAGTAATCAGATTTTACAAATAGGTATTTATGCTGTTTCCATACCTGTAGGTTTTTATCACAAGGAGCGAAGCCTACCCCAAAAAATCCTTGCCGTTTCCAAAGCACCATCCTGTCTTCTTTTCAGGATGGACCAGCCGTTAG
>NW_017306320.1:1195760-1196502 GCF_000935625.1 Nanorana parkeri | reverse complement strand
GTGAGCACCATCCTTCTCCCAATCCCCCTGCAAAATATCCCCACATATGCACAGAGTGTTCTGTCTTTAGTCGCAGCCTAAATAGATTTTGGAGCCCATCCATGGTGATAGGAGGCAGCCTTCTCCTGATCCCCTGCACATATGCAGTGTGCTCTGACTCCTGTCAGGGACAGCATAGTGTATTTTTCTATAAAGGTGGACTAACCCTTTAAGCCTTCTATTACACTATTACATTACAAGCAAAAGAAACAGAGCAGGCAGTGAGGAGGATGAGTCACCACTCTGATTCATTTGTTTGTATATGTTTGAGCTTGAGCTTGTGAGCCCTGTAAACAACAGGCTTTATTTTAAATAGAACTCCTAAGAATTACATGTGCATACTAACCTAGCATTCTACCTGATGAATGTAAATATTAAACATTGGTATACAATATTTTACATTTACCTAAAATTAAAAAATATATATTTAAAGCTAAATTCAGAGTCATGTGTATTCTTACTTGAATCTTGGGGTGCTTTGAGTATTTCTTCAAGATCGGTACAGTGATACAGTGCAAAACTTTCCCTCTGTGCAAAAGCTTCCTGTAATAAAGACCGGTCAGTGTTGCTCTCTCTCCTTGTGCAGGGTGATTGGTCTTGTCTTCGCCCCATCTGTAGTTTTCTACAGGCAGCCTGTAGTGGGTGGAGCCTGCTGGGTTTGCTTTCTTCACAGGCAGTGATGATATCATATATGTATATGTGT
>NW_017306320.1:1194986-1195708 GCF_000935625.1 Nanorana parkeri | reverse complement strand
AAAAAAGAACTAAAGAACTAGGTTTGCAAAGACATTTGGTGCACACAAAGAGGATGTATAACCTTCGTGGCGATTGAAGAATATAAAACCAGCTTTAAATATCTTTAAACCTTTTTTTTTTCAATTCTTGGCCATAATATTGAATATTGAAGAAAAAGGTATGTGCAATACCTCTGTACATCCCCTTTAATTTTGCTTTGCAACTTGCATGTACTTTTAAAGAAACTGTATAGTGCTATTGTACATCATTTCTTTCTTTCTTTATAATGGCCAGGAATCAGGACTACATTATTTAGCCTATCAATGTTTTACTTATTGCTTTTGAGCCAGCAGATGGAGCTTTATGTTTGTTACCTATCATGCCAAAAGCTTTCAGTTGTCTTCTTTGAAGAAATAAGCTAGTTGCTTACAGTGCTCAATGACTCCTTAGGTGTAACTCCTCCCAGTGACTCCTCCATTATCTGTGACATCAGATTTAAAATTTAGGGCCCATTCACCATTGCATTTAATGTGCGTCAACTCATGTACACAGGTTAGTCATTGTTTTAATTAATGCTAGTTCACATATCATCTGTGAGATGCAATGATGTGCGTTATTCATTTTTTAATGCGAGGACACATAACCTAATGTTGTAAATGACAATGGCAGTGATTGAAAACACACACACACATATACAGTATGTGTATATATATATATATGTATGTATATATATATATTTATA
>NW_017306320.1:1155444-1194825 GCF_000935625.1 Nanorana parkeri | reverse complement strand
CAATAGATAAATTAGACTAAACACAGATTTAAAAATAAAATAATGAACTGAAGCACAAACCAATATAGTTTCCCATTTAAATACACAGTTGTGTATTTCAATAGTTCGGGGATGCGGCCTTCTCGTCTGCCCGGGTCCCCGTGCGTGGGCGAGTTAGGCTCCTGGCCACAAACTTGTCCATGGATGGTATCACCAGGTACGTCTTGCGTAGGAGCAGGTCTCCCTTGTAGGTTTTCACCTGGTATGTGGTTTTTTAGGCAGATTTTATGTCCCGTGGAGCCGGAGCTCTCTACATGTGCAGCTGCTTCGGTAGGCGCCGGAACCGGAAGTAACACATTTCTTTAAAGCTCCCTTCCCTTCTCACCCCTCCCTGCAGGCCACCCCCAACAGTATTTTTCAAAAAAAAAACGTTTTATACATACCTTTTCACTTGCAGTCATGATGCAGCCTAGGCTATATGATGACACGCCCCCCAGTGGGTGTGTCCATGACAGCCTGGGGTTACAGGAAGTAAGCTGAATGATGCTGCCTGTTATTCAAGCTGGTGAAGCAGACCCTCTGCAGGGAACAGTGTCAGATTTTAGGTGAATATTTCAGTGAATGTTGCTTTTTTATTTTTAAATGTTCAGAATATGGTATTTCAAAACTACATGTGCTGGAGTTCTGCTTTAAGCTTAGTGCTCCTTGAAGCCACACTTTCTCTTATAAACAAGTGCAATTGTACAAAAAAAAACATAAGCAAAATATTACAGCGGAAGGAACATGGATTTGCAGCTTATATATTTTGCACTCATCTCACCTGTCAATAAAGCCTTCACACCTATCCGCTCTGCTCTGGCTTTGTGCCTGATCTAAGTTTATGCACTAGGCAATTAGTAGTTGTTCATTATATAAATGGGTCATTTACAGTAGCAGGAAGTATTGATTGCAGCGCGTGAATACATGAGCTAGTTTATGTTGCCTGCATTTGCTAATAACTTCATAATATATTTCAGCCTTTCCTGTGACAAGCTGATTTGAGTTGGGCCAATCCTCCATATTAACACATAACAAAGTAGATAATAAAACGGGCATCCGCATTAAACCTTGTGGTTAAAAACTTGAGGGAAGGGACGAAGAGCTATTGCTCATTCCAATCAGATTCTGCCCGTCATTTGTCATGGCAGGTTGGACATGGTGGCTATAATAACTATATTATGTTTACTTAGCACCATTTTTTATCATTGAAATCCCGTCTCTTTGAAACAAATGTGAGTACTTTAAGAGCATAGCGGTCAATAATTGGCACTGATAATTAAATAAGGTGAAGGATGATGGATTGTCACTAAACTAAGATTCATTTTTAAAAATCCACTCCTTTGTAAATTTGCCCAATCCAAAACTCATATCTGCTCCAGGATCAGACAGTACTAAGAATGTGTGGCCTATTGGTAAAGGGAACAACCTGCCATATTAGCTCAATACATCTCTTTTAAATTACTGGTCAGCTTTTCTGGCTGTCTTCTGTGAACGACAAAGCATCACCCCTCTTTGTAATGGAGCTGAGGAGAGGGTTTTTTTTTACAGTCCAAATCAACCAGCTCTTAGATGTGGTGTCTGCATTACTTTCCTTATTTCAGGCTTTAGTTTACCTTGCTATTAATACATTGCAGCCATCGGTGACAACACTGCTTCTCCATAGATGTCGTACAGTAAATAAGTGTTGTCACCTTAGGACAGGAACTATGTTATTGACAGTGTCACAAGGTAAAAATAAGAGTAAAAAAAGCCTGAGATAAGAAAAGTAAGGCAGCCACCACATTGAAGGACAGATAAGCTACAATATATTACATTTATGCTTTTAAGTTTAAAAAAGCTTTAACAAAAAGTCACAGTGCTGGGAATGCACAGGAATGTGTAAGTATATTTAAACCCATATATTTAATGCCTTACACTTGGCACACTCTGGCCGGAAAGGGTGAGGCAGGCACATTGCAAACATTGTGCAGCAGAGCGGCCATGCCACATGCCCTCCCATGTGACAAAAAGAGTTGCCACCTGAGGCAATGGCCTTCAGCTGCCTCATTGTAGGGATGGCCTGCAACCACCACATCTAAGGACTGGTAAGGTACCATATATTAAATTTTTATTTTTGGCTTTGGGTACGTTTTGATCATGACATTCTGATAAATACATCCCTAACTATCCTTTTGTTCCCCAGCAGACTGTAGGCTTTATCAGCCAATGTAGTCATCTCTACAAAATGACTGTACAGAGTGCAGTCTAATATTATCCACAATTTAAAGGAATTTTTATTATTTACTAAGTAAGATCATTCAGCAGAAAAATCATTATGTGCTCACATTATGTTTTTCCACGTGTGGCCACAGTGATTTTTACTTTCGGCTTTTTGTTCCCAGCCTATATAATATTTGATAACAGGCATGAAAGAGAGTCCTGAGCGCCTTCGCCAGATTATAATTTAAGGTAATTCAGTGTGAATAGAGCCATCTGATTCTTTCTTTTATCCAGCCAGCAAACAAAGAAAGGTTGTTCATATACAGTGCATAAAATGACAGAAACAAATATATGCATACTGTGCACAGATGAATACCAGCGTGGAATAGAGCACATGGCACACTGACACGTGTCTAAAGCTTCTAACATGAGATCTGAACATATATATAGAACCAGGGATATGGGATTATTTCGCTGGCAGTGGGTGCTGGAATGTAGATATGAACTGTTGTCTAATTCATTGAGATCAAGGCTACCAGCAAACAGTGGGGTGATGCCTGGCATACACTAAGCTAATTAGAAGCTCTGTGCGCCAGGAACTGCATGGTTGGATTTGCTGTCTTGCATTATTAAAGTTCACTGGCAGATATCTGCGCCTGGCTAGAAGGACATTAGGAGGAGATATACGGTAGGGTTAAGTTGAATTGAATGGGCTGACTTGAAGAATTCGGCACCCACGAGAGTGCTGGACTGTGTGTTCTCCTTGTGCTGTTATAGATACAGCGAGGTGGAAAGTCTACAGCATCTGTTGTGTATCAGAAATAGTCTATCAAGCATTAGGCAAATCAGGCACTTGCCTGAGGGTGCCTCCGAACTTTGGCGGGCACCAGACTTGTCTCTGCCAGAGCTAAATGCTAGAATGTAAATATGTTTCCAGTAAATGACTCAAAAGCTGTGTGTTTGTGTAGATCTGGCCTGGTGTACTGTGGCATGAGCACAATAAGAAATCGTACAGATCTTAAAGGAATCCTCCATTACCAGCGTTGTGGCCACACAAACCATTTTGCAATTTAATGTTATTGAAGCTAAACTTCAGACAAACAGCTAAATAAAAAAATCAAATACATACACTATATTGACAAAAGTATTGGGACACCTGCCTTTACACGCACATGAACTTTAATGTCATCCTAGTCTTCGTTCGTAGGGTTCAATATTGAGTTGGCCCACCCTTTGCAGCTATAACAGCTTTAGCTCTTCTGGGAAGGCTGTCCACAAGGTTTAGGAGTCTGTCTATGGGAATGATTGACCATTCTTCCAGATGCGCATTTGTGAGGTAAGGTACTGAGGTTGGTGGAGAAGGCCTGGCTCGCAGTCTCCGCTCTAATTCATCCCAAAGGTGTTCTATCGGGTTGAAGTCAGGACCCTGCAGGCCAGTCAAGTTCCTCCACCCCAAACTCGCTCATCCATGTCTTTATGGACCTTGCTTTGTGCATTGGTGCGCAGTCATGTTGGAACAGTAAGGGGCCATCCCCAAACTGTTCCAACAAAGTTGGGAGCATGAAATTGTCCAAAATGTCTTGGTATGCTGATGCCATAAGAGTTCCCTTCACTGGAACTAAGGGGCCAAGCCCAACCCCTGAAAAACAACCCCACGCCATAATCCCCCTCCACCAAACTTTACACTTGGCACAATGCAGTCAGGCAAGTACCGTTCTCCTGGCAACCGCCAAAACCAGACACGCCCATCGGATTGCCAGACAGAGAAGCATGATTTGTCACTCCAGAGAACACGTCTCCACATCTCTAGAGTCCAGTGACGGCGTGCTTTTCACCACTGCATCTGACGCTTTGCATTGCACTTGGTGATGTAAGGCTTGGATGCAGCTGCTCTGCCATGGAAACCCATTGGATGAAGCTCTCTATGCACTGTTGTTGGGCTAATTTGAAGGCCACATGAAGTTTGGAGGTCTGTAGCTATTGACTCTGCAGACAGTTGGCGACTTCTGCGCACTGTGCGCTTCAGCATGCGCCGACCCCGCTCTGCCATTTTACGTGGCCTACCACTTTGTGGCTGAGTTGCTGTTGTTTCCACTTTGTTATAATACCACTAACAGTTGACCGTGGAATATTTCATAGCAAGTAAAATTCACGAAACACTTGAATCCAATGATTTGGAGGGGTGTCTCAATACTTATGGCAATATAGTGTATATGGGAGCTGTTTTGGCAGATAATTTGTATTTCTGTTCATCCAGCTTGGAGAATAAATCGGTCTGGTAGGGGCAGGAGACCTGATTTTTTGCAGCAGCAATTCAGTAACACTTAAAGGTCTTGTCTCTCCTCCCCCACCGCCTTGAGACTGGACATTGAAGGAAGAAGCAGCAGACTGATGAGCTCATCTCATGGTCACTCTGCTCTCTCCTCCTCTATTAGAATGCTCCTTGTTAGCACATGACCACTGTGGCACAACTGATTGGCTCCTTGTTCTGCTTTTCACTCACACAGTTTAAGTGCTGATTTACAGAGGATAGCAAGAGGCTGATACAAAGTCAAAATTGGGTGCTTACACTACTTGCATTTAAAAAATAAATGTAATGATGAGTTAATTAATAAAATATGCATTCATTTGTGTCTGTAGCAGTAACCCTGCAGGAGCTGCTGGAAATGTTGGGTTCTCCTACCGTCTCCAGTGATAATCCACACTGTAACATGAACCACAGTACACCAAAACACCAATAACACATGAATGGGCTTTTTTAAAAATAAATGACAGTAAACCCTGCAGAAAAGTATGAGTTACTAGACTAAACAGCAGTAAAGACAATAGAATGTTCGCTTTAATGCCAGTAAAAGGCCTTGACTAAAACACATTGGCAAGTGTAGAATGATGCTGCAAGTACCAATAAACAACAAAAAGCAAGGTAATATCCCTAAACTGTAGTGAGAATGATGCAGATTTTGAAGATGTTTTTAATTAATATTTTTTTTAATAGGGTAACATTTCAATGTGTCCCAGTAACCAATAGTGAAAGGATTGCATGTTCCCCTTTAAATAAAGCTCTCCCAGCACCAGTAGTGCCCAGCAAGTGTAGGCAAATTAATAACACATAAGAGGGTGGCCAAAGGCTGCTCATCAATCTGACTTCTGCCAAGGGATGCAGTCCCTCCTATTATGGCTGTATCAACAGGCTGGATAAAGTTGATTAAGTAAAGTGACCTTTTTACTTTATCAACCCATAATGACCCATTATGACCCTCAATGCTGCATGCACATTTTTGAGTGCCAGGTAAGAGGTATCCCACAATTCCCTGGGCCTTTCCTCTCTAGCTTATAACTTCTTCCTTGTTGGCTTTGCAGGTAACCACTTCTCTAAGGGTTCTCTCTCCCCAAGCAGCCCACAACACTCTTTCCCTTGGCTTCTTGTCCCCCTTGTGGCTCTCCTGGCTCTCCACCTTTCATTTATTACTTTTACCTTAGGGTCCCCCTCTCCTTTCACATCAGGGTCTCCACTTCACACCACAGTCCTTCCCTTTTATGAGTCCTTTCCACATCAGAATCTACCCTTCGCATTAGAGTCCCCCGTTTACATCAGAGTTCCTAACTACCTGTCAAAAGCAGGATGCAGCGCTGCCTGTGATTAACAGGCAATGCTCCGTCCATGACAGGCTACACAGCGGGGAGGCTTTCCCTGATGTGTAACCTGTAACAAGCCGCACTGAATGGAGAAAAAGCTGTCAGACTTGAAGCTGACACCTTTTTTCTTCATAATACTAGTTGAGGCTCTGCCTCACCTGCCTTCCCTGACCACACGTCCCTGCTTTACAGACCCCCTTTACATTAGAGTCCCCTTCACATCATAGTTCCCCACTTTACATCATAAGTCCTCCCTTCACATCAGAGTCCCCCTTTTACCTCAGAAGTCCCCTTCACATTTGAGTCCTCCCCTTTCACATCAGGGCCCTCTTACACATTAGAGTCCCCTTTTAAATCATAGTTCCCCTTTTACATCATAAGTCCTCCCTTCACATTATAAGCCCCCCTTTTACATCAGAAGTCCCCTTCCCATTTGAGTCCTCCCCTTTCACATCAGAGCCCCTTTCCCTTTAGAGTCCCCCATTCACATTAGAGTCCCCTTCACATCATAGTTCCCCCTTTTACATCATAAGTCCTCCCTTCACATCAGAGCCCCCTTACACATTAGAGCCCCCCTTCAAATCAGAAACTCCCCTTCACATCAAAGTCCCCCCCTTTTATACCAGAAGTCCCCCCTTTTACATCATAATTCCTCCCTGTAATTTTTGTGTGTTTGAATTTTATTTCAATTAAAGGACTTTTTTGGTGTGTGTATGTTTATTTACTTTGAATGTTTTACGAAAATGGGTCAGGGGTACTATGGTTCCCCAATACTTATTTTTCAGGAAGGGGGTTCAGGAAGGGGGTATATGGTGGGGATCACCATATAATAAAGAGAGCCTCCAGATTCCACTATAATTTCCAACCCCTATATTACCTTCACCTCCTTCCTTGGGCATCGCAGGTGGGGAAGGGGGCCTTTGTCCTTTAACACTGCATAAGGGGGTAAAGGGTTTTATACCTAAAGATGCCAGTATGCTCCTCACTTTCCAGTGAGCTCCTTTGGAGAGGGATTCCTTTCTCTTTTTGTATTAAATTGTGTTTGTGTAAGCTAGAAAATAATTAAGAGCACACAGTTTGAAACAAAGAATGTTAAGGATTTTACAAGCAAACTTCAGGTTGCATGGATGACCTAGTTTTTAATTTCAGAGCAGTGGAAGCTTAACTTCTGTATCCTGAGATAACATCTTGAGTTGAGGGTAATTAACTACTTTCTTCTCTTGACCTTATGAGCAGTGTTACATTAGGCTTGCGCTTACTCTGCCTACCCAGTCTAGCAAACATTTCCACAAATTGCATTCTATTAAGGCGATCAAATTAATATTATAGAATAATTTGCCTCAGCATCTCTTTGACTTTCTTAAAGCAACCCTATCACTTCAAAGAAGTACAGTATCACTTTTGCTTACCTTTATAGTTACTTTTCCATATGTCTGTTTTAAATATGTCAATTTTTATCAATGTAAACAAATATATCTTAGCATGTCATACATACCTTGTTTAGTCTCCATTGAAATATTTCCTTTTTTTGTTCTTTCAAGAGCAAGATAATTTCAGGCTGCTGTGAAACAGTTTGAAAGATATAATGTCATTACTGCAGGTACAACGTGCTGGTATCTAGAGTAGCCTCAGATTCCGGGCCTTATTGATATGCACAATTTTAGTATTGCTTGATAGTGCCAAATTCCTTCCTGCTTCAAATTACTGCCTCCTGCACATTAGTGTTGGTCAGTGAGACAGCCAGCCATAGTGATGGGCCAATAGTAATGCTAAGAAGTGGGGGAGCAGCAAGATTCAAAATCAAAAAAAGAAAGTGAAAGAGCACATGTGTAAACTACTGTACCTACAGACAGAAGATATGCATGCAAATTGCCCTTGAGTATATTAGACAACATGTGCACACCCGCTAAAACAAAAGAGATGGGGCTTTATGAAAAGATAGCAAAGTTTGGCATGAAATTCTGTAAATATATTAAATATACCCAACATTCCCAATGTGCAAAAATACATACTGCCACTATAATAGACTTTGACTGTCTTAGAGGAGAAGATTGCAATGTGCAAAAATACATAGTGCCGATATGATAGACTTTGACTCTTAATGGAGAAATACTCCACCCTATTGTTATTGTTTAATGACAGATCAACGTTCCCAGCTCATTTGGGGAATGATCTGTCATTACAACTGGGAAGAGCAAGCCCTGAGATCACAGTTGGCTCCGCCCAGCTGTCATTTGCAGGGCGAACGGCCAGCCTTCTCGAAGAGAGTCGAAGGATCAGCCGAAGCTACGGCTGTGTGCTTCGGCTCAGTAGTGAATAACCCCCATAGATACTTATTTTTATGTAATGCAGTCTATTCATGTGGATATAATATTCATAAATGGTTTCTCCACTGTGGCATGCACTGATTTGCTTCCAAGGCGTTTCGCTGCTATGCTTGCTCTGGGGATGGGAGGAAATTTATCTCTTGCAAACATATAATCAGTTTCTTGTATAGTCATTCATCAATTGTTGTTGATCTCTTGATCAATTACTATTCAATGTACCCATCACATATTGAAGAACCCACTACCATCAGAGATTGGAAGTCTGTGTCCATCTGTATTTCTAGTCTGTCAAAAGAAATGTTAAACCTACTCACCACATGATACAACCACTGCATTCTCTGATCCCATTGAACTCCCAACCCTGCCCCAATCTCTCCATACCCCTCCAGCAAATAACTATTTTCTCTCTACCTCTTTACTCCATCCTTAACCCTCACTCTCTCTCTTAATGGAGAAGTACATAAACACTGGTATACAGTATACATAAATTCTGTCACATCATACATGTGTGTCACTCTTCAGCCTTTAGAGAACACGTTTATAAAACTTTTCACACATCTGCCCTAGAGGCTGTGTAGAAGTGACTAAAGTCCAGTTTGATCTATAGCTTTGAAAATTTAAGTGCCTATTTATCCATGTTTTCATGCAAGATTCACCCAATGTTTACCCAAGATTCACTTATTTTTTACATAAGATTATAGTAGGAAAATAAGTAAATCTTGGATCAAAACATTAATAAATAGACCCCTTAGTCTATCTCTAAGATGAAGCCATTAATGAGAAACTAAAATATTCTTCAATACACACTAATATACAACATCCACTAATAATAGCCAATGGAAATAAATAAGTGTCACTTTAAAATTATTTTCATAATGTCACTCCTAGTCCGGATTACGGGTGGGAGACCCACTACTCGGTTAATTGGGAACCCACTGGGGTACCGATTCAATTAAACTCAACACGATTTGGAACGCGCATTTGATATTATTAATTAATATATGTACAAGTGAATATGAAGTCAGGTTAATCGAGAGAAATATGCCTACCATTGCCTTACCCCTTGACTGGAATGAGACTCACATACCATAGGTTATGTTTTATGTTTAGGTTATTCTGATAACCACGTTTGATATAAATTTATATAAATTTGTGATGGTACATCACGGCATAGTAGTTTACAACATATGTACTTATATGCAGACAATCCAGGAATGCTAACCTCTTGAGCTACACTATATTTCTATGGCTAGTCAAGTGGTTCTTGATACAGCCTCATTAAGGGGCAACTTATATGACTGTGATTCCAACTTCACTTGCTTTGTATGCTTTGACTGCTTGCAATTTAATAATGTATCTTGAAATGTCTTGCATCTCGTCTTTGTAACCTACTCCTGAAAATTTATGAAAATAAAGAAATTGTTATTCATTAAAAAAAATATTTTCATTATATTCGTAGGTTAAAATGTCTTGCAGATATAGTTGATTTTTTATTGCCTTATTATTGCTCTATATGATATTTATAGAGCTGGATGTAGAAAGAGGAAAATCTTGGATGGGGATTTTGACATTGTGTGTAACCCAATATAAAAATAGAGGGTTCAGGGTCAAGTTTTGCAAAATGGAGAGATAAATGGAAAATTAAAGCAGGCTGTGTTTCACATAAGTGCAATCAAAGGCCGTACATACTGTAATGTGTCATAAAACCATTTCCTAAGTGAAATCCTTTGTTCGATGTATCAAAGGTTATCATGAGTTTGTACTGTCAGAAGTCTCTTTCTTTCTACGATTAAGGTTTCTTTTGATGGGAATATTGTGTGTGTTGAATACTGCAGTTTGGGTTACAGAAATACAGGTCACCCGAACTGTGTGTTTTTCCTTTTTAATGGAAAAGGAGAATAAATGCATTCATATTTGTATCACAAGGGATGGATGGAACAGCTATCGGCTCCATTGTACATCCACTGTAGTTCTTTTTTTATAATCCACTTTAGACTAGAGCTTTGCTACTAAGCATAGACAGACAATCACTCTTGTTAAGCTGAGAGTTTGGCACAGTGAAAGCTGTTTTCTTATCTGTATAAAAGTGATCTTACCTGTTGAAATAATGTTTTAGTTCTACATGCTAGGGCAAGAAAACCAGGGTAATGTGTACTAGGCAATAATACATCTGCATATTTATGTGCATAATATAGATTATTTATAATATATGAATGGTTTGAATATCTGTATAATACATTGGACACATTTTGATCAATGGGCCCCTGTTTGATTAAATTACATTGTAATCTTTTTGTTCTGATGTTGGATAAGGTAGTCAGGCAGTATAAAGGATAAATTGAAGTAAGCCAAAAGACAGCACACACCAATAGCTGTACAGTAAGCTGATATCAAAGCCAGCCAGGGGTAGATGGTGCATTGAATTGTACTCAAGGATAGAGTCAGAGGTCCTAGGCCAAGGACAACATGAACTGTGTATTGAACCCACAAGAAGGAAAAGAGTTTTGAGATACAATGAGATCAGGAAGGGTGGAATTTAAATGAGGTCAGAACAAGCACAGCATTTTGTGACCTGAAATAAGAAAGATCTGAGAATAGACAACAGAGTTGCACTCACATGCTATCAAATGCTACAATGGAAAACTAGCAGGTACAATGAGCTGCTTTATAAAAGCAGCTTGAGCTTATATGAAACAGACCTGTCGTTACTTAAATGAGAGCATGCTTGACCATGCAACCTAGTGTGCATGGTTCTAATAATTGAATAGGAGTGCTAGTTAAAGTGAAACTAATCTCATTAAACCTTAGAAATGCATTCATCTACCTAAACTATGAACAAAAATGTATCTTATTTGCGTATCACTCGGCTGTAGATCTTCAAATCATCTCTGAATTCAAGCTGGCTCTTTTATTTTTTACTATATAACAAAAAAGTACCAAATTTTTTTTTTAAATGGTTTTCCCTTTGTTATTTTAGGAAACATTTATTTGTACCCAATTTTTTGGTAAAATATAAAAGGCGGGATCACGTCGGGTAAATAGACACCAAACATATCAAGCCTTAAAATCTAAAGACGCCCACCCGCATCCAGGAGACTCCTGTCCAGCTGTCTTTAACAATCGGCGGATGGGAGGTGGTTAAAGATGATTTGAGGATCTACAGCCGAGTAATACCCAAATAAGATACATTTTTGTCAATGGTTAGGGTACTTAAATGCATTTTTAAGGTTTAACTCCTGAGTTTAACAAAAATCTACTATATTTGTGTATCACTTAGCTGTAGATCTTCAAATCATCTCTGAATTGGTGCTGACACTGTCCTTCCACCTGGAGGGCATCTACTTTTGTTCCCCATGGTCCCTATGTGTGTTGTAATGTAGCCACCACTCCAAGCTTATTCCTGTGATGAACTACAAGCTCACGTTTAGTTTACTAATTTTTATTGAGGCTGAAGTCCATCATGGGAGTGAGCTTGGAGCCAAGGCTACTTTGTGACACACACAGGGACCATGGGGAACAAAAGTAACCACCCTCCAGAAGGAAGGACAGCGTCAGCATGAATTCAGAGATGATATGAGGATTTACGGCTAAGTGATACACAAATAAATTGCATTTTTGTTAATAGTTAGGGTACTTGATAGCATTTTTAGGTTTTAACTCCTGAGTTTAGTGTCACTTTAATGTGCCAAATATTAAGAGTGGTATAAGAAGAACACAGGAGATTGAGCCACCTTCTACAATAGGTCATAAAATTATCAAACATCAACTCAGAATGCTGGGAATATATAAATGTGCTTGATCTACATTATTTATATGATCATGCAATTCCACTTGACAACTAAAAACCTTCCCAACTACTGTCATTTTTGTGTGTTCCTCCATATACTGTAAGCAATACTGAAATATCTTTAGCGTGTGTTCCAGCAATCCATGGCGTGCAGGGCCATGGCTAGTTGAAGATGTTTTACTAATGTTTTTGCTGGACATGCTGCTTATTTTTATTACTGACCAAGAGGACCACTAATGTGTGCCTAGGACTGCTATAAAATTAGTACACCGGCCTTTATTAATCCAATAAGCAGTTCTGTCCCACAAGAAATGTTTATCAGCTTTCTGAAGAAAAATGCTGAAATATGACCTATCCATTTAGTATCCTTTATACTTAAACAGCTCAGTGACATAATTCTTGTAGACTGGGGATGTGTGCTTTTGAATGAAGATAAACTAAATGGAAACAGTTATCAATATTTTAAATAATTTTCTGTGTCAGCTTCATATGCAAATATTCTAGGAATAAAAAGAGACCAATTAGTTTGAATAGTAAAATTTTCAGATATAATAAAAAATTTAAGGAAATCATTTACATTTCCTGAAGGTGAAGATGTCAAAAATACAATAATGACTTAAAAGAATGGAACTTCCGTTGGACAAAACTAAAATTGTGATATTTTGTAAATCCTTTATTTTTACATATCGAGGAAAGACGGACAATCCATACTATACAGGTTTTAGGTAGGTTACAGGTATGGTGGAGTTACAGAATGCGTATCACATTGATATAATGTTAACTCTAAATGAAGAATGCAAATTATGGTGTGGGACAGAAGGCCCGTATATTACAGCGGCCCTTGCGGGGGTAGCGCTACATACATGAACTGTAATTGCCATGATATGCAGTATATGCCAACAGTGTAACGCCTGTCACAAATATTTTTGAGACTTGTTGCATTTATGGAAAGCAGAACAAAAGGTAGTGAAGGAAGCGCCACAACTGAGTCAAACCTGTCTAGGAGGTAGGGGTCTATGCGGAGTAAGGGCCTGATGAGTGGATAATGAACGGTGCGGTAACCTCACCACAAATACCTAGGACTCCAGGGTCACCACTCTCACTCCCATCGATGACATCGTGCCACCATCATTCCAACGGTGAGTTGCTACATATCACTTTGTGATCTACCGCTATTCATTTCTCACCTCTCCATTGTACTTATCTCCCACTTTTGCCGCCCTCTTCACCATCAACTGGAGGTTTCCACAGGTAATATGATGGAGGGATATAGAAACGACCTTCTTTACACATTACTCACCTAACACAAGAAGAGATGCAGTTATGTCTAAACAAAATAATGATAGATAAGGAACTGGGCCAGATCGTATTCTCCATGTGCTTTAGTTGGTGGTTGAGAAACTAGTATATCGAATTTTCTGAAACTCTTTTTAACTATGTCAGTCCCACAAAAACCGGAAGAAGACTCCTTCTGCTGCTGCCCAATCAGCGGCAGCCAGCAAATTACCATTGTAAGCAAAAGAGCAGGATGCAGTAATGCCATTGACCTTACATGGCTACATGGCTATATTAGGTAAATTACTTTTGCCATATAAGGTTATTAATGTCAGCACAAGCATCCCGCCTCTTTGTTTATTGTCAGCTGCTGGGCGGGGAATGCCTTGACCCACAGATGATTAGGCGGGAGACGCATGTAGCTTCTGTGTTCGAAGGAGCTCAGATTCGGTCTGAGTCCATCCCTAGTGTCTAACATGAATACTTTTTAATCAGGCGGAGACAAATTCTGGGTTTAGGAAATGCTACTGATGTGATATATTTGGATTTTGTAAAACCATTGTACGCTGTTTTCATGCAAGGACATACGTGTATTTGAATAATGAACGACATGTGGCTCCCAAGTTACTCTTAGAGGACCACATTTATATATAAACTGGAGAAAAGAAAAAGAAGAGATCTCAACAGCAAGTACTTATCTACATTTTTAATACTTTTTCCTGTTCCAGAAAACTGACAACTTGGATCTGATCTAAACAACATGATGACTTTCTTCCAGAGTTTATTTAACACCCACAATGCGCTTTAATATTAGCAAATTGCTGATTCCCATCACGACCGATTCTTCTTTGATGCTGTTCAAGAAAGAGTTACATGATCTCAGCTTTCTGCCAAGACAGCCACTGCTTGATGGCGAGATGAGCTGTAAATCAGGAACGAAAATATTCAACCGAAAGCGAGTACGGTGTGTCAGTGTGAATGGGGGCAGGGTAAAGGATAGCTTGACATCTTGAATATACACATAAAGTAAAAGTTTGTGGCCTTGCCAGCACTGTTCTCATAGGGGCTGCATTAGTGATAGGTCAGAAAGGCAACATTCTGCAAAGCTCTCTAAAAGAAAAATGACTTGTGGGCTAATCAGTGTGTTTCACTTGCAGACAATATATCTTCTTTTAGGGCACAACTCCAAGATGACAGGCAGCCAGAAAGCGCTAACAGGACCCGCGCAGTTAACCCTGTCCTCACTTAAAAAAACAATAAGCTGTAGCATTATCTTTATAAAACTGCAATTATACATATACAGTACAGTATATACTGCATGTTGAAGGATTACCTTGTTTTTAATAGAACTTAAACTCGGAATTGGGCATATAATGACTAGCACAATTGTTAGTATAATGAAGTATCTCTAAGCAGAAGATCTAGCTTGTTGTACTGGTCTGCAGGTATTGAGTTACAGTATATATTTTGGTTATGTGTTTAGATGAAGCACTGAGATCTTAAGGAATGCTGAATTAGGTTTTACTTGCTTAGTAGGACATTACATATATGTATACAGGAATACAGCACCAAAAAGGAAATTGATATATATCATAGATAAAAAACATGCATATAGAAAACTAGCATAGACCAGAATTGCACCACAACGCCATCCAGTGCCCGAAAGACAATACTACATCAGCATAAGCTGTTGTATTTCCAAATCCCCTTCTCAAAATAATTTTCATTCAGCCGCATAGTGAGGTGTTGCTAGACACAAGGCACTGGGTAGGAGACTTCGGGCCCATTCCTCTCCATCTCCAGCCTACTCAATGAACAACAAATCAGAATCATTACCTCTGCCCAATGAGCAGTTAGATGATCGAAGGAGTAACAAATCTGAACCAGGAAATAGCAGAATGGCCAAGTTGTCTAAACCCTTTCACATGCAAGATAGTTCACATATATGTATTTAGCTGTTTGCCTGGACTTTAACCTTAACTACATAAATGAGTAGTAGGATACAGGGTTAAATGCAAAGGACCCATTTGTTATTGCTAGTTCTGTTTCAAATGCCGATGCACATGTACTGACGTACCTCCTAGACCAGTGGTTCTCAACCTGTGTAACCTCAGGACCCACATTTGTCCTTGTTTGTTAAAGGAGAACTATGGGGTAAGTGTTTTCCCCCATAGTTCTCCTCAGGGTCATGGGAGGACATATACTAGCGTCCTCCTCGTGACCCAAAGCTCAGTATGTAGCTCAGCTGTAGCTCACGGTATACTGAGACCGCCACAGCCGGCTCTCTGCAGGGACAGGATTGAGAAGTGAGCAAGCAGCGCTTTGTGTTCGCTCACTTCTCGATCTATTGAGCCGACATGTGACAGTTTCATTGTTACACATCGGCTCGAACTATGAGGTTGAGTGAAAATCACTCACCTCATAGTTCTCCTTTAAATCGCGACCCAAGTTGCACTACAATGGAATGCACAGGAGTGTGGGCTGCTGTGCTGTGAGGGAGCTCCATCCATATGCGCATTGCTTGTACAGCTTGTCCCATGCACGCCTGTAGAGGTGCCGGGAGCCAGAATGTGATGTCACTACAGTCGCCGCACCACTACAGGACATGTGAGGAAGCTATAAGCAATGCACGTATGGATGGATTTCCCTCGCGTCCATACCCCCAGCCCACCCCACCTCAAGTTGACACTCGGCACTGGGTAGCATATTTTGAATGGCTGCTGGGTGTAAGAATGGACGGTGCTGCGCTAGGGGTAGGCTGAGGAGCCTCTAACCTAGAAAACTGGTGGGGTCACGGCCCACTTTTGGGTCACGACCCACCAGTTGAGAACCAAGGTTCTAGACCCTTTCTGTGACAGACACTATGGACACCTAGAATTGGCAGAATCCACAGACAGCTTAAGGCCTCATTCACACACAGAAACACAGAAGAGGTTATTTGGGAAGTATAAACAACCTTTATGTTTCCCATAACACTTTTTGCTGTGCTTTGATCAGTGCTAATTTTGTCGACTCAAATGTTTCATCATAGTTTTTGTCCTCTGCATGTTTTCACTAATGAAAATTTAAAAAAATTTAAGTTAGTAGGACTAAAACTATGAGGAAAATACATTGCAATTTTCTCTTCTGGAGATTTAGTTAACAATTAAACTAAAATAATTCTGATGACTAAAATGCGACTAAAACTAAAATGCGTATTTTAGTCCTCTGAATTCTTTTAGTTTTGTCAACTAAATCTCCAGTAGAGAAAATTGAAATGCATTTTTGGTCCTATTAACTTTGTTTTGATTTGGTTTTCATCAGTGAAAACATGCAGACGACGAAAACTATGAGAAAACATTTGCGTCAATTAAATTAACACTGGTTTAGATTTTCCTGGGTTTAGAGGTGTTTACACGCAATTAGACGCATATAGCTGCTTAAAACGAGGCTAAGCGGTCCTGGGACGCAGAAAATTCTTGTTTGTGTAAACTCAGCAAGGCTGAATGCATCTAGACACTGCTAAATATCTTGGTGTGCATTCAGCCATAGCAAAGCATTACATGCTTCCAGGTGTGTATAGAAATGAGCTCTAAATGTGCTCTAGACTCATCTATTTTCATTGCTGTGTGCATGATGCCTAATACTTCAATAATGTATATCATAAATGTCACCAGCCCACCAATGGATAATGTTGCAAAATAAAATGTATTTTGCAACATTATCCATTGGTGGGCTGGTGAGATTTATGGTATACATTGTGATGTGAGGCTCCATCTGCCGTCGCTTCAGCACCCACCTTTCAGCACAGGGGTCATTCGGTAAGGAGTTCTATTCAGTTATAACCCTTCAATAGGACACAGAAGTTGAATCTAACTTAGTTTTACTTCAGATGATGTTTTTCCGAACTTTTGACATGAAGAAGACAATTACTATTCTAAGCCCTGTATCTCCTAGGAAAGGAAAACTAGAAACTAAGCAGCAGGCAGGGTCTAGCTGAAGACTTTACCAACTAGCACCAAAACAGGAGGGGGGGAAAGGGTAACATACCAAATACAAGTTTTGATTTGACCTTAACCACCTGTCAAAATCCAATACTTCCCATTGCACTCCTGACTGGAGAAAATTCCAATGTACAGGGCCGGTGCAGTAGTGACAGCAGATGCCTCTGCAGACTGCGTAAAACCAGCAAAAAGTCACTCGCACTCCAGCATAATGTCCAGTCAATCTCTTTATTGACTAAGGTGGTATAGCATCTCCAAGCGACGTTTCGGGATCCAGAGGTTTCTTCATCAGGCAAATAGAAAAGGCAGGGGGGGGGAATACCAAACACACATAAAAGACAAAAAGACAAATGACAGAGTGCTCTGCTACCTGCAGACTTGGACTCCAACTAGTTGTTTCTGTTTCTCATCTTTTTAGTCTCTCCATGCATTGATGGCATGATCTAAAGCTTTAAATATAACTCCCATCGATACATCAGAAGTCTGTAAGAGTTCCCTGAACATTAATTAGCAAAAATAATAACATTCAAATGTTTCAGCAAATAAACTGCTTTTCACGCACAAAGAAAGCCGCTAAAACCAAGTATTTGAATGGCCATGATGTAGAACCCAAGCCAAACACATTCAAAGCTAAGGGAGGGGTTTAGGGAGTGATTACATAACAACCTAAATCCTGACAGTTCTGGCATTTTTATACCTGAACTTTCGAGAGGTTCAATTAGAAATATATGAATCTGGAGGTACAGAGAAAGGGGCTCTTCAAAGAGACCTCGCCGTTAACTTAAAACATTGCAGGTAAAAGCATAGTAAAATCAAGTATTTTAACAGTTTACTTTCTATAAATTGTTTTTCACTTGCAATGTGCCTCTGGACCTGATAGCAAATCTGGCTACTCCAGGATAGTCAAGTCCCTAGCACTGCCCCCTCCCTCCTTGCACATCATACGCCTCACCACTGTCTAATTACTGTCTGTGCTGGTAAAGCTCCATTGCTCCTCCCCTCACCACCCTACATAACCTTTTATGTTGCATCTGGGAAAGGATCAAATGGTCATACAATAGAACAGGGGTAGGCAACCTCGGCACACCAGCTAATGTGAAACTACAAGTCCAATGAGGCATTGAAAGACTCTGACATCCACAGGCGTGGCTCCCAGAGGCATGATTGTATTTGAAGTTTAACCATAGCTGGAGTGCCAATGTTGCTTACCCCTGCTATAGTGTGTCACTTGAGTGACAGCTTTATATCAACTGGAACTGCTGACATCACATCCAAGATGGCAGTGCCCAGCAGCAGTCTTGTGGCTTTTGAATTTCTACACAAGGGAGGCTTTTACAGGTAAAAATCATGCCTAAAATATGTTAAATACACATACACTGCCTGTCCAAAAGAAAATCACACACTCTCATATTTCATTGGACCACCTTTAGCTTTGATTATGGAACGCATTTTGCTGCGGCATCATTTCGATAAGTTTATACAATGTCACAAAATTTATTTCCTTCCAGAGTTGCAATGATTATTCACCAAGATCTTGCAGTGATGATGGAAGAGTCAGACCACTGGGTAAAGTCTTGTCCAGCACATCCCAAAGATTCTCAATGGGGTTAAGGTCTGGACTCTGCGGTGACCAATCCATGTGTGAAAATGATGCCTCATGCTCCCTGATCCACTTTTTCACAATCTGAGCCTGATGAATCCCGGCATTGTCATCTTGGAAAATGCCCAATGTGCCATCAGGGAAGAAAAAAGCCATTGATGGAAAAACCTGGTCATTCAGTATATTCAGGTAGGCAGCTGACCCCTTTTTTTTTGGGACATACCGTTGCTGAACCTAGACCTACTATCCAATGGAAGGCTCTTACCTATTTATTTAGCTAAAGTCAGGTGGTGACTTTTTTTTTTTTGGCCAGGCACTCTGCAATCCTATGGGACGAGTGTTGTTGAAATAAATAGTCTGGCAACAGGGTCTCTTTAACGCCATCAAATTGCACTAGTAGTTTTATGGTTGTCATATAAATATAAATAAATATAACATTTGGAATAATCTGCTATTGCATGTAGCCTATTGGTTCTTTAAAGGGCCCATGTTACATTCCTCCGTCCAGCTGCCTTCATAATTAATGCTGGGATGGAGTGACCTATTAAGTATTACAGTGCTGATAGAGTGAAATATTACCGAGTCAGAGCGCAGTATGGTGCATGATAAATATGTGAAGCAGGGGCGACTGGCTGGGCGGAGGGATGGATTTTGGTTGGAAGCTGGAATTGATTGTGCAGTCAGGTGGGAAAATGAAAAGTGTGAAAAAACCTGAACAATTAGTGCATGACCTGCTATGCCGAGGTCTCACGGAGAGAAAAGTCATAGGATCACTGAGCCCCGACCATCAGCAAACAAGCCAAGCAGGCAAGAGAGAATGGAAACAGGGGGTTGGCAGGCAGCTCAGCACTCTCTGTTACTGACGGCTTTCATCATCTAGCTTTTTATAACGGGGAATAAGTTAATAAAATGATACAGCAGATGTCTCAGGGAGTGAAGTAAACAGAATTCTGCACGTTTCTCAATACATTAAAGAAAGAAGAAGTCAGGATTTGTTACTTGCCTCTCACAAACCCTTTTATCAACATTGAAGGAGAAATCAAGGGTACCTGGGGTTCCATTTACCGGACAACACCAAGAGACAAATGCTGGCAAAAGGAAGATGGACAGAAATAAAAAAATGTGTCCTCCCATCCTCCTTCATCGAACCTTAGATAAACACATTTGGCAAATCCAGAAGTAGAAACAAGAAGATGATATGAAAGCAGTCACAAGGCACCCTACAGCTCACTAAACATTAATAATAAATACATAGCTGAATCATGTGTGTCTCAGCTTTAACACTGAGACAAATTTTAGGTAACAACAAAAGCTGAAATAAAAAAATAACAAAGTAATATTAAAGTCAAAATGTTTTTAGGTTATTTCAAATGCTAATTGAATCTCTTACAATGGATGGTTCTCCTTGATGTTTAAAAGTTTTAGTTTCCTGCAGAATCAGCTGGTCAAAGCTAGTAGATGGAGGGCTGCTGAAGACTGCTCTGTTCCTTGTGATCTTGTACTGGACAGGAAATTCAGGAAGGCCGAGCTGAGAGAGTTGGAGCTGTTCAGAAACATGATGACTGTAAGTGCATGGGAAAAAAAATTAAAGCAGAACTTTGCTGGGCAATGAATATCTATGAGATCTGGATTAATTATTGTAATAGGATGTGAACGGTAATAGATATAAAATACTAGGAGAAGAAAAAAGTGTTTAAAATAGTGACTTGGTCTAGTCATTTAAAGGTTAACAACCCTGCACTTCAGGGTGTCGCACGCTCCTTGTAAAAACCCATTGCATTGTATTTGCATGCTACAATAAAGATGTTCAGTACACTTGCGAGTGTTGTAAAGTAACTTGTTTTGGCTGAGGTAATCTGTGTTTTACATGTAGCTGTTAGAAGCCGTGGTTTATGGTAATGCTTGTGTATTCAATGCTTTATTTAAGACTGTTATTGCATTTAGCAGTGGAATTAAGCAAGGAGGGAGTAGGGGACTGCAAAGAGAAGTCATAAGCCTCTCTGCAGCTTAGGAAAAAGGCATGCTTCGTTTTAGCATTTCTATTCCTGGGTTTAGTTATGCTTTAAGGATACCCTGCCTAAAAAAAAAATTTCAAAGCCCAACCCCCCCATGGTTCAGCAATTATGTTCTACAACCTGAAAAATATTCATCATTCATAGTTATGTTATTCATATTTCTAAATTATCTTTCTATAAATGTTATTTAGGACATATGGCATGTACTATTCAATATTCTTTCCTTATGTTTGCATTCATTACCAGGGAATCCTGACACATCACCACCTACTCTACAGGCATCACATACAATCTATACATCAATCCATGCATACATCACAATATAGTCATGACCGACAATGAAACAGAGCTACAGAATAACCATACAATGTGCAAGAGGGTCAACTTTGCCAAAACATAGCACATTCAGGATGTTCATTAATATTATTTCTTCAAGGGTACTGGAAATTCACCATAGGGATGCAGGACCCTTGTTGAAATAATACACATGAAAATCCCGAATGTGTTATGTATTGGTGCAAGTTGACCCTCTTGCACATCCTATGGTCATTGTTTCATTTTATGGTTCTGTATTATTGTTGACTGGGGTAACACACCAGCAACTCTTACTGCTACATCTTACTGCTGGATTCTCCAAGAGATTCATGATTGGGTCGACCAGTCTGTACCTCACTGAGATATAACTTTTGGGTGGAATCTTTTGTTTAAGAACTCCCCAAATTGTAAACCACCCAGCCCCTGTGCACAGGTGCAACAGGAAACCCGTTGGATACATTTCTAACTTTTCATTGCTATTATTTCTCTTTCAGTCACTTTCACAAATCAAGAAGATAATGTTTGTTGTAGAACATATAGTAGGAGATTTTGATTTACCAGTAGATGTTTGTAACAACATAAAATCAAATGTAATTCCTTACTGGTCTTAGATACTTTGAAGAGTCCCTGCAGACTCTCTGGTAGAAATCATATCACCTATCTAATTCTGATCATCAGTTTTACCGTAGTGCATTTTCTTTACGGGGACATACAGCATGATCTGTATACATCATGCAAACATTGAAGTCTATCATTGCAAAATGCTTTCTCGCTGCCTTCACCATGTTCCCACTGGGTGCTACAGCAATGCAATAAGCAAGGATTACATTGTTTTTATAATGTTTCGCCTCTGTATTTATTACTTCTTCCATTTATATTATGGAGCATTTTATACGAGAGGTCTGCTCCTGATTGTCAGACAGATCCTAATGTTTTCTCGGGCGGCTGTCTGTTGCCGCTCCTGTTACAACGCTCAGCACAGCGATTTTTATTGTCTGGGCTCCGAACATTCGGTTAATTAGAGCAGTCTGGAGATTGATGATGTATGTACTCTATAGATTAATCACATCTGAACATTGTTGGTCTGATAAATGTTTTTTTATCAGGAGGAATTTATCACAATCTGTTATTAGGGTGAGTGTAAACTGTGCCGATTGTGTAAACCCCCTTAATATACAGTATATAAAAACATATATATAGTCCTAGGGGGACCCAGAGCACTATCTGTGAAGTAAATGTCTGGGTGCTCATCCACAAAGAAATATCCATACAAATCCAAAGTAGGTCTAGAGGCACTCAAGGGTCTTGCAGAGGAGATAAGTCAAAGCAACAGCATTTTATTGTCAACGTTTCCATAGAGCTCAGTCCATCTTTATCAAGACCTTGATATATACGGTCTAGGCTCATTTAATATGATGACAATAAAATGCTGTTGCTTTGACTTCTAGTCATTCTGGTCCTTCTCTAAGCAGAAGTGACTCTTTAAATTTAGTTTTGCTGGGCTCTAATCAGCCTAAGCTAAATGAATAGTTCAGCTTGTTACAGGTTGCCCTAAGTTCAGTGATATTGTTTGCTTCTGCCTCACATTGGGGTGTGTCCCTGGCAATGGAGCAAGAAGATACAATAACCTGAATTATAAATATTTATATCCCCCTGACCAACCACTAGAATGTTTATTCCCAGTGGTCCATGCTGGTAGAGGGTATAAATATTTGGGAGAACCTGCTGGAAGCTCTCTTCTCCCAGGCCTTATGACTGGGGAGGTTTGCATGTTAGAAGTCCTCCCCTCCTACACCTACTGCTCAGGTAGGGGAACCAAGTGTATTGCTGATAAGGCCACAGTTTGAGCCTCAGCTCCCACTGCCCTGCTGGATGTGGTTTTCCCAGAGGGAGTTACGTTTTGGTAAGGAAAGCCAAGGAGGAATTTTGAAAGGAGGCATCCGGAAAGTTTTGTTAGAACTTCATCTGAAGTGTGGTGTTTGCCTGAGGAAATTACTGCTACTTTAACTGCTCTGCAGCCAGTAGCTTAATTTTCCATGATGTTGGGTTGACTAGGAACCTTATTCACTCACTGGAGTTTGCTGTGATCCCAGGGGGGTCCGAACGGTCTCTCCTGAAGTTGCTGAATACATTCCCTGCAAGGAAAAGATCAACAGCTAACTATTTTACCCTACCGAAATGTATGAATTTCAAACTTGCATGATACTTTGGCAATCTAGGCTTTGCTAGAGAGCTGTTAAATGCAAAAAGGTGCACTACAGCAGACTCTACAGTACTCTACTGTACAAGTACTGTTAGGTGTGATAGCATAAGGAATAACAAAGGTAACTATAAGTCTCTTCTGAATGGTGTCTCTACTTGGTACAAGTTAAGTGTACCCACTAATTTGACCACTTAGTATAAGCTAAGTTTCATACAGTTGCTCTACAACTAAGGGCAGTGTTGAAGCACACTGCAACATGTATTATGTACTGCCATGCATTGCAGTGCACTGCCAAAAATGCTGTATGCACAATTCTGGGCAGTTTTAATGCATTAGGCAGACCATTCAGAAAAACAGACTGCCTTATAACTGGACTACAATTGATCCTAGTGATCTTTTTGACTGGCTGTAAAGTATAAAATAGCACATGGTGAGCTAGACTGTTTAAGCTCTGAGGAAGGGAATGTGTCCCGAAAGCGCGCTAAGCATTAGCAGTGGGACTCTGTGAGGAGAAGAGTCTCCTGAGTGTCTTCTCGATCTCTCCATCTGTTACATCCGCAGCAGCTATTCAATCACGGACTGTCAGTCCATTTTGATGCTTTTATATACTGCTTTTTTTGTGAGTATATTTTTGTTTACCCTTTTATTGAATATAAAGGTTTTACCTGCACCAGGAAAGGTGCCCGGTTGATTTTTGTTTTTCTGTATTGCCTTATAACAGCATACCGTAATGCATTTTCATTTAATGCACCGCAACGAACCTGAGTGGTGTGAATGGGCCACTAGGCTCCATTCACACCTACAGTATGTATTGTGGCATTGTGTGCATTAATGCATGCATTATGCGCTTCAGTGCATCATAACACACAGTAATGTCCAATTGTGCATTGTGGTGTGGTTTGCTGTTGTTAAATGGTGTATGTCTGTTCTGGTAATTTGGCAGCCCATTCATTGAACGCAACACACACTAATGACACCAGAACAAACAGTATATGAATCCAATCAGAACATTTAGGACCCACATTCCATATTAACCCCTCAATTTACTGACTTGGACCTGGGACTCTGTGGACTCAGATAATATAATTGATAGACCTAATGTGTTATATCTGCATGTATGAATCTGATTGGTGGCTGTGGCCAAACACAGAGAGTTTTTATTTAATACACTTTTTAGAATGTAGACTCAGCTTAGAGTTGGCAGCTCAGACACCTAGGCCAGCTATCAATAGAATAAGACAAAATAAGAGCTGATTGCTAATGGGTTCCAATTACAGTTTATAAAAGTGTAGGTCTGTTCTTCATATCAGCAGGTGTGCCTGTGCTAAGACAGAGTAATTACAGGCTAATGTTGCTAATAGAAGAGAAACAATAGAGGAGCATATGAAGCAGACATATTTCAGTGCAAATTATATTAAAGAAATACAGGTAATTATACACTGACAAGAGTACAACATGAGCCAGATATCAAAATGGAGTTGCGTTCGTTCTCCCTGAACAGGGATTTCAATTGGCAGGTCTCTTTGGAGTTGCAGCTTGCCAGGATTAGGCCTCCTGTCTAAAAATATTAGAAATGGATATGCTATCCATAGCAAACAATCAGACAACTGCAGGCTCATTTGAAAAGGGATCGCAAAAAGCAATGTTGTTGTGCAACAGAATTTTTTTTTTCCAGACCTAATTACATTAAAATTAAATCTGATTGGTTGCTCTGGTTTCCCTCACTCTGCTTATTGTCATTCCTGTTTCCGGGGAAGGCAAGGAAATAAAAGCAGCAATTTTTGGCAGTGTTGGTATTTATACATTGTTAAAGCGAACCTTGAAGTACAGTGCAAGGTCTGCTTATAATATCCAGCCCCTTCCCACTGTAAAATAACTGGTTCACATCCCAAAGATACCTATAAAGAAAACAAGTTTGATTTTATACCAACCTTACGGCCATCCGTCACTTCACTGGGCATGACTTCAATATCCTTCCGGGAAGATTCCTAGGGAGCAAAGAGTACCCCAGATCTTGCACACATCATCGAGTGCTGGTGACTTCTATTATGGACTAGATCTTGCAAGAAGACACTCCAGTCCAATGCAAAAGCATCACCTCACAAGATTTGGACTTCTCTCTCTTCTCCAAAATCTTGCCTGAAGGAATGTAAGGTCATCCTCACCTAGGCACCGAAGGCAGAAGGTGAGGGTAAGGTAAGTATAAAAAATGTTTCCTTCATGGATACATTTTGCACATAGTATGAGCTGGGAGGGTGAGGTGACCTAGACATTAAAAGTGGACCTTGCATTGTATGGTTATTCTACCTCAGAGGTTTCTGTGCACTGTGTGTCAGATCAACTTATACTGAAAGAGGTTTCCTATTTTATACAGAGAAGTCTCCAATTCAATTTGTGATGGTTAAAAGATAAGGACATTGACTCCAGTTTAATTTAGGTTTTAATGCTGTCTGCCCCTCTTCCTAGTAAGAGACATTTGCTTTCCTTTTAGTTTAGATGGTGGAGTGGCAAATGGGCAACTGGCTTGGTGTCATTAAGTTAATTCTCTATTTAGGTTTTTTTAGTTAAGCTTTCTTTAAGATGTAAAGCTAAAGCTAAAGTGTTTTGTAGAAGGCTGGCTATTATTTTAATAATCTTAAAAGTTTACTTGCACCTAAGAACCATTAATCACACTCTGTCATTAAGGGCAAGAAGTCTCCATATTTGGACATAAGCCATAGCCCCCACCATGCTTCTCCTTGCTATGTAATGAGAGTGCCCCTCTTGACCTCCAAGGTCCTCTCATTGGCTATTGGAACATGGAAAGGGTGGGATTCACCTCTAAATGGTAAAGTTGAGTCCCTTCATTTGTATACAGGGTTTTGCACCTTGTCTAAGAGGGTCAGTTCATAACAGAGAGCGCTATCTGCTGTGTCATACACTGCAGTATTGCTCAATTCTGTGGCCTGCATTTTGCGGCACATTTGGTTCTTTCTACTTAATGTAGCAGGATAGAATCCAGTTCTATTTAGATTTATGCCACCAGATGGTGTTACTTGACCTCTTCTGTTATATTCCTATGGAGGATTCAGCAAGGGGGCGCTATAGCTGACCGTGAAGCTGACTGAGATATGTCTTGGCTAATGAGTGTGGGACAGGGCTGTTTCCAGTCCAACAACATTTAAAAAGTGGGTATGACCATAAAAACATGTGAAAATGTAGACCATAAAATCAGGGAGGGGGAGCTGTGTGTATATGTATGTGTGTGTAGGGTGGGGTGGGGGGGGGGGGAGACAATTGTGTTACTATTAAAACATATGAAATAGGGTGATCTTGACCGTTAAAAAGGTCACATAAAAAATGATCAATTCATCAGCTGTTTTTGCAGAATTACAATCAGGCTTACTCTGGAAATGCCTGTTATGTAAGTTGATGGGTGAAAGCACTTAGGCAAGTTAAGGCCAGGAGAAAGCCAGGGGTCTACATACTAAAATTGATATAGCACCAAATAGCAGACAGATTACATGGACATGCATTAGAGGATTGCAATCTCTGAAAAGTGTTGATATGTTCATTATGTTATGCAGCCATATATCACAACATGGGTGTGTACGTTGCAAGGACAAGGTCACCCAAGGTGAAGATGTCCCTCCCTGCTGCTTGCACATTCACATACACAGTGGCCAGACTGGTATGCGGTACAACACTAACAGCCACAGTCCACAATCCTTGGGGTTGCTACTTTCTTGTCCATAGAAAACCAGTCAAATTTAATCATAATGAGCAGTGAAACAGAGCCAGGTTTTCAATAACATTATGATAACCGAAATATGTTCTTCCATCTGGGAACTAAAGTAGCTTATAACTCATCAACAGAGCAAATTCTATGCTGGGATTTTCCCTTTTATAAATGCACTAAAATTATGTTAATGGTACAAAGCACATCGAAGTTATTTACAAATGACATAGAAGCATGTTTAATTTTGGGTTTTTTGTTTTGTTTAGTTTTTTTATGTAGCAATATGAACAAAATATATACAAATATAACAAGCTTACAAAAGGAACCATTAAAAAAATATTTTAAAAATGTTTAAATACTATCATTTTAATGTATATTTACAACTGCAGGTTTGTTGGAACTGGTAGTATGGGCAAATTGAAGGACAATAATTTGATTTTCATATAAGCGCTCATTTATGAATGAAAACGGCGGGATTTTTATTGGGAAGAATTTAAAGAAAAGTGTGTGTGGGACTGGGCAGGTACACAGGAAATATCAAAGGAAGCCCAGTGGATTAGTTAGGTATACCCTTTTAGGGCAATTCTCAGTGCAGGGAGGGAAACTGTTACAGTTCAGCTGCAGACTTGGAGCTGAGCTGTTACTTGTAGTTCTACAAGTATATACATACCTCTTACCCATGGTTCTGCAGGCATGCAGGGCTGTGCTGGTACTTGTAGTCCTCCAGGCATGTGCTTGGAACCTGACTCACACATGCACTAGTCTGTCAGCTTTAGGCGTCGGCCGACCTCTCCTGCTGTTTCTTATACAGCTTCTCGGCCAATCAGTGCAGGCCGTGTGCGGCCAATCCTGTGGATCCTCCCTCTTCCTGTCTCTATTTAAACTCAGGGCAGCGAACGGCAAGCTGCCCGAGCAACGTTTCCCCAAGCTAGTTGCAGAGTCCCCCATTTGCGATCGACCTTGAATTTCTGGAAGTTTTCCTGTGTACTGAACCTTTGGCTTGTCCTTGGAAATCCCTGTCTACAATCTGCCCTGTGCTTCTGTCCTTGGAAATCCCTATCTACAGTCTGCCCTGTGCTTCACTTTGTCCTTGGAAATCCCTGTCTACAGTCTGCTCTGTGCTTTGCTTTGTCCTTGGAAATCCCTGTCTACAGTCTGCCCTGTGCTTTGCTTTGTCCTTTTGCTTGGAACCTGACTCACACATGCACTAGTCTGTCAGCTTTAGGCGTCGGCCGACCTCTCCTGCTGTTTCTTATACAGCTTCTCGGCCAATCAGTGCAGGCCGTGTGCGGCCAATCCTGTGGATCCTCCCTCTTCCTGTCTCTATTTAAACTCAGGGCAGCGAACGGCAAGCTGCCCGAGCAACGTTTCCCCAAGCTAGTTGCAGAGTCCCCCATTTGCGATCGACCTTGAATTTCTGGAAGTTTTCCTGTGTACTGAACCTTTGGCTTGTCCTTGGAAATCCCTGTCTACAATCTGCCCTGTGCTTCTGTCCTTGGAAATCCCTATCTACAGTCTGCCCTGTGCTTCACTTTGTCCTTGGAAATCCCTGTCTACAGTCTGCTCTGTGCTTTGCTTTGTCCTTGGAAATCCCTGTCTACAGTCTGCCCTGTGCTTTGCTTTGTCCTTGGAAATCCCTGTCTACAGTCTGCCCTGTGCTTTGCTTTTGTACTTGGAAATCCCTGTCTATCGTCTACCCTGTGCTTCACTGTGTCCCTGTAAGTCTTCAGCCTTTCCCTAACCTTTGATTCGTACCCTGTACCTATTAGATGAGTTGGATGGACATAGGGATTGTGACCTGGGGTCAGCACGCAGCCAAGCCCATCTCCACCATCAGGGCTCAGCATACCATGCCACCTACTCAGCATGGCAGCACCCGGCCTTGTATTTGAACTTCCAGCTTAAGCTGACTTCCACTGCCTCATTCAGTTCCCCTGCTCTGTTCTCTGCTTGTACTCCAGCTCTGGGAGTCATCAGCCTACCCTGCTTGGACCCTCTTCTCTAAGTGTCTAAGTGTCCCTGCCAGTGTAGTGGAAAGGGTCCACATATCTGACTCCAGTTCATACCCGTGAGTTCCGATCCGTGACCGAAACCCAGTACATACTCACCTTCCCTCCACTCCCCATAAGATCCACTTAGCCCCCAGGAAGGAAAAGATAGGCCTGGTATTTCTGGGTACACAGGAGCATGGCTTCCCTTCCTCCCATGTGTAAACGCTGCTGTTTGTTGATTTGCTCAGCCCTATCATACAACATTGTAAGGTGTGTTAGAAGTAAACAGGGCTACCCCCTTTTGCAGGAAGAGACTGGTTTGTAGCTTGGCTGGAGTCAGGGAGAGTATTCTGGAAGTTAGTTCAGGAAATGAGGGAGTCATCGGTGGATTGGAATAGAGTAAGGGCTGGTCTGAGCCGAAGTGAGAAAATTAGGGCCAGAACTGGGAATATGTAATAGACTGACTATGTGACTTCCCTTTTGGTGGAAGGATGAATGTTC
The DNA here is from genome assembly GCF_000935625.1 of Nanorana parkeri. Lineage (NCBI taxonomy): Eukaryota > Metazoa > Chordata > Amphibia > Anura > Dicroglossidae > Nanorana > Nanorana parkeri. The sequence continues at coordinate 1,165,257 of NW_017306320.1, read as the reverse complement.
TCTCCCAAATGGAGCGCTGCCAGGTCAGCTGGGAGTCACTTAAAATAAGCAATCCACGTTGGTGGGTAATGGATCTGGACTTGGCCAGTCATAGAAGATGTAATAATGTCTACTTGTTGAACTAAGTTTGCAACTTCCCATGCAGTAAAAAAAAAGGAAGAGATGGTAAGCCTGAACCTGAGGAACAGAGTCATGAGACTGGCTTGATTTGGAAATGGGTGGTGGCCTGGCAAGGTAGGTCAACCAATGTGGCAGTGATGAGGTTGGTTTCCCAGTGAGACCACGTGTCCTGTAACCTGAGACCCTGATGACCATTGGATCTGGGTGTACAGACTAGTCCTGGAAGCCCATCGTAACTGAATGTGTGTTTCCCGAGTGGGGAGCTAAAGTAATAGTCCCGGTGTATGGGACCCTCCATTGCTGTAAATAATGCAGTAGGCCTGGGTGGATTCATCATCAGAAGGGGTGCTACAACATTCTTAGTAGAGTGTCTTGAAGCTTAAACACAGAGCCTTCTCGGTTTGCCACCAGAGGATCAACATAGTGGCAGGGGAGTGAAAAGAAGATACGTTTATTTTGCTGGGGAGCGGGTTGAGTTAAGTGAATCTGTTGCTTGCCCTCCGCACAGGAGAAGCGCAGATTGACTATGACTAAAGCACAGTTAATCTTTAAAATCAGGCAATGCTAGCCATCTGCTTTTACCTTTTAGGGCCTCCTGGAACCCTGGTTGATCTATATCCATATGACCACTTCCAACTTGTGGCACAATTCCACATCCTTCAATGCAATGCAATGCTCAGTGCTTCTCTAACTTAAGGATGGGCTTATATTATAAGGGGGCATATCAGGCCATTGTTGCAAGCTGGCAGTCAGTATTTACATAGAGAGTGCCCCTAGTTGAGAGATGCTTGGGACACACTGAAAAATAAAAAAATGTGTGTGCAAACATCTTTTGGAGCATGCTTTTCAGTTTTTGGTAAACGTGGACGTCTTTACCTCAGTGACAGGCTATATTTTAATATCACATAGGTTTCTTGTGAATATCATTGTCCTGTTCTCCACCAAAACATACTGTGAAAGCTAGCTTGTAAGCAAACAAAGATTGACTATCTGTGGCAAAAGCATTGGATGAATATTAACTAGTTAAGAGGAAAATAAAAGATGTATCAACATATGTAGGATCCTTGAGTCTTTGTATCTTGACACTCAGAATAAGTAAAAGTAAACAAGTAAGAGATGAAAAATGCAGCTTGTTATATCCCAAAAATAATTCACACCACTATGAGGGAACTTCCCCATAGGAAACAACTTTTCATTTTTCATGAGTTTTCCATCCAATTTTCATGAATTGGCTGATTATACATGCAAAACAGGGGGAAAGCGGCAGTCACGTGACTGGAGAAAATGGCCAAACAACAAAGCATGCCTTGTTTTCTTGTACATCTCTTTCTCCGTGTCCCAAAGGTCTACAGAGTGTCTTTCTTTGGTGTTTTGTTCTCAATCAGCCGTGTAGAAGCAAGATGTGGAATAAGCAGCTGACAGTAACACACCTCTTCTCACTGGCACATTACAATATACATCATTATGCTAATGTATGTTCACCAAAGCTACCTGCAGTTGTGTGCATGCGGCTCTGCTCCATACACTGATGTGATAAATGAGGCTGGAATACATATGTCTGCATTAGAGGCATTAGCACTTTCATACTCTATTGTAATGAGGCACCATCCACACGGCTATTTAGACAATTGGTACCTCTTCATGGTCAAGAGCTGCTAATCATGTGAAGCTGAAAAGAGCTTTGCTTACCATAGGACACTTGTGAATCAGTGATGGGTGGGGTAGCAGTAGGGTAAGCTGGGGCAGCTTTTTTTGTTTTTCAACCTAACCATGTAACTATATTGCATTCAGTACTAAAAGCACATTACAGAGTTATTTTACATTCCCTTGTGCTAGGGTGGAACTTATAAAAATTATAAAATCAGATTGGAACACTGCAACATTTAAAACTGAAGTTAAAACAGATGTCAAGTTAATAAAAAAAAACAAGGAAGGTGCTTCCTGTAATAAGCTAACAACGTTCTGTCCCTGTCCTATCACACAGATTTTCAATGGAGGATATAAGTGGCAATGCAGACACACATTATGCAAACGTGGTCCAATGTTGTCACCATCAGTGGAAATCTCATGCAACTATCACTGGAGTGCATGCATGTAGACAGGAAGTGGCTGCAAAGAGGCTGCGAGACTCATCTCTTCAGAGAAGCCTATCCCACCCAACCTAACCACTGAACTATCACTTTCACAAACGATTCATCCCCACACAGCTACCTCCTCATGTATCACTTGCCCCTCCCTTTTAGATTGGAAGCCCTCATGGGCCGGGCCCTCCTTACCATCTTGTCTTGAATTGTATTGGGATTGTAATGTCTTCCTTATATTGTAAAGCGCTGCGCAAACTGTTGGCGCTATATAAATCCTGTATAATAATAATAATAAGGACATCATTTATAAAACTTCTGCTTTGTGTATAGCTGTGCGGATGCCATTCACATGACACTAATGTTCCTAGATGGCGCTGTCGAGTATAGGAAATCCTATACTCATCGTCACCATCCAGTGCTGTGCAACCAACAACAGCCACCCAGCTATACGCTAAGTGAAAGCTTTATAAATGAAGTCCTAAGACTATTTGTTGCTATTTGTGCTGCCGTATTTATAATGCAATGCCATACTAATACTGTAATTAAATTTTTGGATTACTTATATCCATTTACACACTGCCAGTGGATTAGTTTACTTCTATCTCCTAGCTCTCTCTGTGCCCTCATTCTGAGTGTTAGGAATGCCAACTATGAAAAGTAATCTCTAATTCATTTTATTATATGGGTAGTTTTCACTAATGAGACACTTTCCTTTGTCCATTACAGCAGTTATCTGCTCACTTAATAGCAGAAAAGCTCTACCATAGAAGAAGGGACAGCCTGCCCTTTGCCTTTACAAAGAGTCTTCAAACAGTCAAAGCTATTTGGTGTTTGAAAACAGAAATGGCAAACATTTTTGTTTAGGTCTTAATGACACGGCTCTTTTTGATAGAACAGCAAATCACAGGAAATACTTATTTTTCCTGGCATTTCTATGTCATAGCTCAGGTAAGACTTTTAACATTTCTGCCTTTTGTGAAGCAAAACTAACAGATGTAAAGGGCCAGTCCACTCCGCTATTTCCTCCCATCCGCAGTGCGATCGCCTACACCAAAATGCATGGCACATCAATGCCTGCAATCTGGTCCAGTGCAATCGGACCAGATTTGCTGCCATTTCTCTGGTGGTTGTGATGTTCCGAGGTCCCTCTCCCATTTCCCCACGTAGGGGTGTCTGTTAGGAGAGGTCAAAGAGTTGAGCTGGGAGTAGATCAGCGAGACCAGTTTAGGACTGAGTGGGTCGTGTTTACAGGTATGCTCAAATACTGTTAGGCCTGCCCGAGGTGGAGTTGGTGTGAGTGCTGATTTGGCCCAATGTCGAATTTGAAGGTATCTGAAATGTTCGGCGAGCGGTGCTCCGTTCCTGTCCCTGAAATATCCCCAACGGCGGACCGATCCGCCGTCTAGCAGATCATAGAGGTATGTCAGTCCTGTGGAAGCCCACCATGTGAATGCCCGTGGTAGAGTCTAGTCCCGGGGGGAACAGAGGGATACCTAATATAGTGAGTAGCGGGAGGTGCGGGGACTATAAGTTACTGGAATATCTAGTGGAGTCCCATAGGGAGAAGGTGTGGGTCAGAATGGGGCTCATAGAGGGAGGGCGTTTGATTGGGGAGCAACCAGGGCAGGGCGCGTAATGAATATGGGCTACACTGTGTTGCCTCCAGGTCTACCCAAAGTGGGTTGTGGGGGGCCTGGAACCGGTCAATTGCCTTGCGGGGGATAGGAATGGGCAGAGTGCGGAAAAGGTATAGCAATTTTGGAAGAATGGTCATTTTGACCGCGTTGATTTTACCCATCCAGGAGAGGTTGTGTCGTGTCCAGGAGGGCAGGAGGTCCCTAAGAGCTTGAAAGAGTGGAGGGTAGTTAGCAGCGTACAAAGTGTCATAGGTGTGGGAAATGTTTACTCCCAGATATTTTAAGTGGGAAGCGTGCCATTTAAAGGGAAAGTTGTGACTAAGGGAATTAACTTGTTGTGGCGTCAGGGAAATGTTAAGGATTTATCGGCGTTGACAGTTAGATTGGAGACCTGGGCAAAGGATTGTAAAATTGAGAGCAGGTTGGGGAGGGAGATTATGGGTTGGGTTAGGGTGAGTAATATGTCGTCAGCGAACATATGGAGTTTATAGTCGGTGTGTCCTTTGACAACACCGTGGATATTGGGGTTAATTCTAATTAGGTGGGCTAAAGGTTCAATAGCCAGGACGAAAAGGAGGGGTGAGAGGAGGCATCCTTGACATGTACCGCCCAAAATGGGAAAAGTGGGTGATAGGTAGCTAAGATAGCGAATTGAAGCTGTTGGGGCGCTGTATAAGGCTTTGATCCAAAGAAGGAAGTTGTTCGAGAATCCCCATTTATGGAGGACATAGAAAAGATAGTCCCAGGATATGGAATCGAATGCTTTTTGGAGGTCTAATGAAAGAAGCATACCGGGAGTGTCAGTACAGTGCATGTGATGGATGAGGTGGATGATTTTCCGGGTATTGTCTGAGGCCTGCCTATAGGGAACAAACCCCACTTGGTCACGGTGTATCACTTCCGGCAGGATTGTATTCATGCGGGCGGCCAGTATCTTAGCTAGTAATATGACGTCAATGTTCCGTAATGAAATGGGTCTGTAGTTGTGCGGGTCGAGGGCGTCTTTCTCAGGTTTTGGGATCATGACTATGTGGGCCAGTAGGGAGGATGGGTGGAGGGTGTTGGTCTTTAGAGAATTAAACATTGCCGTCAAGTGGGGGCCTAAAGTGTCTGAATATTTTTGTAGTATGTAGCCAAAAATCCATCCGGGCCGGGTGTCTTGGAGGTCTTGAGGGACTTGATGGCCATAATGACCTCCTCGGGGGAAATGTCTTGGGCCATAAGGGTGCTCATGCTCTCCGTAAGCGAGGGCAAGTCCACCCCAGCAAATAGCGCTTCGGCCTGGTGGGCTTGAAAGGTTGAGGGCTTGCCGTATAGTTTAGATAGTATGCCATAGTGTTACCATTGGGGAGGCGGAGTCTGACCCGGGGCCTGGCCTTTGGTTTAGATTTTAGCATGTTGGCCATTAAGGGGCCAGGTTTGTTGGCGCACGCATAAAACGTCTGTCTAGTCCAACGGAGCTGTTTTTCCGCTGAGTCATTTAAGAGGAGATTCAGTTCCAATCGAACCGAGTCGGTCTTTTTCCGCAGAGGAATTGAGGGGGCCATGTTCCAGTCAGACTCAAGCCTCCCCAACGTCAAGGAGAGGTCAGACACCCTTTTGTTCCGTTCCCTCTTTTGCCGGGAGGCCAGACTGATGAGCTCGCCTCGTAGAGTTACTTTATGGGCTTCCCAGAGAGAAATCAGGGAAGTGACGGATAGTGCATTTTCCGCAAAAAAGCGAGAAAGGCACAGTTGAATATGTTGAGCCGAGTCGGCAAAAGAGAGGAGGGAATCATTCAGTCTCCAGTTGAATTGAGGGGAGGGAGGGAATAGGGATTTACAGATGAGAGATACCGGGGAGTGATCCGACCAGGAGGAAGAGAATACGGGCGTCAAGGACGGATGGGAGAAAACTTGGTTGTATGAAGATATGGTCTATGCGGGAGGGGGTGAGTAAAATGTGTAATCTCTAGTAGTTGGGTGCCGGTCCCTCCAGACATCTATGAGGTTATTAATTTTAAGGGGTCTAGCAGTCATTATTGCGGTTGTGTGGGGAGAACGAGCGTATTGACAGCGCCTAGAAGGTTGTTTGGGCGACCGGGGATTTCCCAGATTGAGCTCAGTGCCAGGGGGGTGTGGTCGGAGGGTGGGAGGTAGGGGAGAGGGGGTTGGAGAACCTGCACTGCATGGTACAAGATAAAACAATTTTCAGGACCTGCAAGATTGTTAAATCACACAGCTCAGGGTAGTAATACGGTAGTTACATGGGTAAGCCTGGTCCCCGCTCATGGTGTCAAACGTCGGTGCCAGGTCCCCCAGGTTAGGACTGTCACCTGTGGATGGTGAGGATCGGCATGGGGCCTGTGGGATATCATGCAGAGCCTATATGTCAGTGAGGAAAACAACATTGCAAAAAACAACTATCAGAAAAACAATAACAGTGCCAACAATGACAGGGGCAAACAGGTTCGGTATAATAGACATGGGTTATAAGCAGAGCGGTAGGCTAGCATCAGGCTCCGGACTATGGGCCCTGTGGGCGTCCTCGTCCACCAGCCCTATCAGTGGGCATCTTAGCCGGTGGACAATCCATGGTGTGCTGGGGTCGGGACCTCGATATAATGAGTTGAGGTGGGGCCTGAAAGCAGTCAGAGCATTAACGTGGAAACCCCTTGTGGGCATACCGCAAAGTCAACTATGACCTTGTATAACACCAAGGCAGTCTGTTAACGGGGTTAACCCAGAACCGTGGGCGGGGGTCAGAATAACTTACGGACCACAGGAAAAGAGTTCCAACCAGGATCCAAATGGGTTCAATCCGAGTCGCGGCCGGGATGGTCCCAAATCAGGGGAGGGGGGGGATACACGCCCGGCTGGTGTAGAGCCGTTTTAGCAGACGTCCATGCTAGTCGGCTGCTCACTAGCGCCCCCGCTGTATAAGGTTTTTTTTTATCTTCCTCTGGATCAACTGTGGGGATAGGGTTCTGTATATAGAGGTTTTTAAAGTGACACTAAACTCGGGAGTTAAACCTTAAAATGCCTTTAAGTACCCTAGCTATTAACAAAAATGTCTCTTATTTATGTATCACTCGGCTGTAGATCCTCAAATCATCTCTAAATACGTGCTGACACTGTCCTTCCTTCTGGAGGGTGGCTACTTTTGTTCCGCATGGTCCATGTGTGTGTTGTAAAGTAGTCACCGCTCCAAGCTCATTTGTATTGAGATTGTAGTCTATCAATGCATACACATTTACAACACAGGTTGTGGTGGGGTTTTTAGAGAGGACTGGGTTGATTAGAAAATTGTAGAAATGTATTGAAATTAATTTAAAAAAATGTATAATAAAAGTTAAAAACAGTGCTCCTATACATACATGATTCTTATGCCCCTAAACTTATTCCTTATTTTCACATTTCATAGATAATTCATACATGATTCATAATTCATATCATACTGTACATAATCATAATTCATTAATTTTCATATGCAGTGTTGTACCGCTTCATTAATCCCCTACGCGTTTTGCTCGCAGGCTTCCTCAGGGGTTTTTTTGGTTGTATATTTTCGGCACAAATCTAGTTGTAAATACATGATACATTGTTCATCAAAGTGTTCATCCATCATACATAATTTCATAATTTATCAATGATTCTTATTTTACAATTTTCAATATTTCAATTTGTTAATTGAAATATTCCTTCTAAGTATGGTTACATTGTACAGTCACTTACCTAGGGGTCAAGAATCATGAAGAGACCTAGCTCAAGGGGGACAGGACCAACTCTAGTCACCCCCAGAAAATATAATTCGGCGGAGCCACAGACGCACAAAGAGTCCAGCAGAGCGCCAATATCTAGAACATAACCGTGATATTAGATATAATCCAAGTGTTTCCACTTTGTTCCCATAATATTTCATATATTTGTGTACCTATATCGTAAACTACTCTACTTATCATCTCATCCTCATACCTTTAATTACACCAGTGTATGTCATATTAAATTGCTTTATTTGTTGTTTGTGAAGTAAAATTCCCTTTGAGTTCCCCATCTATTAGTGATTGTTATTCTTTAATTAAATATATCAGTAACCTCCGTGTCCCTTCATTTTTACTATACGATATTATATCCATCATGTGCCATATAGGTATTAAATCCCATTAAGTGCCCTTTGATTTCTATGTATCTCCTAAATACATGTAACAAATTGTTCAAAAGAAACCACATATACAAATCTGACACTGCCTGATTATAGATGTTTAAAAAAGTTAGTTTAATGTATGTCTATACAAAGGAATTTCTTTACTGTTAGATCCATCTCCTGTGGGTCCCCTGATGAAGCCACTGGCGAAACGCGTCAAGACCTACTAAGCTAAGCAACTTTAGGGGCAATCATGTTGTTGTCCACTTTGTTATTAACTGTGTGATCAATAATATCATGTCAATTTGAATACTTGAATTTATGACCTTGTCTATATCCAATCAATCTTTATACAAAGGGACCTATTAAGTCAAACTACAATAGGGGTAATCATGTGGTCGTTGATTATGTGAGTAATATCATGCTAATTCTGAATACCTGGATTTATAATTATGTATATACCCTATCAATGATTGTACAAACAAAGCTCATGCAGGGTTTTGATACACATATAATGCATTGTATCTTTTAATATAATTATTTAAGCTACAAAAATAAAATCTGACATATTTTTAGTAAATCTCTCTTGGATGGTCATTTACACCCCTGCAGAAACCCTATTATCTCCTACTTTTTTCTATTAATGCATTCTATATAGGGGGAGAGGTGTAAAGTAGGTACCCACAGGGAGGCAACCCACAATTTAGTTAATTGAAATCCTATGATCAAGTCACCTATATTTCGTGATTTTGGTAATTTTAGGAGCTTTCCTTGGGAAACCTTTTTCTTTCAACTTTCCCACTTCCCCATGATCATTTTGTGGGAAGTTTCAATTTTTGAGAAATGATTTGCAACTAAGTATTTTGTTTAGTCTATCACAGGAGGGAGCTTGGAGCGGATGGCCACTTTACACTATTTTTGCCACGCTGATGATTTGAGGCAGCAAGTGATACACAAATAAGATACATTGCTGTTCATAGTTAAGGTATTTGAATGCATTTTTAAGATTTAACTCCTGAGTTTAGTGTCACTTTATTTATTTTATATATCTTTTTTCTCCATTGGTTAAACTCCATGGTCTTTTTTCAATGTGACTAACCACATGACTCTGTAAGAGTTCACATCTGTGCATTTAAAGTGGATATGTGGGTGGTAGCATGGAGTTCGCCTCTATCTCTCCAAACCCCATATAAGAAATTGAAATATTAAGTTAGGATGGACAGCTCAATGCAATGAAAGATCAGGTCATGAGAAAAGGCACCTTCATACGCGATATTTGGGCTGATTTATGAACACCATGAAAAAAAAAACGTGCCATATAACAAAAAAAAGTATTACGTGCCATATAACAAAAAATGGTATTACAATAATCAGGTTCTGTCCTTTCACTAGGAAATAAAAGCAATCCTCATCCTCTACCTGGTTGTTAAGGCCAACAATTACATTTTTGAATGTATTTTTAGAGGAGTAGCATGTGGCTGAATGTTACCCTAATGTGTTCTGACAATAAAGTGGCCTTTACTTAATAATATGGTGTGAGGAATAATGATATGCAGTAACCTATGGCAATCAGATATGAGATTTGTGCAGCACAGAATGGGAAGCATGGCTCTGAACATCAAGCTGTTCTAGGCACAGGCGATGGCTGGAGCCTCATTGTTCAGGCCCCCGCGTCTCTCCTCACACAATTATTTTTCATAAAATAAAACCAGAATGTGTTATTGTAGGCAGCGTGCTTTTTGAATTATCTGCAGAGCTATTGTACAAACCGTATGGTTGATTTATTAAAGGAGTAGAAAACGCTTGCTTAGCAAAGTGGAGTCGTGTTCACATCGACCTATCATTGAGGT